>NC_088642.1:19052898-19367284 GCF_036013475.1 Columba livia | reverse complement strand
CACGACGTGGTTCCCTTCTCTGGTGCCTCCCGCCCCCCAGGGCCCTGCATGTGCGGTGCCTCTGTTCCCCAGTGTCTCTGCTATGGAGCTGCTGCCCAAGGATCAAATATTTCAGATATTTACATTGCTGCAAATGAGTTTCCTGTGTCGTTTAGCGGACCTGATGCAGCACACGGGAAAGAGGTGGCAAAGCTGAAGGTGAGCAGCAGAAACAACTAATTTGTCTTATCGTACTAAGATTTGTAGTGTTTGCTGTCTTGTATCTTAGCCTCATTTAAAGTACACACTTAGGCATGGCTTGTTAATACAAAGCATGCCAAATCTCCGTCACTGAGTTTATGGGTGAGGCACAGGGCTAAAGTCCTGTCTTAGCTCCCATATAGGATTTTCCTTTAATAAGGTTGGTGGAGCAATAGCTTATCGGGACTTTGGGGCCAGATCCTCTCCTGGAATAAATAAAGCTAAGCTCATTTACAGCAATTGAGCATTAATCTCTATAAGACTTTTCTGAAGATACATTGCAGTGAATGTAACAAGGAAGAGGGATCATTATTTTCCAAGAGAAGTGATGGATGAGAGCACATTTCCACTACACAATTACCATCGCTCTTTATTTTTAATCACATTGCTGGAAACATCTAGTGGCCACTGCAAGGGCAGTATTTGTGAATGGAAGATGCATATATTCAAAACAGTATGAGCCGGGCAGTTTTCCTTTCTTAGAGTAAATCTTGCCAAATACCTAATTTTCAAAGATTAGACTCCTGAAGCACAGAGCTGAGGGTATGATTGGCAGGAGGACATTCACGGCTCAGTAATGAAACACTGATGTATAAAATGGTAATTGATCCCGGGAGCACTGCGAGCACCGAGCCAGATCATGTTATGTGCGGATTCCAGTGCAGCAGCGGAAACTATACAAATGTTGGCAAAGAGGGTTAAATGTTGGATTAACTAACCACATTCTGCAGAGATGGTACTAAAATGAAATACACTGTTCAAAATTTTGGGGGTGGTTTGTTACAGAAGTGGTTTGCCATGCAGCTCTAAACTCTATGCATTTGTCTCACAGATGTGACTAGAGGTGCTTTGTTTATTAGAGAGGACTGCTGAGATTTATTGATAAGTCTAAGCCTGACCAGTCCCAAAAAGTCACTTTGGAAGTTAATGGTATTTTTATGCAACTATATGTGTTATTTCACTTGTGCAGATCCTTTTAAGCATATAGCTTTCTGAGGAAAACTTATTTTTTCTGTGTTAAAAAGGCTGATACAGCACCTCAGTTCCAAAATAATAACAAAAAAAAATAATCCCCACCCTGCTGCTGTTTTTAGACATTTGCCTTTGGCTTGGTTGCCTCCACTCTCCATGAAATCCTAACAAAACTGGTTCTGTGCGGGAAGTTAAGCAAACAAGACACAGCAATTGTGATGATAGTTTTCTTACACAGGGAGGACTGTGCTGGAGCTCTTCTGTTTCTGATCTACCTGGAGTGATGGTGGCTCTGTGTCCCCATGGGCAGATGTAATTGCAGGTTTGGGGCTTCCCATGTTTACTGGCTTGTTTGGAGACAATCCAGAGTCCTTTCTGCTGCACTGAGAGTGGAAGGGTGCCTTGAAAATACTATTTTCTTTTTTTTTGGTGGGGGAGGAGGGATAGGATCAGTGAGGTTTATATGGAGGCATCTAAGCTCTGCATATCTTAATCCTAATACAGAGGCTATAGGAGAGTGTGCTCACTGCAGGCTAGACCCCACCATACCTCTGCAATGTTCCCCATCAGATGTGTGTGATTGGTGGTGCTTACAAAATAGTTCTCCAGCTTTTCCAAAGCAGTAAAAATCACCAGTGTGGATGGGACAGATACCCCTCATCAAAACCTGTGAGAAGTTGAAGTAGCCAGCCCCTGATGCAGGAGGAAGCAGAGCACATGGGACAATTAGCTAATTAGCTCGTCTTTTCTCCACCAATTCTCTTTGCAACTTTGGAGAAAACAGAATGTAGCAAAACTCTTTGCCTGCAGAATGACTGAAAGCGGTCTCCTTGTAAGGGTAATTTTGGAAAATGTGCAGGTAAATTGGTCACTTTGGAGGGCTGAAGCTGCTCGGTTCCCAGAAAACAGAGATGTCAGTCCCAGTCATGGTGGCCACCAGCTGCGGTCATGTTGTTGCCAGTTGGGTGGTAGAAATTCCTGATGGATGAAGCCGTGGACGATTTTCAAAACTGCTGTGTAGTCTCCAAGATGGGCTGCAGAGTCTTCTTCTCTTCATTTCTTTCAACAACTGCCTATTGTGTCTGAAAACAATCACTCAGTTCTTCATTTTAACCGTGGCAAGATTGTAAATTAGGCTACTTCCTTCTTTTTTTTTTTTCCCTCCTGCATTGCTGAATCTTAAATCTGGTGGAAGCTGACATTTCTGCCTCCCATGCTGGGATTGAGAGCCTCTATTTGAATCTGCATTGGGTTTGGGGAATGAGTTGATGCGGGTGAGCATTGGTCTGGGAGGCTGGGTGAAGGTGTGACAGGGTGGCATGAAAACGCTTGTCTGCTCACTCAAAGTCCTGCAAATTCCAGTGGCACGGGATGACAGCGAGGACACAGTCTACTTTACACAGACGAACACACTCGTCTACTTTAACTTGTGCTTGCTGGAGTCTGCACGTACTTGTAGACATCTTGTGAAATCATCAGGTGCTGCTGCTGCTGAGCATGTGTCTGTCCTACATATAACACAACCCACAAACACAGCATCCTGAGCTCCCATCAGTTCGGGCAGTAGCAGTTAAGTGCTGCTGCCAAGTTTCGTGGTGGTCTGGGTGTTGCTTGTATTGTTTTAGCCTAATCTTGTAGGGCAACAGGAGTTTTGGACATGCTGCAAGTACCGCCAGTGTCCTGTGAAGCTGTTTAATAATGGATATTTATGGGCACAATTGGAAGCACAATTGTTACGGTAAGCGCCATAGATCTTCAGTTAATCAGCATGCCTTCAGCCAGCCCTGGGAGCTGACGTGCAGAGCGGGTGATGACGCAAATTAAAATCCCGCTCTCGAAGGCAGATGGGGATGCAGCAGCACAGTTGTGCTGGTTGGTAGAGCTCTACCTGTTTTCCGACCTGCTGGAGTTGTGAGAGGATTGCCACCCCTGTTAAAAAAAGCAGATGGCAAGAACTGTTTGTTTTGGTTTGGTACTTAATTCCCCTGTATCTGTCATTGCAGCTGCTGGCTGTGGGTTTTGCATTACTTGGTTTGGAGAAGAGTTAGCCAAATTAGTGTCTCACTGACTCCCATTCTGCCTCACTACATTGTGTTGTTTGCATTATAAGCATCCCAGGATGATGTTTAAATCCAAATAAAACAGAGTTGTCATGGCAATTAAAAGATAATTGGGGAAGTGCTTTTGTTGTGCTTGTATGATGCTGCATTCATAGAAACTTCAACTATGGGTGGGCTAATACAGTTTTTTTTTTTTTTTAAGAAATAATGAAATCTGAATTTGGTGGATAACCATCTAGTGGTGATGGAGTAAAATCATTGTAGCTCATACTTTGAGCCTTTAGGCACCTTGCAGCCTCCAAGAGCCCTAGTGCACTATGCAGGGCAGACTTGGCTCTGGGGTTTCCTTGTACGTTTTTTTGGGGTTGTTGTTCTTGTTGTGTTTGGTTTTTGTTTGTTTTCTCCTCCAGACTGTGCCACTTGCTGTGTGGTTTGTGGCTGGTCGCTTCCAGTCTCTCTGATTGCCGCATTGCAAGTGAGGAAAGAGTCGCCGTTTTCTCCCGACAGCACTGTGGCCATCACCAGCTGACAGATGCTCATGAAGTTAGGTCAGTGGTGCTCCACTGCCAGATGATTGTAGTTAACAAAATATTTATAGCTGGATAGAGCATTTTTAAAAATTTTATTCTTTGGGTATTGATTGATTGACTTTTAGCTGAAGCCAGTACATTTTTGGACAGATGAGAAACAGATTTTTTGGTAAGGATTCTTCTTGTGTCTGTTTGCTTTAAAAATGCTTTTAATACTTGGCTCAACGGAATTTGATCTTTTTTTTTTTTTCTTCTGAAGATGATCATTTAATAGCATGTTGTACATTAAAGCTAATACAGGTATTTGGAGTTGTCTATGTATGTTTTTAACAGAAAAATACCTTGCATGCCAGCAATGCCATCAGCTCATTCTCTCCCTTTATTCTCATATCATTTCAGTTCTCTAATGTTTTACAGACATACTTTCTTAAAAGCAGGATTGTAGGTCTATGTTTTATGTTATAGTTCTATTTTCCTGAACAAATCTTACCTCAGCACAAGTAGATTAAATATAAACAGGGTAAATACAAAGTATAATAAGTAACTAGTGACAACTGTTTTAGTGTAGACATTGTAGAAATAAGATACATGTTTATTTTAGAATGTCTTCTAAAAATTGAATGGGCTAATTTCTGAAAGTATTGGAAAGATTTTAATATGAAGGAGAGGAACACTAAATATACAGCTGAACTAGGCAAAATGCAAAGTAAAAATGGTGTGGTCATCATCTGTTAGCAGTGTACCTCTATGAGGATTATCAGGGGCTTAATGCAGAAGTCACTTGATGAAATTTGTCATGTGGTGTGCAAAAGGTCAGACTAGATAATTGCAGCGGTCTCTTCTGTCCTTAAAAGCTATGAATCGGGTAGCACCAGCCACGTTTCCAGCAGCATAGGGCACAAAAAGCAGGAAGGTCCTTATTCTGATGAGTTTGCAATCCAAACAAGATAGATACAGAATAAACAGGATACGCCGGAGAACTCCAGAAAGGAAATTACTGGGATGTGGTTGCTTGTGAAAATACAGCCTTTGAGAGAGCACTGTAGATTTATAACCTCTGGGCATCACGTAAGCAATGAGCAGAGAGGAGGACTCTGAGTGGACAGAGTAGTGCATAGCAGCAAAAATGACGGAAGGCATTTTATACATTGAGAAAAGAGGGGAATGGAAAAAGACCACAAGGATGAGCCAGTTGGTGTCCTTGCTAGTGGAGAGGAGAAAAATGACTAAAGGCTGCCTGGACCTCAAAGAGGGTTGACTCAGTCTGGGCTATCAAGGCAGGCCTGTTGAGTAAGAGTTATTTGCACCCCCTGAAAGTGTCGTTGGTCCCACAGTGTCTGGTACCCAGGATGGTGGTGTGGCTGAGCTTTGCTCCTCTGCTCAACTCAGCTCCAGTGGACAGGGATAAGTGTGGGTTAAGGCTCTGAAAGTACAAAAGTCCTCTTATCTGCTAGCAAAGGGAAATGAATAGGGTCAACCATGTTGCCCTGGCAATTTAAGTGGGCTACGGACTGGGTTTTGAGCTCTCTCGAGCCTGAGCATATGAGATTGTGGCCACAAACAATAGGCTGTGGCAGCCAACTCTAGGAATCCACGTTCAAAACAATTACATCTCAGGCCCTTTTAATACTAAGGATGTAAACTGAGGAAAATATGTGGCCTCTTTTGACTGATTAAAGATGTATTCTGACAGCTGCTAAGTGCAAGCAGTGCATTAAATAATGGCATGCCTTCTGTCTCTTGGCAGCCTGTGTCCTGCAGGTACACATGAATGGGTACCTGCTTTGTAGATGCAGTCATGGGTTTGTGTGCAAAGATCAGACCCATGTGCAGGTGTGGATTTAGCAGGGGTCACTTGCCTCACGGGGACCTCTGGAAAGAATCAGCACCTGAATCCAGTCTGTATTGTTCTGTTTAAAATATCTTTTAAATGGCAGGTATTCCACACGATAGATTCTTTTTTTCCATGTGCGTTGAAAGCATTTTAAAACCATTTAAAAAAAAAAACATCCACGTTAATATAACTGTATGGATGCATTTTAAGAAAGTATTGAGAGCAGAGACAGGAGACTTTGGGAGCGTGCCATTTGCTGCCTCCCATCAAACGCCAGTATTTGCTAGCAGATGAGGCTTTTGGATATCTTCTCAGCGGTCATGGGGTTCAGAGCGGTTTCTGCCTTGTGATGCAGGATGTGGGATTCCTCTGGGTGCTGTAAATCTTTTACAATTGAAGAGGGATGGATTGCTTTAGCTGGAAGAGATGAGCAGAAACACAGGCGTGCCCCTGGTCCTCTCTTCTTCTCTGGGTGCTGAAGACCAGCATGCTTCAGGTGACCTGCGGAGATGGAAGAAACTGCAGGAGTAGCCCGGAGTGGGCTGCGATGAGATGCTGGTGAGAGCTCAATGGGGTGATGACCAGAAGCTAATTTCCAGACACCATAATAGTGAGGATATTGAGCCACTTAGCAAATAACTCCTGAGAAGCCACTCAGAAAATGTCTATATGTGTGTGTGTGCAGTCAGGGAGGTTTAGGTAAGTAGCTCCTGAGGGTGGTCCATGAAGTCTGCTTTACATCTCCAGTAACAGTCTCTGGTTGAGGTGAATCACTGGGATTAAAAATGGTACGATCTGTATGATGATGTTTTGTCTGTTCTTCTCTCTTCCTGCGTGTTGGCATCATGAGAAGGACCTTATCCACGTAGCATTTATTTGGCTGCTGGCCTGTACCAAAACTGATTAAATTCTAGCCATTACTGTACATGAGTACTACATTAATTTTCCAAGATCCTTTTTTCACTCGTTCAAATAAATGAAATACTTCATTATTCATGGTTTTTTTTTCCCCTCATTGCATGGGACAGTATGGTTATCTAGTATCTGCTGGTCTTTTAAAGTCCTCCTGAGAGACCTCACGGTTGAAGTGCTAACTTGATCTTAGCACAAAATTATGGTTTGAAGTCCTGTTGCATTATTCTGTTGTGCATGGGTTGGAACCTGTGTTTCTGTGGAGCCTGGGGTGAGTACATGATGTAGACGCTGCTAACAGTGAGAGCAACGAGGGATCCCCTTCTCCTCTGGCTGCCGGCTGCTCGGCAGAAGAAGCAGAAGTGAAGGAGTAAGCTAAAACAGGGCCTAAATTGTCATCAAAGCCCTAGAGAAGATGGTTGGCCTGGTTATTGATCCTTAGCTAAAGGGAGGGCATTTGTCTGTTGGCAAGGCATAAGTCCTATGAAGCTGGTCAAATAAATCTGTCTGCTTTTTGCTAGAAAAGCAAAATTCAAATGAGACTTGTTATCTGCAGGGTTTGTATATTTAGGAGTTGTGTTAAATATCCTTGTTAGCTTAGTTTCTTAAAAGAAATGCTCTTGATCTTACCCTTGTACGATCTGGAAGGAGTCTGAAAATAAATAACACATTCATAAGGTTCAGGCAACAACTTCTGAGTACTCTGGGTTGACAGCATCTGTCACCGTGACCTGGTTGGGACCTGGTTGGTGCCTGGTTGGGACCCTCCAGATGACCTTTCTTGGACTTCTGCTGGTAGAGGCTACCATTTTAAAAAGCAGTCCACATGATTAAGGAGTATTGCTCTCTCTGATAATGTTCAGCACAGCTTACACTTGTCAGACACTGGAATCTATTTACTGAATTCTTTTCAGACAAGTCGTTTTTGGCACTTCGCAAAGTTTCTTTCCATGTGTCCTCACTGGCTCCATGCTAATTTATTCAGAAAGGCTTAGCTCCAAATACATGAGACAGTATTTTCAGTGTTTCCTACTGTCTGGACAGCACTGCATTTGGAGAATTCCTGCCTCCTCCCTCCCTTCGTGCCCTTAATTTCCTTTGGTAAATGTGTGATGATGTGACACAGCCTATATACTTACATTAAATGACATTGCATTGTAACAGGAAAACAGATCTCCATTGATAGCCTCGCTGTTGGGAAACACTTGATAAGCTCATGGTATCACTACAATAAATACAGTTGAAGTGCCTTTGACAAATGACATCTCTGAATTTTCTACTCCTTAGTGATTCCTGTAGCCCAGAGGATACAATGAATTAGCTGATCTAAGCTGAATTGTCCTAAATATCCTGATTGTTTCTAATGCCTGAACCAGTAGCAGGAACAGAGGAAAACTGTAAGGAGAAAGGGACAGAAAATTATAGGGTATGCAAAAAGAGAGATTATCAGGTCTGAAGGGCAGTTGTTTCCATTTAGTCTGACCTTGTGTCTAGAAAGAAGCCGTAGACCTTCTTGAATGACATTTAAAACATGTAATCACTTAGTCCAAGCTTGGGGGGGGATTTTGTTCTCCTTTAGTTCAAACACTGTAAGCAGCTCGAATATCCATCTGTGTGGCTCTCAGCATCACAGTACCTGATTGCTCGTGGCGGATTAACAAGATGTAGAAGTTAAACTAAGGAGGTGCTTTTGATCTCTTTTACAATCTAGGAACTAAGGCACAGTGTCCCCAGCTCCCCTCCCCATGAAAGTGCTTAGTTGGAGCGAGAATAATGTTAAAACATTCGTAAGCACCAAAAAGTCTTTATATACTCTGCCAGCATGGAGCTCTGTCCTGTCCTAGCACCAGGCATCCCTTGCAGTATAACTTGCTCGTATAAGCCCGGAACCGGTCTCTGTTTTCCAGGGCATCTCAGCTGCTTTGCAGCACACGCCCGGTGCCCTCGTGGTTGTGTCGGTAACCTCGGTGCTGATCTCATGCCTGGACCTGCTGTTGTAATTCACAAACTGCGTGTTCTTAGACCTAATTCCCCACAGGTCTGTTTGGGGAGGTGATCTTGGGTGTGCCAACCAGTCGTGCATATATGCACAACAGGGACTGTGTGCAGGTGAGCTCTTGTGGCCACTCTTTAATTAAAAAATAAAAAGTTTGGAGGAGGTCATGCCTGGCTTTCTCTGTAGTAGCCCTGTGGTCAGTGCAGTTGCTCATGGACAATCGCATGGGAGGAAGTTGTTAGCCTGAATCCAAATAGTTTCTGTTTTGTAATGTAGGTTTTGCTTTTTTATGAGCGGGAAGCTAGATGCATCCTGTTAGTTAGCTGTTGATGTTCCTTTGTTGCATCTATTTGGCTCATGCCTCCTTAGCCTCTGTTGAGACCTTTGGCAATAAAGATTTTCTTGGCAAAGACAAGATATTATTTTTTGGGAATCAGGTCATTTGGATCAGTTAGGAAAGGGAGCAAACCAAAGCTTTTGAATTTAAGGAAGTCATCCAGAGATGTCTTGTTTTTTTCACTGAGTGATGTCTTAGCTACGTAACATGTGTTACTAAATCTGTCTTTTGAGTTTGGTAATCCTTATGAGATCCTACTAGTCAACCAGGTTTTGTGTTTGAAGAAAAACACGCAATTAAGTGAGGAGGCATTGGTTTCACCTGCCTACTACAAAGAGCCTGTTGATGCCCTCCCAGTAAATTACAACTTTAAGAAGGCAGTGATTCATCTTTGCAAGCACAAGTGGGAGAACACTTGTTTGGCAAAAGCAATATTTAGACCTGTTTGCACACTTAGTATTTTCCTGTAGAAACTCAGGAAGGGATTAGCACATGGTGTTTCTCCTGAAGCCTTCAGAGAACCCTTTCAGAGGAAAACAGGAATGTTGTGACCTCATTAATGTTTATAAATACGTAAAGGGTGAGTGTCAGGAGGATGCAAGCAGGCTCTTCTGGGTGACAACAAATGGTAAGGCAAGGGGTAATGGGTTCAAACTGGAACACAAGAGGTTCCACTTAAATTTGAGAAGAAACTTCTTCTCAGTTAGAGTGACAGACACTGAAACAGGCTGCCCAGGGGGTTTGTGGAGTCTCCTCTGGAGACATACAAAACCCGCCTGGACACATTCTTGTGTAGCCTCATCTAGGTGTTCCTGCTCTGGCAGGGGGATTGGACTACATGATCTTTTGAGGTCCCTTCCAATCCCTAACATTCTGTGATTCTGTGTTTCCCCTCCCTTTCCCTTAGTTGTGGCCATGGTTTTTCACACTACCCTTGTGCTGCTGCCAGCACTTGCGTGAGCACGTGGTTGAACAGTTCAAGGCCACAGTGCCATTGAAAACAAATCCTCCTTGCTACACTCTGAGGTGGGTTTTTCATAGAAGAGACCTAGAAAGATCATCTGGTCCAACCTTTCATGGGAAGGAGATCTTAGATGAGATTATCTAGCACCCTTCCCAGTCACCTCTTGAAGACATCCAGGGATGAGGACTCTACCATGCCACTGGCAGGACATAATTTTTAATTGCATAACTTCCTGGTTTGCTTGTGGAGCGGCTGCATGTGCCCTGGTCCTGCCATGTGGGCAGGAGTGCAAAAGCACGTAGGCACAGCACTGTGGTGGGCCTGATACAGGTTGTCCTAATCCTTCTTCTGCTCTCAGCTCTGCCATGGATTTGCTGTATGTCTTCAGGCAGGTATTTTAATCCCATCTCAGGTTTCTCCATGGCACAACAGGGATAATGCTTGGTGACCTGTGTGGTGCATGGGGATGCATTGGAGCTTTAGGTAATCTGGTTTAGCATGTGGATTAATAAGGCATGCCAGCGGAGCCCAGTTTGTTCGAGATATGTTAGTTTCTTGTCTCTTCATGGCTCCAGCGCTGTTGGGGACCCTGTGTGTGTGTGTGTGGGAAATGTGCTTGCATCACCTCCCAGTGTAGCGACTGGTGAAACAGGGAGCAGCCTGGGCTGTGAATTATGTCCTGATGGTGTGAATGGTATGCGCTGGTGAGAAGGACATCACAGAAACCCTACATGACCGTGAAAGTAAGTGTGGCCACTATAAAAATAGCCACAGCAAATTGGATTAGACTTAAGAGGGAACTGCTCTTATTCACTGCTGAGTGATGAGCAAAGTGAATTTTGGCCTGTGAATATCATGATGTGATTTATTAGTAATCACTTCCATAGTGTTTCTCATCTATAGATCTTAAGTGGCAATTAGTATGAAGACGAGAAAGTATTATTTTTTTTTATTGAGGCACAAAGACATCAAATGACCTGCTGCAGGGCATTTCGTGAGTCAGTGGTAGGGGTTGGGCATAATGCCTCCTTTGAGGAGGATAATTTTTGTATGATTGGTTTGTGTCAGCCTGTGCCAGTTGTGTATGTGATTTGGTTAATAATTGTGAACATGATTTGAAATTCTATGGAGTAGTTCACTGATGGTGAATCGGAGTGTTGCCAGGACTTGCTGACAGTAGCGGCTAATTCATGCTAATCTGTAGACGTGGTACAGTTTAATCCAATTCAATTTGAGTAACATGTTTTAAATTCCAGTGCCCATTTCTTTTGCTGAATTTAATGAATAGATACCTGCACGTTGTAATGGGAAGTGTGAAAAACCTTTCAACCCTTAACAGCTCTGTAGATGCCCTAGCTTTTGCTAAAGTAGTTTGCTGCCTTCTCGAAGTACACAGCTTATATGGGAGCTGGTTTTCCTCCTTGTCCAATTAAGCTAGATAATTAAATCTCCCTTTTTAGTCATAGCCCACGTTTTTAATCCTGTAACTGAGCTTGGCTTGCCAGAGGAAGTTCTCTGTATTTCTCAACACAGCGGATCCCTAGTAAACATGGCATTAAATCCAGTCCCATGCTGCTTCTCTGTATTCATCTGTCTTTTCTTGACCTGATACTTTTATGCTGGGTGTTTCCTGTGCTAATGGTTATTTTATTTAAATGCCAGCTGCACTGTGATTATTCTTTTAGCACAAAGTATAGGAAGGTTTTTTTAAAGTGTTAGATTTAGTTACATGTACTTGATATTTAGAGTACGAGCACAAAGCATGTTTTGACAGAAGCTGCACAGACCCAATTTGACAATCAAATAAAAAGCTGGAGGTTTCAGGAGTGAAATGGCAACATCTCTTCAGCAATACTAATTGGTTCCTCACTTCTGTATTCATTGCGTGTCCTTTGTTTGATGGTGAAAGCTTTTAAGTCAGCCATTGTGTCTTACCTGAAGGATGTTTTGCAGTTGCTGAGTGTAGGTGTAGGGGATGATGTGACAAGGAGCTGAGCTGAAGAACTTGCAGCCCTGTGACACTTTACATAGTGATCCTTGGTGACTTATACCAAACCAAATTTGAAGGAACTACAAATAATCCTTCGCTTCGTAGGTAAAGAAATTACAGATATCTCTTCCCATTTGAGCGTGTGCCTTGAACTCTGATAGAGGAATGGGGAAGAGCAAGGCCTTCTGAACTGTTTCCTCCTCCGTACCTGTAGCATCTCCTTATGGGAGCTGCTTTTGGAACTAGATTCAAATAGTTCTTTACTGGTTTCATTTTCAGCTGAATTTTCTCGGTGAGAGGGGCAAAGCTGTACACAGGAGACTAGTTAAATGGGGATGTGCAAAAAAAGCCATGCAATATTTGGATTGCTTTCTAACACTTGAAATGAAGACTCAGATTCCTTAGTTCTTAGTCGGGCTCTTTGCTCAGGTCAAACTGAGGCCATGAATAAACTATGTTGGTAGGATTTTTCCATGTCTGTACGAAAGAGACAGTGCTGTCAGGAGAGCACATTTTTAGCAGCAGTGGTTCTTCGTCTTGCATTGGATTGTTATGTGTAACCTCTGGCATTTGTGTCGCTCCTGGAGTACCTAGAGACTTCAGCTGGAGTTACTGTTATTTGTGCTGCAAAAATACTTTGGTATGTGTGTAAATTCTCACATTAAGGCTGTGGGAGACCTGTCTGTGGGCAGGTGTTGCTGATCAGTAACATTGGATCTGTGCATGCCTGATCACCTCTTGCTTCCAATTTCATGAAAGTCAGGCATCATGGACATTTGTTAGACGAGCCAGTGTACATAATTTACCCTGGATTTGTACTGTATACAGAAGGACAGATGATACCTGACATCGTGGCCTTGTATCTCTCAGCGTATAGCTAACCCTTCAGCTTCTTGGAGTGGATGTTAGGAGCTGCGGTAGCTTGGCCCTTTGCATCATGTGGTTGGCACTATTTCAACCCCATTTGTTGGCAGCTAAGACCAGATTTCCTTTCTTGCTGAACCATGGCCTGAAGAGCAGAGTAAGTTAGACTTTAGGCAAGTCCATACACTTGTGGTTAGAGTGCACAACGCCAGCTTGGACACTTCAGCCTGCAACTTAGGTGCATCTGAGATCTTCACAGAAGACTGTTCCCAGCACCCATTGGTGTCATCAGGAGCCCTTTTGCCACATCAGTATGACGGTAGCTGAGATATATGGGGTTTGTGTGTGTTTATTAGGTCTCATTGATTACTGTCTGTTCTGAAGACAGATTATTAATTAGCACAACAAATTGCTGGAGAGGAGGTGTGTGTAGGGAGTGGTGCTGGCATTGTCTGCTATCGCATCTGGAAGAAATTCAACAAGGGATGCAGCTGTCTGCCATGTAGCTAAGAATGAGGTCGAGTCAATGGTGCAGAGCGAGACTTCTTATCTAATAAAGGAAAAAAAAATCGGAGTTTAGAGCAAGGAGAGAAGTACAAGCAAGAAAGCCAAAAAATCCCCCAGTTTTTAGGACATTGTTCCAAATGGGCAGTGCTGTTAGAGTTGGCTCCCGCGTTATGTGTATCAGGAGAGAGCTTTCAAACAACTGCATCGGTATCTCATGCTGTTCCCTTCCAGGCTTTTTTTTTAAAGAATGCTGTCTTCTCCCTCTCCACTTATTAACTGTTTTCTGTGAGGAAAAACCTCAGTGAAAATCAGTAGCTCAACAAAAAAAGCCTTTGCCAAACCACAAATTTAAGGGATTGGACGCTGGGGATTAGTTTTTGCTTCCTACCTATGGTGATTTCAGTGCTGTTGTAGGCTGGGGATGCAGCTTGGAGTTACTGTGGTCCTCCAACTGAGGGAGGCCATAATGCCAGGTTGTTCAAGGATGCAGGGAGGAAGGCACCTGGGAAAGCGTTGTCTGCACATCTGCCCAGGAGTGACACAGCACTGAGGAGGGATTATTTGGGTTATAGAAATTAAAATTTCAGAGACTGGATGGTATTGTGGAGAAGGGAGAAGATGGGGAACTCCACAGGGAGTTTTTTTTTCCACCCTGTATTTTTTGCAAGAGAAAGGCAGACCTGAAGCGTAGCTTGGACTAATGGGATCCTGAGCTGAACTTTGCGGCTTTCCCCCACATCTGTGGCAGGCCGACCAAAGATCTGCTCTTGGATTTGCCTGATTTCAGGGTGTGTCATTGATTTGTTCTGGATGGTGCCAGTTCCTCTGACTTCACTGCAGTTTGTAAAAAAAGGAGGGAGGGTTTCTGTTTTTCATATGTTGCAAAATTGTGTTGACGACATCATCACTGAATATATCCTTTCCTGATTTTTGTTGAGGAGAAGGCTAATCTGATTTTTCTTAAATTCAGGCAGTGGTGACTTGCTCTCTTTTTATTCCTCCACAAAAAATTAATGAGTTCTGATTTTACAGAATTAGAACTAAAATTCAGTTCTAATTTTTAGAGCTAAAATTCTACCATTTTAGTTGTACAGGCACTGTTCATGTCATACTGCAAAGAAAATGGAAGAATTTGAGAGTGTCCCTGTAGCTACTAAACGTTTGCCGTTGTGGATAAAATTGGAGGGAGGAGAAAAAGCCAGACGTAGCCAGAAGATGATCAAAAGTCCAAAAGGTCTCAGAAGCCTGTGTGCCTTGGAGAGTTTAAAAATGGGACACCGATGTCAAAGTCACTTTGCTGCTTTCAGATGTGCCATCCCCAGAGTTCAAAGGACCCTGGAGCCACAGATGAAGCAAACTGGACCTGGGAATGGCGTGGGTTGGGAGCAGTTTATAACTGCAAATTTTCAGTCAGTTTTCTTGTTGTTATTGTCATGCAATTGAAGTCACGGCCATTGAGCTAAAAGATGAGAGTGTTTGATTGGATTTTGGGGTCTGTAATTGCTGCTGTGATGTTGCTGCCTGGAGGCAGGGACTTGCAAACGGATCTTTCCAATAGGAGGATTATAGCTGAAGAGGGAGTGCTGGGTTTAAAGAAAGAAAAGTTTAAAGCTGTCATATAGTGGTTTCCACTCAGATGAAAAAGCAGAGGATTATGAAGCTTTTGTCAAAAATAATAGAAAAAAAAATAGCATTGTTAGAGGACTGACAGTGGCAAAGTCACTCTCAGGGAAAAAAAAAGCCCTTGGGACTTGTGAAAGGATGACTCTCCATGAGTACGGGGTGAATCCAGCTCCTGAAAGGCATGGCAGGCAGCTCTCAGGGCTGTGCATCTCTGAAATTTTGCTCCCGAGAGGGGTTTTCTCAGCTAAGCCAGTGGCTGAGTTGCTGCAGAGGAGGCTGCTCTTGGGACCCCCAGCAGCAGCAGCCTAGCTCCTCCGGGCTCAATCTGAGACCAGGGACTTTGTGCACTTGGTGGATTGTTTTTTATTTATTGAAAACCCTCATGAATTGTGTTTTGGACTCTAATGCTTTATGGAAAAAGGTCTCTCTTTCCATCCTTGTTGAGATATTTTTGCAGCTGGAGGGGAAGCCAGGCTGCCATTGGGTGGGCACTGAGGACAGGGGAGGAGAAGCCAGCAAATGAAGTGGAGAATATGGAATCTTGAAGATGTTTGAAAAATGAGGGAAAACATTCCCCTGATGCTTCCTTAATCCATTAGGTCAGGAAGGAACTTGGATGCTCAATTCAGACCCTTTCTATGCTCCTGTGCATTGAACTTGTGCTGTAGGGTGCTAGCCAAGTAGCAGGGTGCTCATGTGAGACAGGGAAACCCAGATATGTTTTCTTGCCCTGTCAGAGCCTTTTTGTGTGATTTACTCAGGATCATTTGAGGCCATACTTTTTACAAAATTATGGTATTAAGGCATCTGACGGATTTTCACTGTTGCGCTGCTTTGGGTCTCTTTGACGGAGTAGCCTGTGTTTGACTTAGATCAAAACATGAAGCAGTGTCAGGGTCTCCAATACTCCTTGATAAGGGCTGATACATTTAGTCATGCTAACTGTAAACCGTCTCCATTTTGTGATTAAATTTAGTTTCTGTTCATGGTAGGATTTTAAAATAACACCTTCATGAACACAGCTTCTTTCAGGAACATATGTGCCGTGTGAGATAAGGGTTTAAGGATGCCTGTAGAGCATTGTGGACTGGAAGGGTAATGGCTGTAAGTATTAATTGTTACAGAAAGAAATGTTTTTTTCACTAATTGCCAGGAATGGGTTTAACAAGATAAAGCTGGGTCAAACTACTGCTTAGCATATACAAAGCCAAGTGATAACCCCAAGCATGAAACACACACACGGGTACATCTGTTTTTGAGATGCAAAACTAGAAGTTGATGCTTTGCTCTATCTTCTTTCAATGCTAATTGAATTACTGGGGACAGTGAAAGCCTGTGGAAAGACTGTTGAGGAACAGTAAGAGCAGCATTGGCTCAAGGACCTGAGCTGGCCAGCATTGCCAGGCATTGGTGTTTCCGAAGAAGCTGAAGTTGCTGGGGGTTTGTGGGGGCTTTGCTGAGCACAGCTGGGGACCAGGCAAGCATGAGGGTCCTGCCAGGCTGGCAGCCCCTGGTACCTGCAGGATGCTCTCTGGGCCAGGTTGCTAAAATCTTTGAGGATGCAGGAACGATTCAGGTGATACCTGCAAGGCAGCAGCAACGCTAACCCGCGCGAACCCAAAACCTGCACTTTGCTTCAGACCCAGGGACTGCCGCTGGGCAGCCGGCTGTGGCATCTTTTCTTTGTATTCGGCTTTTAAAATTCAAACACTTCGGACAGAAACATTACAGCACAAGTCTGTATCTCCGAGGACATTAGTCTGTTGAGACACTTGGCAGAAGCGCACAATATTTGGATGTGGAGTAACTTGCTTTTTCATTTTATAAACCCTTATGTAAACACATTGTTTGCATCATTGGGAGTTGATTGTTTAACTTTTCTCTCCATGGTATGAAAAATAACAAAAAAAAAAAAAAAAAAAAAAAAAAAAGGCCCCAAAGGAAAAGAAACAAAACACTACTTATTTTCTTGGTATGTACCTGTAACACTTTCCAAATGTAAAAATGTAAAAGCCTCTTAAGATACAGAAAAGCAGCAATACTATTTATATTTCCTCTATGAAAAGACTGATCAAAGGCGCACAACTGTGCTTGGGTTTAGTTAGCATCGATAACTGCATTAATGTCAGGGTGCTTATGATTTTATTGAATTCAAAAGTTGCGGGCTCTGCAAAGCATAAAGCAAGCTAAGGCTCTAGTGTGTGCTCAATTTATATCGTATTATGTGCCATTCTATCACAACACATTTTGTCCTCTGGCTGCATTTCTTTGCTGGTCATTTGAAAGGTCTACTTTGTGTTAGGTGCTTGTCTGTCTGGTTTTTGTTGTTGTTGGTTGGTTGGTTGTGTTTTTTGTTTTTTTTCAGCACTGCTGAAGGGTGCTGAGGATTGTGAAGGTTTGACCTTGATGGGAATGCCTAGGTTTTTCTCCACAGGGAAGAGCTAATCCCAGCTGCACTCAGCTGAGCAGCCAATATGCCCGGTGCGCAGGTGGAAAGGGGTTAAAAGACATTAATGTGCCCTGACTCATCATGCCCAGCTGCTATGGTCAGGCAGATTTCTTGGCCACTAACAAGGCTGTGAAGAGGCCAAGTAAGAACAGACCCACAGAAAAGCCTGAACAGATGAGGTTTGGGCAGTTTCTGCTGATTCCTGTACAGGCATTACAGTTTATACCAGAATGTTTTGATGTGTACACATGTATGGGGGAGAGAGAGGGGTCAGCACCCCTTTGCCTGGGGGTAGGGGGAGAGGAGGATGCAGCAAATGTGCTCATGTGGATAATTTAAAGGGTTAATATTAAAATGATAGTATGCCAACAAACTACGCAGCTGGTTAAAGCCTGACTCTAAGGGGCTGATCAGGTCAGATATCTCACTGAAAAGCTTTACATGGGTTTTTGTGAGCACTATTGTCTCTCTTTCTGCAGACACGGTGGGGACACAGCTTTTGTTGTCCTGCGAGCAGCGGCTGTGAATGGGAACGGGCAGCACGATCCAGCTCTGAATGTCGCTGGCATGGAACAGCAGCCTTTTGACATGGCACAGTTCAGCATTTTGTTGTTGAGATTTCTCCTTTTGTGACTGCTGGTCACATTGGTGAAAGCAATGCTGCTTTTAAAGCAGAAAAAAGCAATTCTTATGCACTAGGCAAGTTTGAAATAGTTGGGTTTTCCCACGTTCTCCGGACTTCAGAAACTGGCTGCAGTTTCCCTACCCCCAGACGGTCACACTTCTTACTTTATGCATCAGGTGATGTTTTTATTACTTTGTTTACCAGGCAGGGTCTCTCTCTCTTTTTTTTTTTCCTTTTGTCTTTTGCCTAGTCACAGTTTGACCTTACCACCTGCTTTGGAAGTAAAGATGACATGTGAGCCCGACAATGAAAGGTGATTGATTCTTTCCTAGCCCCCTCTTGCACAGGCAGGTTTAGGCAGCAGTGGGCATGGTGGGTCTCTTGCCTGCAGTCAGTGGCTGGTGTTGGCTGCTTTGCAGAGATCTCTTCCCATTGGTACTGACTTTGGTTGATCCACAGCCTGCCTACATCAGCCCTGGTCGTATGATCTGGAGATGCTTAAGAGCTTCTCATTTCCAAACACTGTAAAGTTTGGTCAGAGCAAAACTGTCAGATATTTCCAGTAATGCGTCCAGTAGCTAGTGGGATATGGGGGTTTTCCTGTTGCTTACTCAGGAGCAGAGCTGGCAGTCAGGAGCACAGCAAAGTTGCAGGTGTCCCTGCGTTTTTCATGTGCCATCTCTGCAGTGGCTCTTTGAGACTAGATCTCTTTATGGTACCATATTCACACCTTTGCTTGCCCTTCTGCAAGAGGATTAAAGGGCAAGTCAGGAGCCTGCTGCTCCTCAGAGAGTGTCACAGCTGGAAGTTGGAGCTGAATTTCAGGGATGCAGGTTGGGCATGGTCCAGGCTGCTGTGGGGTGGAGCATGACGAAAAGCTGGGCTTGCTTTTGATGTCTGCAGTTGGGCACTCAGCAGCAAGTGCCTGGAGGGGCTCTGGATTTCCAGCTTCATCCGTCTTGTACTGCTTGGTGTAAGAGATTAATTCCCTGTCGATGCTGTCGGGATGTAGATCAGTTTATTTCACATTGGGCTCATTAACTGCTCTCTGTCATGCGTATCTTTGACCAGCAGTGAGAAACCTCTGTGATGTTGGTGCCAAGGATGTGTTAGCAGACACTGAGTAACATGGAACAGGGTACGATGGGATGCGCAGGGAGACCTTTGCCAGCTCCTCACTTGCTATGAGTTTCCACTGCAGGCTTCATTGCTCATTTGGGGATGAAATGCAGGGGCTGGCACACGAGTCTGCAGGGGTGGTTGACCCCTCTTGGAGGTGTCATCAATGATACAGAGCAAGCATTCAACTGCAGTCATCGTTTCCATAGGTTAAGGACCTCCTTTTCAAATCCTTTGTGATGGGGTCAGTAAATGTACTAAAGAAATGAGTAAAATGAGTAAATTATTAAGTCAGTAAATCTAATGGGGATTTAGGGTCTGCCCTCACTCTATTGAATTTGAGTAATTGTGATTATATATGAGTTTGAGCTGCCAAGTTTGGACTTGTATCCAGACTGCTACTTCAAGCCTCACATCTTGCCTTTTAGCTTCTGTTCCAGATCCAATACGTTACAATTAATATATGTATATTGGAGAGGCTAAATAGACCTTAAAATATAGTAGGTATTAGTGAGATATTGGTGGGTTCTGTTAACAGTTCTGTTTCATATATGTGCTTAGAGATCTCAATTTTTAGATAAAATTTAGTAAAGCAGAGGAGGTAACAAGCTTTTATGTGCAAATGGAAGTTAATGCTGGGGTCCGCTGGGCATTACTGCTGAAACTCCATCTCTGCCTTCATGTCCAAAGAGCTGACTTAGGAGGGCACAAAAGGAAAGTATGAAGAAGGTATTAACTAAGTTGAAATGTGAAATTGAAGTGGCACAAAATAAATTAATAGATTTTGTGTGATAGCTGTTCATAGGAGTTTGATTATTTGGTAAGTCAGCCGACTGTTGCTTTGCCGAAGGCAAGTCTCACTAGGTGGTAAATGTGTCCTCAGTCCCTCCAGGGTTTATGTCTTTTTTATTTCTCAAATGGTGAAAGTAATCCCTCTTGCAAACTGGATTTTGCCTCTGGCGGCTCTTCTAAGGCATTGACTTTGAACATTGTCCAAATCTAATTAAATCAAAGAGTATTGATCAAATAGTTGGCTTCATGCTTTGGCTTTCTGTTCTCCTTGCTTGAGCAAGGAGCTGCCTCACTTGCCCGACATCTGCTTATGTATTTAGGAGAAACAGAGAGGTAAAGAAGACTTTGTGTCTCTTTTCACCTGCAAAAAAAAGTGAAAATGTGGGGGAGGATTCAGGGAAAAAAAGTTTGGAGAGGATGGGTAACCTCTCAACTGGAAGACATGTTGGGATTTTCAAGGAGCAGAAACGTCTGGAAAGCTGACAACATCTCACTCTGATGTTTGCCAGCATGTTTCTCTAGGGTCTTGCCAAAAACTTTCCCAAAGTGAGGGGCTTCAGTCAGAGTCGCTACAAGGAGGGCTTTGTGAGGACAGTGCTGCCCCTTGTCCGCTCTTGCCTTCTGGTGACACAGGCTGCTTAGGCCAGCTCTGTTTTTGGGAACATGCAGTGTCTTGAATGGAAAATGCAGCAACTGCATTAGCAAAGCGATTCTGCTTGGTCAAATAAAACGAGAATTTGCAAACAACATGATGAGACGACCAATCTGGTACTGGCTCAGTCCCATTGAGGTGATAAAAGGCTTTGTGTTGTACTGCATGGAGCGTACATGTTTTATATGTGCAAAGGATAGGTGCAAAACCCAGTAGGGTGCAACAGATATAATCAATATTCTGGAGTTTGATAACCATTTTGTTGGATTTTTAACTGTCTGGTAACTTCTATTAATATCTATGTCATTGTCCTGCACTAAATGCCAAGTCTTAACATCCTCTAGTATCTTAGATTTAATAGCTGTGCTGTTAAGCATCTCCAGACCCCAGACTTTGACCTGGCACCTGAATTGACAGGTAACCAAAAACAGTCCCCCAGCACATGGCAGAATTTTGACCATTAAGATTGCATAGTGTTTGCTTCTAATATATGTTACGTATGTGTTGCTGCTGTAGTGTCTCAGTCATGCTTATGACTTCATCCCAGCCTGATGCATAAAACCTATGGTACTTGTATGGCATCCATATGAGGAGAGTTTATGCATTGTATCTGTATGTATATATGTTTCTATATTTGATTGGTGTGAGCGCATATATCCCAGCCAAAGAAAAATTGTTCATGGGAGAGTAAGTGCTACCATATTTCAGAGTAAAGGCTGTAGCAGGCTAATTTTAAGGTTCACATATAGCAGATGAAGCTCTTCATAGTGCCTTCATATCAAGATAGCACCAAATAAAAAGGTGAGTATCAACAGGTACCCATCCTGTGGTTTTGATATTTTTCTGGTTCTGTTTGCAATACTTTGGTCCTAATGCATAATGCGTATGTGTGGGGGGGGTCATCATTGTCATGGAAACAGGGCATGATGCTGATAAAGATGGATGTGGGTCTTTTGTTTCTGGGGTGCATGTGGCTGCTGAAGTGTCTGTTATTGTTGTGCTCGGCAGCAATTTATTGAGATTATCTGCTGAGTGTGACTTCCATGAGCACGGCAAATGGAGATGGTGTGTCAACACTTCTCATCTGAGTAAACAGGATCCACAAATTTGCTTTATCATTGAATACAAATGCCTCTAGGTAGAGGTGGGACAGGAGGGGTATTTCTGTCTTCAAAAAAGTGAGTTGCTTTAATTTTGTTTTCTGGTGGGGGGCAAGCCTGTCTGCTGCAGAAGGTTGCTGTTTAACCAGAAGTGGAAGCTGGAAGATCCTGGGGCAGTTGTTGCCATGCTGGGTGTTGGAGTTGAGAGCTCCTGGCCTGGCTGGTGGCAGGGACAGTCTTGTGCCTCCTGGTGAATGGCAGCACATGTCCAAAAAAATAACCTGTGCTCTTCTTGGCAAATCTTCCTGAAGGGCTGTGAAGGAGCAGTTATGACTCTGAGCTATCACTGTGCTCTGGGAAGGAAATACTGGTCTTGCAGGGAAGGTGGTAAAGTGCCAATTGATTTTTTTCCCAAGGGTTGAGGGAGTCTATATTTTGCTGCTGGAGTTTTTGCATCTGTAGGGCTAAGCCTTAGGGCTTCTCTAGGGTAAGGTGGGTTGCAAAGGCTGTTTTTGGGAAGACTGAAAATAGCACCACATTGAAGTGCCCATGGCAGAGTTGCTTGGCACACACATGCACAGCTAATATTTCTCTGGCATTGCATGTGGGCTGTCGAACGCCCTTCTGTCTTGCTTAGAAGAGCAGAAATGTCCTGCCACAGGGATGTGATCCAGCCCCCTGCTTGTCCAACAAAGAAATTGTTGTTGCTAAACAACAGGCTTTTTTAAGGAATGTATAGATGCCCCAAGTCTGAATTTATGCTTCTCTCCATGGAATGAGTCACTGCGCTGGTTTTTAATAGAGCCCCTCTGGATTTATGTGTTTGCTGCTCAGATTAAACTCTGATTCAGTGCGTGAAATAAGATTCAGTAGTTGTGCTCTGCTGCTGTCCTGCTACTTGCAGGCAGTTGCTGGTTAAAGTCTGCTTCTGGCTTTTTCTGTGCAGATAGCAGTTGCAAAATACATTACAGAGCATCCTCATTTTGTGTTAATACTGACTACATGTGCGTGTTGCTGCTTGTTATTTTTAAGCAGAGATCCAATACCGGCTATCTTGTTGGTTGTGTTTCGTTTAATTGAATTCAGTTTTATGTGAGAACACGCTGACAAGTCCAATTAATACCTTCAGTGAAAGTTTAGCAAGGGTAGGGAAGGAAATTAGCTATACGACATGTTATAAGCTAATAATGAAGTAGTTGTGATGATTTGTAATGGGAATTTTCAGTGTCCTCCTTCTGTCGGGACTTGAATCTTCTTTTTTTTCCTGCAGTCGCTGCCAGGTTCCGCTCTGAAATTCAGAAATGTGATTTGTAACACCTTTGGAGCAAGAGACGGCCATCCCCTTGGGGAGGGAGGTGTGCTGGAGGAGCTGGAATTGCTCTGTGAAGAGCTGGGGTGCTGTGGGTGGGGCAGGAGAGGAAGATGGAGCCGGTTTGGAGGCAGCAGGAGCGGCACTGAGCCCTCGGATGCGTACCTGCTGGTCTCTGCTGTAAGTAAACCTGCACGTAAAGCAGATGAATGGAAGTCAAAGGGGGAAAGGAAATTTCTTTTCCTGTGATGCTGTTGCCTTTGATTTTTTTTATTTTTTATTTTTTTTAAGTAGCAAAGGCTTATCTGCCAAATAAACCAAATCCATAAGAAGCAGGGATGGGCAGAAACTCTTGGAATTAAAATTTCTGAGCCTTGCAGTCTGCTTTTCTAGGCTTCGCATATCATGTGGGGGGTTGTAAACTTTGTTTTGCTTGACAGCCTATCTGCATCTATGAGAAAGGGTTTGCCTCTGGCTAGTGTGCCCTTTGCAGTAAATTAAGAACACCACGCCACCCTCTGTCCTGTAAAAGTTGATCTGAAACAGCTGTACAGCTCATCTGTAATACAGCAACAATTTTTTTACCTTCTTTATTTTTTTACTGCAGATTTTGTTTTTGGTGTCATTTGTGTGCCTGTCTTCCATCCCCTCATGCTATCTCTCACTGTTGAATATTCAAACTTGATCTGCACATGGGCTAAAAATTATTATTGCTTTGAACTTACACATGAATTAAGTGAATTCCCACATCCACCACAGGAAAGGAAAATATTCAGTTTGAAATATAATTTGGAGCCTATAGGAAAATGCATCTGGTGAAGTTTGTGCTAATTCTATAGCTTGGGCACCAAAGCACCAGCTCTGTTATCGTCGAGAGTATTGCATGTAAGCTCTGTATTTTAATAGTAACTCAATATGGCTAATTAGTTGGAAAGCTCTTTGAAGCAGCCGATGCACTAAATAAGCTCTTATTTTTCAAAGCAACTAAAGGTACTCTTAATTTACAGAGCAGATAGTTGTAAAACTGCCTTTGGTTTGCATGCTAGGAGCCAGTGTGAAGCCTGAGCGTGCTTACAGTCAAGTTTACTCCAACGCTGCCTGCTAGGATTGGTGTCAGTGTGCTCGAGGGAGGTTTCTGGGTTTTTGGCACAGTAGCACAGCATGAATTTGTGCCACTGGGCTTGACGTGTCCGGGAGGAGAATGTCGTGTAATGAATGCTCCTGCACCATTGAAATCAGCGGCAGTTTTATCAATCTCTTTGCTGTTTGCAGGCAAGTTCAATCCAATAATTAAGAGCAGCTTTGAGTTTCTAACCAGATGACATGGCTGATCCTAGAGCATGTATAAAGCGGCCATAGTTGTTAGGAGATTTGTGGCTTTGAAAGTTCGGATTCCCTCAGTGCAGTTTCTTAATGGCAAGGATTTGCGGTGAGTGAATAATAGATGAAAGTCATCAAAAGGCCTACAGGGGATTTCTTGTGACGTGATGCTGGTCTGTCTCATGCCAGAGCTGAAGATTTCTGGGCGGATCCTGAAAATAAAAATTAAAAATAAAAACTAAAGGAGGGCGGGGTGGGGACGGGGGGGAGGAGGACAATGGTTCCACTTTTTAGGTTGCTCTGGGAAATCGGGTCAATGGTGTGATGTATTGGCAAGTATAGCCGCAGTGCAGAGCAAAGTGTGGGTTGTTCCCTTGGCTTTGAATTTCTTGTGTTCTGGCAGTGCCCGGGCAGCAAGGAAACACCTCATAGCCCCAGGGACTGGCAGGTGGAGGGGAGAGGGTGCCCATGGCCACCTTCTCATCTGCACCACACGAAGTGAGCAGGGCTGGTGCTCCACCTCCTCCCCACCCAGCCTGGTTTTTTGCAGGGACACACGCTTGGCTTTGCTCCCGGGGCTGTTTTCACCTGCAGAATCTGGAGGCTGCCAGCCCCCAGGGCCACAGCACCAAGCGTTTCTGCAAGCTGGGAGCTGCTGGGCAACAAACCCGATTGCTCTGTAATTCTGGGTGGGATCCCTTCCCCAACACGTCCCTCCTGCGGGACTGTGCCACCCTCGGCAGGAGGGTGCCCCAATGTTGATGCCACGGTCTCCTCTCAACCAGGTCAGTGTGCGGCGATGTGTGCCCTAACCTGTTAACAGGTTCAGTTGGGTTGGGGCACCAGCGGTGACCTTTTGGGTGGCAGCATCAATCCCTCCTTGGAGGCTGGGTCTGAGCTGGGGGCTGTATTTGGGTGGCAGCATCAGAGGCTGTGTCGTGGCTGCAGGAAGCTGCTTCCTGAGCTTGTGGGGAGGAGAGATCAATGAGTAACCCTCACTGGTGTGATGGAGGTGTGAGGGCTCTCAGGGACATTCTTAGGCAGAAATGTTGTGGTTTCTTGACATGGGATGGAAGGTGAGAGCTTACAATCTACATTCGTTTTTTAATTAGGAAAAAAATCAGCATATATTTTTTGACTCTGCTGACATGTCTGAAGTTGGATTTTATCTGTGTTAAGTTTGGCAGCATCCAATGAAGCTCTAATTTGGGGCAAATCCTGATGAATTTTGGCTGCATCAGCAGCTTAGCAGGGCTGATTTGCTGCTGTGAAAAGCCAGTTATGTGAACAGGTAGAGAAGGCAGAGTTCCATCCATTCTCCTGACTGTTAAAACAATGTTCACTTTTGGGGCTGCTGCTGGGGGCTGTCCTGCCCACCCGAGACAGTTTCTGGGGTTGGATCCCCCGTCCCAGCCTGCCAGAGGGGTGCTTGTATCTTTTGTAGCTGTTGGAGTGGTCACAGCAGCCTGCAAAATCTGTGTTAAATCCAGAAACTTCGTTGTGTGCAAAGCGTTGGTTGGGAAGTTGAAATAATCTGCAAGCACTATTCCATTGGCCCTCTGTGGAGGGCACGTCTGTCTTGTTTGTGTTGCAAAACTGAGTGAAAGTTAGGAAACGTCTATGGCTGCTGCCATGCGCATTCATTAATATTTTTCCCTTTTGGCCTCGTTCAAACTCACTGTGGTAAAAACAGAAAGTGAGGATGTAATCAGAAGCTAGTTTGTAATGTGAGCATCCAAGGAAAGAGGCAAACGTACTACAGACAGGCACACATATATCTGGCATTGCCCAACTCCTGCCTTTGCAAACTGTTTTGTTGCAGAGTCCTGGCTGTAGTTACTAAATTTACTTGAGCAATGGTGTTTGGGGGCATGCCGTGACATTGGGGGTGTCATCCTGGGCGAGGTTGTCGCCTGACTGGGGTTGATTTTATCTGCCTGGTTGGCGGCAGCCTCAGCAAGTTGGTAGTTGCTCGTGTTTTGCTGGTGATCTGCCTCCGCCTGGGAATCCTGAGCATCTGTGAGCAAAGTGCTTGAATTCAAAGCAATGCACTTGCCTGGGCAAAAATAACCCCAGCCCCGTCACCAGAGAGCTTGGATGGGAAATATTTGTTCTCATGGGGAACTGTAAAACTGAATGAGTATCGACACGGTTTGCTTGCTTTAGTGAGGGTGAGTCCTTTATTCTGGCCAAATGTCAGGAATATCAAAGGTGTATTTAGGCAGTGGGAGAGGAAGGGTTTGGTGTGACTGACGGAGACTGTTGAGCAAGAGAGAAGGTGCTTTGTGTGCAGTTATTATGGTTAGAAACCTGTCGCAGCATGCAGAGGAAGCACGGTTCAGCAAGCCCATAGTCAGAGCCGAAAACAGTTCATCCCTGGGATTTACTGTATGCGCAGGCTGTCATCACAGCCAAGAACAAAGTAGCGATGTTGAATAGCTAAATAAACCTCCTGTCCCCACAGGCAATGGTCCTCAAAAGACAAAAACGTCCTTTTTGAGAGTGGCCGCAAGTGAGACGAAGCCTGCTGGCCTCGCTGGGGGAGCAGGGGCTGGAGTTGGGTTGGGTTGGTCTCCTGCAGTCCACGAGCACAGTGATGGGGAATGGCGCCAAAATATCCCTCCTGCGGGACTGTGCCACCCTCAGCAGGAAGGTGCCCCAATGTTGATGGCATTGTGAGGGCTTGTGCAAAATTCACTTCTTCTCCCTTCTGCCTCGGGCCTCATGCAGCCTGAAGTCCATCTTGAATTCACAAGCAGTAACATACATAGTGATGCATTTTTGTGCATGAGTTAAGGCCCTTTTTCACATTTATTACATTTTGTTTTTAATGTTTTTTAAGGCATAGTCAGATCACACTTCCAGATTTTTCCCCTGCTCTGATGGAGGGTTAAGGTTTATTTTTTACTATTAGTAAAGAGCTGAATTTCTCATCTCAAATACATGTTTCTGGCTTTGTGAGCTTCGTGGTCAAATCACAAGATCTGAGGGTACTGAATGACAGGTGTTGCTCCCCCTTGGTAAGGAGGGAACAGCTGATGAAGTATAGCTACCGTTTCCAGTATGAGAGACTCCTGGAAAATACCCAAAACTGAACAGTGTTTTGAAGGCAAATAGCCCTTGCTGCTAAAATGGGCCCCTTCAAATAAATCTGAGCACTGTGAATTTGTTCCTTGCCTATCTGCCCCCCAGCAGTTGCGGAATTATTTGAAGCCTGGCCTCTCACTTTTAATAGGGCTCCTCTCAAGAGCTCAAGTAAGCTTTGCAAAAGCATTGGAAATAAGTCTCTTCTACCCCAGCATACTGCTTCCTGCTGTAAAATAGACTTGATTAAATTTTCTGTGTCTCCCTTTTGTTGCTTAAAGACATCCAAAACCTTGAGTTCTCAGTGAAAATAAGTACTTTGGGAATTAAAACTAATGTTGAAATCTAAAGAATGTGGTTTGCCAAAACAATGTTGCAGAGATTTTAAGTTTTTCCTTTTTTTTTTTTTTTTCTTCATTTAAAATGTAATTGCATAACTTTGCTGCTGGGATAAAAGCTCTTTCAGTGGGGTGTGTTTTTTCTCCTCTCTTTTGGGCATTTGTATTAACTCCTGCATAGGGAAAAATAGGAAGTTTTATCCCAGAGGCCTGACCTCACCTCCCAGAAGTAATCTGGACCTGCTACTAGCACTGCCCTGTGCTGTGGAACCGGCGCTGCCTGGACACAATCCAGTCCCTGGGCTCACAGACCTCTCATCAGCAAGCTTTGCACCACGGGGTTATCACATTCACCTGTGGAATTTTTCATGGCGCCCTCCCCAGGTACTGCATCTGTGCAAAAAGCCTGGATTATGATAAAGAACATCTCCCACACTGAACTTCTCATCCAATTTTGAGTACAAACCATTTATCTCAAGTTAAATCAACTCCTGGCTGTCACTGCTGCCTGGTGTGGTTGGAAATCAAGGACAGAATTAGATAAAAGATTTGCAGGCAGGAAGAGAGGAGGATGCAAGCTGGATGCTCAGAAAGAAGTTGTTTTAGAGGGGTGATCCTGAAATAGCCTGGGAGAAAGGTGGAGAACCCTGGAAATAGGGTGGTGAGGTGCGAAACACAGTGACAGGATTTGAGTACTCAGGGTGAAGTGGGAGAAGCGTTACACCCTGTAAATCCTTTGTACACGGGCCACACGTGCATGGCTTCTGACCCCTTCCTTGTTTCTTAGTGTGAGGTACATGCACTTTCTGGTTGGGTGATTTATTTCATGTTTTGCAAATATGGACTTGTTTGAGCACCCCTGTATGGAAGAACAGTGCAGTAAAGGAAAGCTGCTACCATGCAAGACTGAAGATTTTTGAACAGATAGCTCTCAACGCAAATCAATCTACAATAAAGTAAAATCTTTATTTTGACATATTCTCTCACTTTGAAAGTCAAAGCTCCAGTGCCTCTTCATTCACATTTCTGAGTTATGTTGTCTAGTTCAGAAGTATTGTTTTTAAAAGAGCCAAACATCTGAACTAATGATAACAAGTTGCATCTCTGCAATTAATACCAGCAGTGAAAACACTTCCAGTACTGCTCTGTCTGTAACTTAGAGTAACTGCTGCAAAAAGTGAACAGGAATTTATTTGTGTTGCAGTGTGTGTGCTGGGCATGTCTGCAAGCAAATCTGGCTTGGTCCTTGCACTTATTGTGAAGCAGAAAAAGATGCGCACACCTAATATTTGCCCCAGTCTTTGCAAAGTTCTTTCAGATGAATACACGGGAGAGTACTCTTGTTAGGAGCATGGAGCAAACACCCCATGTCTGCGTTAGGCAGTAGTATAGCCCAGGGTGGTAGGATCAAACTGTTGAGCTGAGACCTGACCTCCACACCCCAGTTATTTGTGGGGTTACTTCAGATTAGCACTAGTGCTAATCCCATGAACAAATGCTCATGGCCATTCAGCTGAAACATACACCACAGCAGCTGGAGTGCACTGAGTGTGCTCCTGGCACACATCTGCTACTTGAACTTCATCTGAGAAGAACCTGGTGAGAGCTTGGAGAACAGGGGAAATAGTAATAGGGAAAATGAAATTTCTTTCAGGGTCTAGTGTACTGAAGTGGTACACTGGACCCTGTTGATGGCAGCTCTTGAGGGGGTATTGGGATGGACAGTGGCTAGCAGGCTCCCTGAACATTGAACACCCCTCTTCATTCACAGTTTTGGGGCATTTTTTCCCCTTTGTGCATCTTGCACTAACAAGGCTATAGAGTAACTCCCCCATGCCACATTAGAGTCCAGTAAAGCCTTGCTTCAGGAGGGCAAACAAACGCAAATCAAGACACTTTGGAAAATGTATTTGGTAAAAATGAAGTAAGGGGAAAGGGCAGGGGTGGTGTTTGGATGTGGATTTAGAGGTGTGACTGTAGTCACTCACCCCTGTGTTGCTGTGGCATTACCAAGAGGCATGAAGCAACTGCGTGTCTCTGGCCTTGCCCTGTCCTCCAGGGGAGGGCATGTCCACCATGGGCTCCAAGAGTAAAATGAGTTGACACCTTCTTTGACAAAAGTGTAGAAGAGGTGTAGAAGTCAACCTGTCTCCAAGTCCTCAAGAAGAGAGCAATTGTATAGAGAGCAATTGGGAATGAAGAGCAATCACAGAGGGTGCCAAACAAAAAGCTTGTGCCTGTGTTGCCTGGAGCTTCAGGAGGCTTAAGAAGGGGAGGAAATTGCCATGGCAGGAGAGATGCCATCAGAACAGCAGTAACACATCATAGAACAAGGAGCAATTGCAGGTGCTAATACCAACTTGTAACTTGATATAATTTTGGCCTGTTGCAGCAAAGGTAGAAAGCAAGTATTTATCATTTTAAACTGATAACTAGTTATTTTAAATTGCTCAGTTTTCTTGTAACTGGAAATGATATTTTTGAGTGTGGCCATGTGTACAGCTAAATGTCTGCTTGCAGCAGAGCTATAAACTAACAAATTGGAACATTCAGTGCTGTGATGGTTTGACTGGGTTAGACCACTTCCATTTGTATACTCTGCTGGTTACTGGGGAACAAATAGAATTTGTCTCCTTAATACCCATCAGCCTTTTTCTAGGCCCTAAACAGCACTGTGTATGTCTGTCTTTCAGGACTTTTAGATGCAGTTGTGGGAGTTGCATGTTTAGTGAGATCAGGTCCTTTGTAAAGCTTGAGTCCAAATTCTCTGCAGTCTAAATGCAACATCACTGCTCTGTTCTGCTAGCACAGCCAATGAACTAGCAAATCTCGGTGGATTTTATGACGACTATAGTTGCATAATCTATTAGGTTCAGGATGTTTGTCAGAGCTTGGGGGGTTCCTTAGGTATGGAGAATCATAAAATAGTTTGGGTTGGCAGGGACCTTCAGAGGTCATCTAGTCCAGCTTCCTGCAGTGAGCAGGGACATCTTCAACTAGATCAGGTTGCTCAGACCCCCATCCAGCCTGGCCTTGAATGTCTCAAGAGATGGGGAATTGACCACCTCTCTGGGCAACCTGGGTCAGTGTTTCACCACCTCAGTGTAAAAAATTTCTTCTGCATGAATCTCCCTTCAGATGTTTGTTCTAGGAGGAGAGAGGGATCAGTGTGGCCATTCATGTCCTTCATCCATATGCTGGGTGTTTTGGAGGTGTCTGCTCTGCTTGTTACTTTCTCAAAGCCCTGGACGTGCCTCTGAGGCGTCTTTACAGCACACAGGGCAGAAATGTGTTTTGTGCTGTGCCAGCACAATCTGCACTGATCTGGCCTGTCTTCTTCCCACACCTGTGATGGGGATGTGATTCAGCACGGCTTCCTTGTCTGTGAGGGGGATGCCTATCCTTTCAGTTTTGGAAACCAGAGGTGTGAATGCTGTTCAGCGGAAGCCAGCCAGTACTTGTGTCTGCACCGCGTGTGCAACTCCCTTCCTTCAGGCTCTGGCCACACGTGTCCCTCAGCCATACACAGATGGGAGCTGTGCTGGGAGCAGAAGCTGCCTCCCTGCCACCACCAGCCTCTTCTGTCTCTGTGCTGCTGTGACCAGATCAGGGCGCTGGGCTGCATTTAAACTCTACGTCTTGAGGTTTAAGTTTTTGAAAGTTTGCTTTGGCTGGGTTAATTTAAAGCTAGATCAGTTCCCTGATTGGCTTCATTTGTAGTGTTGCACAAATGACTGTGCCAGCACCTGAGCAGGATATGGGGTGGGAGGAAAGCTGTGGTGTTGTTCGGTGTTGTCTGATCCCAGGTATAACATGGTTGTGAAACTGTAATACTTAAAGCCAGTGGCTTGGCCACCCAAGACCTTGCAGCAACTCTGTGAGATAAGACATGTTGACCATAATTTTCATGGAAAGACTTGCCTGGGGTGCTGTGAGGCATCTGTAGCACAGGAGAGGAATTCAGTCTCCCAAATTCATAGCTGCATCATTGCGTCAATACCAGGTAGAGTGAGGTGTCTCACCAGGCTTTAGTCATGGTTCTGTGTCACAAGGGTGAGCTCAGTCTCATCTTCCAGCAGAAGTCACAAACAGGTGGTGGGTCCATGAATACACAGCAGCGATCCCCCCTTCACTATCTTTTCACCTTTGCTGAGAGTTCAAGATTTCACGGTGGGCGAAGAGGTCTTGCCTGGGGCCTCCTGCCAGCCTTGCCAGAAGTGTTTTTGCCCAGGGGCTCTTGCAGACATCAGTGCCGGAATATTTGTTCCCTTTGGTCTTAAATTCGTGGTGGTTTTTTTCTCTGATGAGCAGTGAAAATCAGACCTTGCCCCATTTACTTGCTGCTACCCTTGCTTCTCCGACATGTTGGTGTGGCATGGTGGGATGCAGACTGACAGCAGCTGGCCTGCAAACAGCTTGAGAGTTGCTGCAGTGAGCACCAACCATGTGATGCCCCAAGCTCCCGGTGGTTTTAATCCAGTGAAAGATTGTGTCCAATCAGCACCAAATATGCTTGTACTGGCTTGTACTATGCCACAAAAATATATCTTGAAGTTTGATTTTCAAATTCATTCTTCCTTCAAGATTTCAGTAGGTCTAGTTGCATTCCTTGCTGTAAATTTTAAGGTGAGAAATACGCCATAGGCAAAAAAAAAAAAACCTGGATTCAGAGTTTTTTTCCCCAGAAAGTCACCAGTTTGGCTATCCTGAGAAAAACCCAGTATGGCGTAGAGAGCCACAGCCTCTGTGAGACTTGGGGAGGTGCTGCTTAACCTTGGGCACAAGTTGAGGGCTGATGGTTGTTCATCCTTGAAAGAGAGGTAAGAGAGCTCCTGCGTACCCAGGGCTGTTTGAATACATTCCCTGGGTGTTATTAGTCTCTCAGCTCCATGACTGATTTTTCTGTTGCCCTTTCTGCCTTTCCTTCTGTTTAAGGCAGTCAGAGAACATTGTGTCCCTTGCATGTGCCATCACCCGCAGGGCCCGGGGCAGGAAAGGGCTTGTCGGTGATGAGATGCTGGATTGAGCTAATTCCTGGTGTGCTGTAGCTCCATGCCTACAAAAGTATGTTGAAGTAACAGCCAGGTTTACCAACACCATGGATTTCTGCTGAGATAAATTATGTTTAGAGAGCTTAGTCCTCTAGGGAGATGGAGGAGAGGGATGGCCGTGGGGCATCCCTGCAGCATCGAGGGGGTTAAACCTCTTGCAAGCTTGGCTGCAGCAAGGTTTGCCCAAGACTTTGTAGCTCAGTGTCTTTGTCTACCAGACTTTACTCCTGCCTGAAGACTTGGAAATCTGTAAAAAGTACCCCCCAGTGCTTGCCAGAATCTGTCCTCACTAGGCTGGGTGTTCTTGCATGGTAAGGGTTTCATGAGGAGCCATTTGCCCTTCCATCAGTCACTATCTGTTAGTCATTGATTTGACCTGCCTTACCTGAAAAGCAAGTTAGCTCATTTGCCGGTGTCATGGAGAGATGGTTTGTTAAGTTTAGCTTTTAAATCCCCCTTGGAGCTCGAGGTTTCAGTTCTGTGAGGATCCACACTGCCCTTCATCTTTCCAGCCTGAAGAACATTGAGTTTCAAGATGTTTTACCATGCCGGAGTCTTTCAGAGAAGAGCATAAAAATCAGTGATCTATCTGTCCTTCTAAGGACATCACAGGTCCTGGTGGGATTAGGTGGGGGTTCAGAAAGTGATCGTCTTGGCTGAGGTTTCTCTTCAATGCCCTGGTGAGCTGCACGATGCGTTGGCTGGTGAGAGGTCAGCGATGCTCCGTGTGTGTGTGTCATTTCCAAAGCACTTTCTGATCTATCAGGATGAAAGGTTCTGGAGAAATGCTAAATATTATTCTTAGGGTAAAATAAACATACTTCTTTAATATCTCTGATCCTAAAGTGGATCCAGATGCTTTCTTATGGCTACTGGGTCATCTTTGGTTTTTCTGTAGCTCAGTGTGGCTGTCTAAATTTGTTCGAGAGAGATGGTATATGTCAGAAAGCTTGTCACAGCATGCTCTTTGTTTGGTCTGTAAACCTTTATACATGCAAGCACACAAATACATATATCTAAAAGAAAAAACGACTTGCTTATTCTAAGACACCATGTTTGAGTCTGACACTTAACACGCGTGCCAAGGAACTTGGAATAAACTCTGCAAGTGTATCAGTTTTTATGATCTGAGCAATCAGGTCAGCTGTGTAGGGGAGAAGTAGGATTTGGCCATGCAACTGAAAATAGTCTCTGAAGTAAGTGGATGTGCCCATCTCTTCATGGCTCTGATACAAAAAGAGTATTAGATGCCTCTTGATACCAGCACCAGCCTGTGGTTGAGCTTTGCAAGAGGTAAATTTCTAGCACTGTTTCAAGTGTAAAATCATTTTCACCTGGTTTTAAGGATTATTAGCATTTTAGAATCATAGAATCATTTTGGCTGGAAGAGACCCTCAAGGTCATGAAGTCCAACCATAACCTAAATCTAGCACTGAACCATGTCCATAAGAGCCTCATCCACACATCTTTTAAACACCTAATGATGGTTTCTCTCCTACAGAGGAGCCTTGCTGTTTCAGAGTGATGTTTTACATGGGCTGGGGTTTTAGCAGAGCTGGTGCCGGGGTGAGATCAAAGCAGCTGGAGCAGCCGGGTGGTCCTTCCTTCTGAGCACACCTATGGGAAGTGTTTCAAGGTGACGTTTTAGACCCTGCTTGGGGAGATGATGCTGCAGCATCCAAGGGGACTCCCAGCTGTGCCGAGGGGACTTAACGCTACTTTGCAAAGAGTGGCAAATACATGAAGTGTGGATGAGTCTTTTGCTGGTAAAACGTTTTGTTTTCATAACTAATATTAATAGGTGCATGGTCAGCTGGTAAAATCTCTTGCATTCTTCAAATTAGTGATAACAGGACTTGTTACATGTTGTCATTCACTGCTTAAGGCTTCTTAGCTGGTGTACGAGATCCAGGGATTTCACTGAATCCTACTCCATCCCCTGCCAACCAAAGCAGGGAATAGGAAGTTTTACAGTCTCAGTTTTCAATAAATTTCGATCAGTCAAAGCTGCGTTAGGAACATTTTTGCTCTCTGCACCTTCTCCATCTAAACTGAAGGCAGTGTTCAAATTAAGCGACAACTTGGAGGTTGCAGCTGGTTCCCCACATCTGTGCCAAGGGCTGTGTACGCTTATCAGCTCTGATCCTGCCCTACCTGAGACACGGTTGGTGTATTGATTGCTAAAATCTCTGTGAGTGCTCTACAGGGACCAAATCTAAAAAAAGGAGTGTCTGCGTTGCAAACATTAAACCCCCTGAGAAGTGGGATTTTGGTTGCTGTTTAGCTTTTGCAGTTTTCTACAGTCTAGAGGATGTATAATTACATTTTATTGAATCCATCCTGTTATTCCCTCCTGGCATAGGATGCTTCTGGATTGATAGAAAGTAATTAAAAATCTGAAAGTTGTCACTCGTTTAATACAACCTTTCCTGTCTTTTGTCCAGTGTTGAGAGCTTGCTGTGCTTCTTTGGGGTTTTTTCGTCTTATTTAAACAGTGGAAGAAACGGCATAGAAAAGGAAGCCAGCTAAGTAGGCAGCAGGTACTTAGCAAAACTTAAGGGTTTCTGAAGATCTGTCTTGGGAGGGCAATACAGCAAGTGACCACAAGTTCTTGGTGTATTATTTTCCCATCTTGTTGTATGACTTCAGTGTTACACCCGTGCTGGTTTTCGAGCTCTGAATGCCTGGCCTTTGCTTTGAAACAAACTCTGAGATAATGATGCCACTTAGTTCATCACTCGTACCAGCTGGATTTACCCTCATCTGAAAATACCTGACATCATCTGGTAATATGCAGTCATTTGCTGCCATGCAAAGGTAATTGCTCACTGACCCAGAGAACACACTTCTTTTGTTTTCTCATGGAAACCTACTGTGTGCTTTGAAATGCCAAGAAGTACTGAAGAAGACATAAATCCATGAGTTACTACAGGCTGCATGCCTGGAACGTGCAGGCCATCTCAACATATGGAGTAAATCAGCACAGCTCCACATACTCCAGTACAGCTGCATCTGGTACCACTCGCTGCAGACCTACTCCAGACTAGGAATGGTTATCTGTGGACAGTGGATAGAAAAAAAACCACCCTTCTTTCGTCTCTTTTCATAGCTTTACGCTTTATGAACAGAATACAAGTGCTACAAGTGGAGGTGAAACAAATTATTTTTGCCTCTATAAAATTAGTTTATTTGGACGTACGCTAAGTTCCCTCTCCTTCCCTTTAGTTCCTAAATCAAGCAGTTGATTAATGCATGTGCTTGGTTACTGGCACTCAAAAATACATCAGTGATTACTTCAGAGATAGAGATCAATGTTCTTAAAAAAACCCACATATGTGCACCTGCACAAAAACAAGTCAGGCAGAACTGACTCTGCATAAAGACTGGGTGGGCAGCACCCATGTAAGCCACAGGACTAAGGGAAGAGGAGCTGCTTTTCTCTTTCCTTGTGCCAGGAGAAGCAATGCTATCAGGCTTATGTATGATGGATCAGAGTGCAGTGGTATTGCTGCAAGCAAAAGTCATGAATTTTAATCAACTTTACTGGCTGCCTTGAAATCTGAGTTGAAAGATAAATGTGAAAAACAGGCAGCCCATATTGTTTCTGGAACAAAACTGCCCCTTTTTCTGTTGATTAAAAGAATTTTTCTTTTAACTTGATAATAAAAAATACTTCCATCTTAGTTCTGGATTTTTTTTTTTGTGGTGATGGTGGGTGGGGGGTTAACCTGTCAGGTTCTGCCAGCTCTGAGTGCCTCCCTGAGCCAAGTGTCTCCTTATTGCCACCCAGATGGTCGACCTTGGCTGCAGGGATTTTCCAATCAGTAGGGGCTCATTGCCTGAAGATGGTTTTAGGGCTTTTCTTAAATATTCTTAACGCTAAAAAAAAAAAAAGAAAGAAAAAAATACTTGCCTGGTTAAAACTGCTGAATGAACTGTCCAGGGAGTTGGAGTCCAGTTTATATTCATTGGGGGAATTTGGTACAGCCATCGTAGTTGTCCTTCCTGTCTTGCTCCAGGGCTGCTTTTAAGGTTGTGCGTTTTCTGTGTTTGTTTGGTCATTGCTCTTCCTAATTAAATTGAAGTGATTTGAATGCCAACATTGTTGATAGGGACATCTAAGCTATGGGAAAAAGTGGACTGAAACTACCAGCTCATGTCCCTGGACAGAAACACACACCTGTAGTGTTATTTCCAGCCACTGCCAGGCTGGTCCAGATTACTTTGACTAACTGAGAGTGCTTTCCTCGCTCCTCTGTGCAGAAGTTTGCTACAGAGGTTGCCATAGCTGTTTTTCCTGTTTTGCCATTAAGTCACCTCTGTGCAGGAATAACTTGAAGTGTCGTATTTAAGGCCGAACAACTTTTAAGAAAGGGAAGGGGAAAATTAGCCTACAAGCACCGCGGAGGGGAAGAAAAGGGTTTTGATTCACTTCTCCTCTCTCAACAACATTTTCTCTTAGGATCTTTTATGGTTCATCTGCACACCTACCTTTTCATCTCCCCTGATAGCTGTAGGTTCAACAACTGCTTCATATTAGTGAATAGTTCATTGCAGCTGCAGCAGAGCCTTATTTGATGCTCTGGGAAATTCTTACTGCTTTCAGTAGTGAGAAAGGCAATATATTTTTGGGATCTAAATTGGTGTGAAAGGGCACATACCAACCTGCTAAGTACAAATTCCAGCTTGTTTGTACTCTCAAGTTGGTTACACCCTTGGCTCAGGACACAAATATTTTAAGAATTTGGGTTGAGGTATATATCCTTTCCCAGAAGAAGCATGAAGTTAGATTCCCCTTGTGCATCAACGGGTGCAATTTCTGTAAGGACACCCAGTACTTGCTTGAAACAGAAATGTCAATTCCTTCCAGGTGTGTCCAGGGACTTTGGGAGGGGAGGTGATGCTTTGACTGGAAACCACTTTCTGAAAAGGAAGCCCGCCTTATTTCCACGTTCCTTTGCCAGTGCTGGGATACCTTATGGTGCCACGCTTTGCTGTTCTGAGGCCATTGGCACTATGCCTGCTTACCCCCACGGCGGACTTTGTTTTTCCCTTGGGCCTTCAAAGCGTGTATATACACAGAAGCAGAAGATTACGTTCACCAAGGAGGCTCATTTCAGATGCAGATGCTCTATGGGCTGCTGCACAAAAGAAACCTGCCTGCTTTTTAATATATATAATTAAAAATATATATATATTTATTTATTTTAAGGCCCCACTGGAGGCAATCTCTGCTTTGATTTGCTTGCTCCACCTTTCCCTGTTGCTGTGCTGCAGTTGTGGAGCTCAGGGTAACAGCAACCTGTTTGGTGGTATTTACTGACTGTCATGTTACGCTGTAATGGGATCAGCCTGGATGGCTGTAGGGCTGTTATAATTCCAGATATTATTCCTGATATTATTTTCCCTCTAATACAGAAGGAAAAGAGCATTTGTCTATACCTCAAGGTGTCCTAATGTATTCACACACCTTCTCAGCTGCCTGAGAAGGTGCATGAACATCATGGGGCACAGTGTGTTGGGGTGCTGAGGTGGGATGCGGGCACTGCGGGGCCAGCAATTGATAATCCCTGCACATCCCTTTCCTTGCAGTTACCTGGCTGAGCAGTGCTGGAATGGCGGCTTTGTCTACCTGATCATGTTGCGCCGCATCAAGCGCAAAGCCCCTCTTCCTCCCTCCAACGGCAACAACAGCAACAGCTGCGACCCCAAAGCCAAGCCCAGCCCTGAACCCGGTGACAGAGCCGCTCAAAATGGGAAAAGGACCAGAAAATTTGGGGTCATCACCAGAACACCGGGCAGCAAGGACAGCAAGGAGAAGCTAGGCTCGGAGCATGGAAACGGGCACTGCACCCCAATGGAGGTGGAGGTTGCTCAGCCAGAGACCTCTGAAGCGGAAAGTAATGGGGAAGAGCAGCTTCGGGGCACGGGGGGACAATACCGCTCCCGGCTGTCGGATGGCAGCGTACCAGACATTGGTGACCAATCTGCCCAGGTATGTTTGCTTTGGGTTTTTCTACAGAAGAGAGCAGCAGGCGTGCAAGCAAGTTAAGGGAATTTCTCATGCAGTTCCCCTGCTTTCAAAGCTCCATCCTTGGGCTGAGCCTCCAAGTGACAACCCAGGCTGTCAGGGCACCAAACCATGGGATGGGGTGCAGAAGGTTTAGAGAATTTAATGATAATGGTGAGAAACCTCCATCATACTCCATCTGTGATGGAGGGGAATGTCCTTATATCTTTGTCAGGGTTGGCCTTAGGATTTCTTTTGTTGAAATAACTGATGACCTTATGACACTATGACAGGAGGTGTTAGTGGAAGACAGTGATTTTGTCCTTTGGGGCTTCATGTTTAGCTGTGTGCTCAATAGCATCTTAAAGCTCATGTTAAAATTGGAATTGAAGCTTCCCTTTTTGATGCACCAGACCATAGTGCATTCATTTGTGTTACAAAATTTGTTTGGCCAGCGCTTGGGGGCCACATGGAAGTTATTGTGAGTTTTTCTCTGAGTTGATGAGATGGACGATTTGTTAATGTTTGGGACGACAGTGGGATTGGGGCTTTCATTGCTTCTCTCTTCATCCTAATAGAGATCTTGGGGTTTGTTGCCTGGCTAGAATTGCAGCATTGCTGGATGGAGAAAAATAACCCAAGCCTTGATCAGGTTTCAGTATGCATCTATCACCAGAAGAGCTGTCTGCCAATCCTTCCAGAGACGCTGATAGTATAAACAGATGAAGGCGGCTTTGTTAGGCTTGGGGCTTGCTGCAGCAGCTGGTTTTGGTTTTAAAGCTTCAAAGCTGGTAACAGAGCAGTATGAGTGGACATCTCATCACTAAATTCTGTTCAGGAAAGCATGGGTTTAGACGTATCCTCTCAATTAGTGCTTCCCAGTTCTATTGTAGGGTGGTGGTGATGGTGCTTGTGCGCTAATTTTGTTTAAAGTACACTGAAGGGGCTAAAACCAAGTTTTAAAATAATACTGGTGTTAAGAAGCATAATTGAGAAAACCTGCTCTTCCCATCAGTGATACATTTGATTTCGTGGTACAACAGGAAAGGAAGGATGTTTGTGTACTGTTCTTCCAAGCCTTATAATTGCGATCTTTCTGAAAGAAAACATTGAAAGTTTATAAATCAATCAATCAATCAATCCTTCTATATTTTGAAAGCTCTGCTCCATATAAAAACTTCTTAAATCTGTTCTGAAGATGTCTAATTAAACACATGTTATAAATGAAGATGATCAGGGTTTGTTGTTAGGAAGTGGAAAGCCAAAATATTTATGTATATAAAAAAACCCTCTTGATCCAGAGCCATCTCGTGTTAGTGTTACCTTGACGTTCTGAGTCATTTTGGTGTAAGAAGTAAATTGTTAAATTCAGAATACATATGTAGCAATGTAAGCAATAAATAAATTTATAATGCAATGCACATACAAGGTGGCTTTGTAAAATGTAAAAGTGTAGTTGAGTCACTGGAAATTGAAGAGCTATAATCTGTTCGGTTGTGGTGTATCTGTCATGGAGCTTATTGGAAGGCACAGTTGTTTAGTAAAATTGCTTGCTTCTCTCTCTTTTAATTTTTTTACCCCCCTTAATATTTTGCTTAGAGATATGACCTCTGTGTGTGTCAGTATTAATTACATCTTCCTGACATCTCAATGAGAAGAAATGTGAATAGCTGGAGAATGAATAGCACGCCTTGCTCATCCTTTGCTTTTTAAAGATGAAGGGGGCCTTATCAAAGCCTTTCACTTAACCATCCATGGGGTAGCTGCTATCAGGGTAATGAATGGCTGAATTCATTTTCTTAGTAGCTATTGAATAGTGACAGTGAATAAAATTTTTGAAGTTATTTCAGTCCTGTTTAAAAAATAAATATATTTTTGAAAGGCAGGGAATAACGACACTTGGGAGCCTCAAATCTCACTCCCAGCTCCATTTTCAAAGTGTGACCTGACACTCGGGTGTGTGAGACCCAGTCGTGCCAGGAGCCTTTTGAAAACAGCATCCAGGACACCGTGTCTGAAGTTGCAGCCTCCTTCCAGGCTCCAAAGTGTGAGCCAAACCTCTTGTAGCCGCGGGATGAGTTATCTCCTCCTGAGCAGGGATGGGGTGCATTGGCAGGGCACCTTCTCTGTGGGGAATGCTGCTCCATCCCCGCTGCCTGCCCCGAGCTTGCCGTCTCCTCCATGCCGTGGCTAATTGAATGTCCAGGCTGTCAGCCCTGTGCCTTCAGGGAGCACTATATTTTCTTCGAGAGAACAGGAGCCAGCCTGCGGGCTGGAGGTCGGCTGTGGTGGGGAGGAAAGGCTTGAGAAATTGTTCAGCGACCAGCGTGGCTGCTGGAGGACCTCAGTGGTCCTCCCCGCTTCTCTGGTCCTCCCCCCTACCCTGGTCCTCCCACCACTTCTTCCTCTGCCCCAGGAGACAGATTGGAGAATTACTGAAATTGGAATATGGAATCCAGGAACATCTCTTTTTCTCCCTGTAAGAAGTTACTTTGAAGTGATCATTAAGGAAGACAGGAGAGAAGAGGTTGGGTTGAATCCTTGTATCTTCAGCAGCTGCTGTGCTGAACGCAGCAGCCAGCTCACAGCTGATGCCTTGGGGATGTTGTGCTGGGAGTGCTTTTGAGGCATCCACGTGCCTTCGGTGTCATTTGCTTTCAGGGTACCACCTCTCCCACGAGCATGGGGTTGTCCTCCCGTTGTCTCGCTGCGTGCTGCTAATAACAGAAATGCTGAGTTGTGAAATGAGAGCAGAGATGAATACTGTTTGTCAAGTGAACCTGCCAGGAGATTCCCGTGTTACTGGTTTTTGTGCATGTGTCAGTCCCCTTCTTCAGGCTTGCTTTCATCTCCCAGATCTTGGTCTGTCTCTCCTGTACACTTGGCACTATCACTATGTATAAACAAATCTGCCAGGCTGTTTGCTGGTATGTAACCCTCAGTAAATATTGTAACTGTCAATTAGCAGGCAGCATTTAATGTTTACAGGTGGTTAAGTTATGCTGCAATATTTTTAGGATGAACCTAAGTGCCCTTTTAAATGTGGGGATTCAAAGCATCAATGCTTTATCTGCCTGGCAGGAAGATCTTGAAGCTCTGGAAACCACACCTGACCTTGGAGAGGACCCAGGCTGGCTGCAGTGGGAGTCATGGGCAGTGATTTAACACCAGGCAATCTCTGAGCCAGACTAATGATCCGTCACATCCTGGGAAGATTGGGCAGCTTAAATACAGAAATCAAAGTTTACTTAATTTATTCAGTGGCCTGAAACAGGATGTTGTTTTGTAGGCTGGTAATTATGAAGGCACAGATGAAAGAGGAGTATGGGGAGGGGCTGCTGGAGTCAACTGAAAAATGATGAAGAAAAGGAAACTGAAGTTTCCTCACAATATTCCAATGTTGTGGTTTCACTGTGTTTACCAATAGGACAGAATACCTCGGGTTTGTTCTCAGTTTCTCCACCAGGGTGTTTTTGGAAGAGCTGTGGACCACTTCCTTGGCTGTTCGTCCCCTAAGGAGGAGTGCCCAGAGGTGGCTAGGTACAGCTGGCAGACAGAGATCAGAGGTAGAACTGTGAGGGTTGCAAGGAACAGGGTTACCAGTGTGACGGGTGGCAGTGTAGTTTTCAAAGGGGTCTCAAACTGATCCAGGTCTGGCTGGTGTGATGAGAGACTTTTATTGATGAAGCCAGAAGAAGCTTGACTGGAGATGAAGTGTACCAGAGCAGACCAGCCACCTGTGCTTCCTCCAGCCCCAGCAGGGTGCTCTGAAAAGTCCTTAAAACGCAAACCATTAAAAGAAAAAACAAGACACCTCCAGAATCTCCTTGAATCCTCTTGCTTCTGTATAAGCATCCAGGTTAGTAAGGGATTAAAATCCAGATCCAAATTTAGCAGCCACCAGTGGAAACTACATAAAGGAGATTGAGCAAAGTTCTTGAATAGTGAAGGGAGGCGGGTGATAGGGGCTGGGGCTCTGCATTTGGGCATTTCTGCTGTTGGAGAAGTATGCGGCACGGGTGGAGTGCAGGGTGTGCACCAGTTCTCCCAGGCTGATCGTGTCACTGCCATGTGGGGCTCTGGTCACATGGGGTGGAAACAACTCAGCGTCTGGGGGCCCCATGAGGTGTGTCTGGTGGTTTTCTGAAGTCGATGTGCCATCTATTAAAAGAAGGGAGGGGGGAAGGCAAGGAGATATTAATTCCTTGCCACACAGAGGTTTCTGGGGGATGTCTGGGTTGTAGTAGTGCTTCAAGATCTTGTCTCTGTGTTGTTAACCCCAATTACTCTGCAGTGGTCACCACTGCCAGAGCAGTGTGCCTAGCCGGGTTTGCTCCCTTATGGACTAGCTGAGCCCAGCTTTTGTTGACCACAAGCCCTCTCCAGGCTCCTGAGTGTGCACACAGGTGCACATGGACATGTATGTTGGTAAAAAGACCAGTTGGGTCTTCGCCAGCTGGGATTTGCTGTTGTATCGCTGCAACTGCTCAATGCTCAGTTTCGTTTTATCGACAACTCTCTGCGTTTGGGCCCATTATTGCTTTCTTATTAAGATAACTTGTCTCACAAAAGGCTGAATGCTTTTGAATTGTGGTTTGCTTTGTAGTTAGGAAAGGCTGACAGCATTTCCATAGCAATATTAAAGTATTATCGTGGGTAAATGCCCACCCTACCTTGTGTTTTGGTTAATGGAAAATACTCTTTATCTTGCCAAGCAGAAGAGGAAGGCTAATGACACATTACAGGAATAAAAACATGAGACTTGAAATAATGTACTGGCTTTAACCCTTTTACTATTTTTTTAAACGTGTACGAAAATGAAAACCTTGCTGTGAGCAAGGTATTTACAAGGGTAAGTACTCACAGTTCCACTGAAGCTACTGGAGCTAAGTTACTTTATATCAACTTTTTATGGCAACCTAAGTGGTAATTATTGTTTCATTAAGGCTTTTTGTGGGACTCTTACATGATGCATGCTTTAGACATAAATAACTCTATTTTCAGTTTTTAATGTAGACACCTTTAGTTATGTAAAGGCCTTCCTCAGAATCTGTTTCTGTTCTTAACATCTTTTTATCCGTCGTGTTTGCTTTGAACTTTCATTAACACAAATCCTGGGGCCATCTGCTATCTTGAGGTTTTAACGTACACTGTGATAAGCACGTCTTCCCTCTCTATTGTCTGTTTTGGGTTGTAAACTCTCTTAGGGACAAGAGCTGTCTTTTAATTGTAGCTGTGCAGCACTGACAAATCTTGGCCTTGCTTTTACTTGGGGTTGTAGGAAGTGCTTTGATGTGACTAGTCATGAAATTACATTCATTTTTTTTTTGCCACCAGTTATGTTCCACCTTGCCATAAAACAACCATCATCACAACTTTCTGGGGTTAAGTCTCACTCGATGCCAGATTTTTTTAACTGACTTAAGGTTTTGCGTTTCTTTGCTGTGATTTGAGCAATAGCTACAGCTGTGGTAGTTGTTATTTTAACTTTGAATAGCAGTCCGTCCTTTTATTCTGTTTTCAGATTGAATTTTCTAAGTGTGTGGTGGAGGGCATAGAGATAGCCTGGTAATAGTGTCATCTTGAAAGGGGGTCCTGCCTCTTGGAAATTATCTACCCCCAAAGGCAGCGGAGATGTGCACAAGGTTGTGTTCCAGGAGGTCTCAGCCGTGCTCAGCTATCACAAACTGTAGGTGAGGGCACCAACATGAAAGCATTTCCCATCTACACAGAAAGTGGTTTTTTTTTTCATTTTACATATGGTATTAAAGATACGGCAAACTCACAACTGGGATGCAAAGGACTGGCTCTGGCTAAAATGTACGTTCACACTATTTTATGTTTAAACCATTAAGTGTGAATGCTTGAAACTAAGTCGACATGCCTAAAAATAGAGTATGCTTAGGTGCTGTAATGTTTCAGCTTTAGTTGAGATTATAAAGACAGATATGCTTAATTTTTGAGGCAGGGTGCTGAAACCACTGATCAAACCCAAAGGATTCCTGGCATCCACAGGTGTAACACCAGTCCCCACAAGGGATCCTTCTTCAGCTGCCACAGGAGCGGGTTGACTTACTCTGGGATGGGCTTTAATCTACTTCAAGCATCAAGGATCTTTTCTAAGGAACTTAGACTAACCAACCAAGTGTTCCCAATAGCCTAGCAAGAGAATTATACTGGACAAGATACTTGAGGGAATGCAAACAGCTTGTAACCCTTAAAAGCCTGAGCTCCACAGGGGCAATTGCTGGGCAGAAAACCCCCAGGGTCAGAGGTGGCTGAGAAATCTTTTGGCTGATCTTGCAATCAGGCTTCAGTTGACGGCAAGAGAGAAGCAGCCTGAAGAGGTGCAATCCAGATGGTGATGGCTCGGGATGACAAATGACTCCAGCAGATTTTTGTAAGGGGTGATGATGTGGTTCAGGTGCTTGCAATGGCTGATAAAATGTTTAAAGCCCTTGCCAAGGAAATGATGTCAACAAGCAGTCTGTCTCAGGAGATGGATCCCTGGGGGACAGTCTGCTTTAAGTTGCAGGATTTTCATCCCCTCTGCTGTGATGTCTGTTTTGAGTATTTTAATTATGTGTTTCTGCTTGGGGAAGGATATGTTTTTCCTTTTGACTGTTCCCCAGGCTTTATTCCCTACAACACTTCTCTTTCCATGGGGAAAGTACTTGCATTTCAGTGAAAGGATGCCAAGTGTCTGGTGACCGTTTGTCCAAACAATGGGACTTGTTAAATCAGCAGTGGACATTTGAATGCAATTGCAGTTGTATCTGTGCTGCCGGCTCTTGCCTGTTCCGAGGACATGGAAAGTTCACACAGTCAATTCTGTGTAACTCATTTCAAGGGGTACTTGGGTTTCAAGTTTTTTTTCCCCTCTTTCAAGTGCTGTAGGAGGTAGCCACTGCAGGACTTGCATCATCTGGAGGTAAAAGTCAAAGTCTTCTTATCCTGGCTTACTGCTAAGAAACATTAATAGACATTAGAGATGGACAAGGAGTTCTTGTATTGGAATAATTTGTTGATAAAGTAATTTAGACATCTTTCCTTTTTCCCCTGTTTTTGGTTTGTCTTGCAGTTGTTTATCTTGCTTGTGCAATGAAATCAAAACCCAAGCTAGCATATGAAATCAGGAGTCCTGCTGTCAGGTCGACCTTGAAAATAACCTGGTTAAGAGCGGATGAAAAATATATTCATTATCCACTAATGAAATAATTGCTTTGTTAAGAATCTGGAAAGATCAGATCTTGGCATGATTTTCTGACACTGAGTCATTCACACTAATATCTGTGATGTAAAGAGTAGTGGCTTTTGACTGTATCTTGAGATTGACGTGTTTGAGCTGCTCACCTGGGATGTGATCATGCAAGTTAATTGCCCAGCTACCCATCGGTCTCTCCCACCTGCCTGCTGGGGAATGGGGATAGGTATGATTTGACCCCGGGTGGGGCAGGCATCTGGGAGCAGTGCTTTTAATTTATCCCACATCAGTGAAGGATGCTGGGGAGTGGTATGCTGGTTTGGCCACCTGGGTATGCTCCCTGTCCCTGTAGAGGAGGATGCTGCACTGGTCATTGCTTAGAGGTGATCACTTATATGCTGGTCTGAATGTGCTGCATTTCTGTTTGGTGGATTCTGTGTTGGTTTTGTGCTGCTTTCGAGCTGCATGTGGTCAGCACATTGGCTGCCAGCTCCTATCAGGCCTATTGTGTTGGTGGTTGTTGTTTGTTTTTTTTTAATGCATGAAACTTGGAACTTTTTTCTTAAGTTCACATTTCCAAAGCAGCTTCATGGCTGGTGAGGAGCAGTTCACTCTTTGCTTCTGCTGCTCCTACGGGCAAAAACCTGTGAAGTTTGTAAATGGGAACTGGATCCTGCAGACAGGCAGTAAAAATCCACTTTTAAATGCAGAGGAAGGGACACATCCAATGGCCCATGTTAGGGCCCGTGGCAGTCAGTGAGTGCGTTCAGACCTTGCATGGTTATTGGTATTCTTATCAGGGCTTATCTCTGTTTTTATTTGAAAATTGTTACATATTTATACTAGGTTTGGCTGAATTACTGCTGTGACAGAAAGTGCTTTTTCTGTAGACAACTATTTTACATTTTCCATTTTACTGTCTGGCTTTTTAACTACTTGCTGTGTTTCTGTTTTCCATTTGTTTACACCTTGCTCCTGCCAAGCTTTTCTTTAATACAAGATTTCAAAGCAATTTTGCCTTTGTATACATAGATTTGCAGCTTCTCAAACACAGCACAGTCAAAATCAGTCAAACCCCTTTAAACTCCCCTGCAATTAGCTGGTGAAAGGAAAGGGAGGAAGAACAGCTCCAGCATCTTTCATTTATTTATTTATTTATTTTCCTCAACACTCGGAGGAAAAACGTTCCTTTTTGTTTTATTAATGATGTGCTTATGAAATTGAGCGTTGGATGGTATGCACTTGGAGCAGGCAGAAGGCGAGCTTCCCCACGTCGCGCTGGCAGCCTGCTCCCTTTCTGATCTGCAGCACGCTAGTTTATTCCAGATGTACGCTCCCTCCGAACAGAGGCTGCCTGATGTACAGTGGCTTCACGGTGGAGAAAGATGTGCAGGGGGGGTGGACCCACTTGGAGCTGGCAGCTGTATTCTCTGTTCTCGCGGTTGGTTACATAAGATGGCCTTTTTTTTCCTTGCAATTAATCCAAGTAGAATATTTATACTGCCTTTGAAAACATTTTAATTATTCCTAGCTTAGGCACTTAGAAGTTGATCAGCTTCACGTGGAAAAATCTGTTCCAAAGGTCTGCCTGATCCAAAGACCCAAGTTAGGAGGAAAGTTGAGTCACCTAAGGGTGATCTAACTGTGGAGAACAAAAATTAACCATTAGTCCAATGGCAGCCTGACTTGACCACTTGTTTTTCTTATTGCTGTAGGAGTGTTAACAGAAGTGAAGTCAAAACATGTAGGGCTGCAAGGGGCTTCAAGAGGCGACTTGGTCTAATCAAGTCATACAATAGTTTGGGTTGGAAGGGACCTTCAAAACTCATCCAGTCCAAACCCCCTGCCATGAGCAGAGACATCCTCAACTAGATCAGGTTGCTCAGAGCCCTGTCCAGCCTGGCCTGGGATGTCTGCCGGGCAGGGGGATTATTCTGAGTCATTTATAAATTGAGCTATGAGAACTATTCTGAGATGATAGAAAAGTTCAGATGTTAATAGGAATAAGAAACTGACCAGCAGCCAAGCAGCAACCAGAATTCTGCAGCTGATCGGGGGAGAGCGGTCAGCCGTTAAACGTGTCCTCCTCTGGGCAGAGATTGTGCAGGCCCCAGGGACAGTGACATCAGACCTGCAAACTGCCAAATCTAACTACACTTGGAGTTTCCCTTGGGTACTCTAAGTCTCTGGAGTGAAGTGAATACACCAGAATCCTAGCTTTCCTTTAAAGAATAAGTGATCTTGCAATCTTGTTTATGAAGGAAAGTTTGAGAATATGATCCTTTAAAAAAATTCAAAATTAAGGACATGCATCACTCTGCCTATTTTTTTATTTATTATTTTAAATTGTGTTGTCATACCTGGGAATCTCCAGTAACTCAAGGAAACTCATTTTAGGTTAAATTTAAATACACTTACAAATGCTTGGAATTGGCACAGAGCTTTACTATTAAAACTCTCCTATGATGGAGTTGCATAAGATGCACATTCAAAGCAGCAGCATTTCCTAGCTGGCTGTGAAGTATCCCGTGCTGCTCTGTGCAACAGAGATAGCAGCTTTGTGGGGAGGGGAAGGGGCTCCTGCTGAACACACCCTTTCTCCAAGAGGCATCAAGCAAAGGATAGCAATCTGCTTTTTAATACTTAGCTTTCAAAATCTTGGGGTGACATGACTTGGAGGGAGGTGTGTATTAGTGGGGGCATTTGCTTTGCAGCACATGGTTAAATGAAGAGCTATGAATGTTTTATGAAGAAGAGGCAAAGAACAGTGAGGGGATCTGATTTCCAGTCAGCACCAAATTGTTTATTCCCAGTGAAGTACATGGCCAATGGGGACTCGAGGGACAGCCTTTTCTTACACAGGCGATGGTGACCGTGTCGTTTGAAAATGAGTGAAAAAAAGATGTGTTAGGGTGTGTGCCACATGGGTTCCTTGTCTTTATTGTGGCTGTGTTCTGCTGTCCACGTTCGGACTCAGTAACGCTTTACTTTGCAAGTGGTTTTTACTTCAGTAGGAGTTCAAGAGGAATAAGATGGTGCTTGCATTGACAGCAGAGAGTCTTGCCATTTGGTGCCATTAACTGATTTGCTGTGTAATTGAATATTTGAGAGCAGGCCAGTTAAGAAATTTGCTTTGGTTTTGTTTGTTGGTTTTGTTTTTTTTTTTTTTAATAATAAGATGCATGCTAGTGAGGAGTGCTGAGGAACTCAAGTTGGGCACTGCACGTCGTGGGCCTTTGCATAACTCACATTCCAGAAAGCTTTTGCAAATCATTAAGTGCCATTTTATGACTGCATTGTTAAACTTTGTTGGAGGGACTTCTTCCAAACTAGATATGACAATGGGAGGCTTGCAGTAGCATCTTGTGAGGAGAATGGATGGTCATCATTTCAGCCTGGGCTTGGTTGGGGGTGGCAGAGAGATTATATTTCTCTGTTATACTGTTTTCATTATGGGTGCAAGGTACTTGATAGCAATAAAACCTCTCTGGAGCCTTTTCATGTTGTAGGTCAGTTCTGTTTTTTAAGTAGATAAATATAGTTGACTCCTGCCCCTGCATTTAACATGGCATCTCATGTATCACTCTAATTTATCTCAAAGTATTCTCTGTCCTGACATGTCCTGTTAATCAGCGGGAGACGGGGCTTTTATCAATGTGCTGAGGATCCCAGTTAAACCTGTTGGGATGTTGCCCATGTGCATGACTTTCAAGTTAACAAATTACCCACAGGTGTATAGGTTTTCAGGCCCAGACTTTTGGGTTACCTCTTAAGACACCTGGTTTGGTTTTCCTGTTTCTCCTACCTTTGGTCTAGGGGCTGTGTAATATTATTATTCTTATTTTTCACTTTGTTCTTACATGTTGGTGTAGATACTGACCTCTTTGTTCCTGTATCTGAGAAACGCATCTTGCATTGCATTTAAAAGCTTCAGGGTATGGTGCCAGTGATCTTATAAAGAAAGCACATTTTCTTCACTTAATGAAGGCTTTGATAAACAATGTTTGCCTAAAATCCTCAGGTTGCTGCCACAACCCTTGGGTTTGCCAATATATTTAGTGGTTCCCCCTCTCAGAAACAAGCAGCAATTTCTACATGCTCTTCACAGTTTGGCATGAAACTTTAATCGTCTTTGCTACTTGGGTGTTTGTGTACTGTGAGAACGTTGCTGTGTGCAGAACAGACCAGGTCAGAAACAGCTGAACTGGTGCCTGGTGACTACAGCACTTGGCCTAAATATTGCCTCCAATTATTGCATTTTGCTGCCTTGCAAGCTTGAAAACTTCCTAGGGTTTCTTGTAATTCTGTTGTCTTGGTTCTTCTCCTCTCTGAGGAAGTCCTGGCAATCACATTACATGTCTTGCTTCCTTGTTTTTTTCTCTTACCTTTTTTGCTCTGCTGGTATCTGCCACAATTGTGTTTCCTTGTGCCTAGTCCTTACAGTAGGACTTATGGGAAGCAGTGTTTATTTTGCATTTTTGTATTGCTCTGGAGTTTGTAAAGCACTTTTTGGATTAATATTTATAACAATAAAAAAGGTGTTCTAAACATCACTTATTACCTTGCTTATATTGAAACGTTTTTCTCTGCAGTGGGTAAATTATTATTTACAGTCTGTACAACAGCTGTACAATAAGAAATATTTGATTGGCAGCTGATAATTTGAAGCTGGTATTTTCTTTCCTGCGTCTTAAATCCTTCAAAGCCCTCCGGAGGGGGGAAATGCTGCTGTGTGATGCCAGTCTGGTCTCTACTGCAATAGCAGCTGCGCTACCTGGTGTTCAAGGTCCCCCTTGAACAAGGTCTTGCTCCTCCGCAGCCCCGCACAGCTCACCCTTGAGTTTTGTCAAAGGGATTTGAGGCTGCTGGTTGCTTCAGGAAGGATCGGGCTGTTGGGAGCAGCACCTCTGCGTGGCTCAGAAACGCTGCAAACAGCCCTGCAAGGAAACCTCTACGTGGTGACCCTGCTCTGTCCTGCCTCCTCCTCTCTGCCTCCTCCGCTTGGACCACAACTAACACAGCAAAGCTCAGCAAAAGCACCTGTATAGCTTGAGCTATACAGGTGTGTGGTGACGGGCAGCAAGCTGCTAAATAGCTCCTTCCTGTACCCTCCCAGCCCTCTCTCAGTGTCCAAATCCAAATTCAAGGACTCTCTACACGTTTTCTCTCAGCGAGAAGGTTGCCGCATATGGAGGATGCACATCATGAAGGGGACGGACGGGCTGGGAATCCAGATAACAGGAGGCAGAGGGTCAAAGCGGTCTCCTCACAGCATCATCATCACACACGTGGAGGAAGGCGGCTCTGCACACAGGTGAGGTGACAGCGGTGCCTTTGGGAGTGGGAGTGATGGAGCATCCATGGCCATCCCTGTTAGCCAGACCCAGCAGAGAGACGTGGGGGTTTTGCCCTTTCCTGAGGGTGGGAATGAGGCATTTTTAGCTTAAAAACTTGTTTTTTTGATGGGTTGCTGAAGCCCCTTTCAGCATCTTTAGCCCAAAGTACAGCCAGATCAAATGCCTGCTTGGTGATGGAGTGTCACTCAAGGAGCCTGATGGCTTGTGGGGCTTTTTTCCCAAGTCCCTTTTCAGAAAATGGGACTTCCCTGTGGGATTGGCGGTGGGTGAGTGTGGGTTGTGCACCCTGGGGTTCTTAATGCCAGCCCTGGCCCTGCTCCTTAGTAGGGGAGGACTGAGGCTCACTGCTGCTCCCTGGTCATCTTCAGTGGGGCACATAGAAGGTTTGAGGGGCTCAAACTGCAAAGAGGGAGAAATGGCTCTGGTTACCACAGTGATTTCCTGGGGGCACCTTTCTGAGCCACTTTTTTTGGGAAAATGACACTGCACTGATCAATGCAAGCTTAGCATCAGCTAGGTCACTTGTCCATGCCTCCACATCCCACTGCGTGCCACCAGAGCCTAGCACTGAGGAAGGACCACCCTGCAGCTCCATGTTCCCTCTGTGTTTCTGCAGGGACGGCAGGCTGACAGCAGGCGACGAGCTCCTGATGATCAATGGTCAGTCACTGGTTGGGCTGTCCCACCAGGATGCTGTGTCCCTCCTCCGCTCAGCCGCTGGCCTGGTGCAGCTGGTGGTCGCTAGCAAGGTACGGTTCTCTCCTTGGTGGTCTCCTGAACATACACCCACAAGAGTTCATGCACATGCTGCATGGAAGGGGCATATTTTTGAGAGGGAGTCACATGTGTACATTTGCTCTCCTAAATTTAATGCACAGCTATGGGAAATATATCAGTAGCTGCCATAAATCTGTGGCAAATCAGCAGGGTATAGACCAGCTTAATGATTTGCTTGTATTTGCTTGTGTTTGTTCAGTGTGCAAATGAGTCTGTATTTATTCATGCAGACGTTACCTAAGTTTTGGCCAAAACCATTTTCTTAAAATGTATGCTAAATAAAGCAGGCTGTTCTCAGCCTCTTCTGCTTCCTGCCTGCATACTCTCCATAGATCTCATCTCATGCTGTATCTGTGTGCCTGAGGTCCCTTGATGATGATCTCTTGGCTTGAGTTCTTTACTTTGTCCTTGTTAATAGCTTGGAGTGAAGCTCTTGCAGATAAAGGAGCATGAAATTTCAGGGAAATGAGAGTGGAACTCATTTATCAATTGGGTTCTTCATTCTGGGTCATCACAGGAGAGATGGAGGGGATATTACGCGAGATTTTTTTTCTTCTGTTTAAGAAAATCCTGCCCACCCCGTTTGCTCTCCTCCCTGGACCACAGCATGCAGCTCCCCTGCTTGGGTTGATCCAGGCCCTTGCAGAGCAGCTGCCTGGGGTCTTAAAGAAGGACCTGCCTGCAGGTGGGGGCCGTCAGTGCCATTGGGGTGGTGGCAGGAACGTCTTGGGCCAAAGGAACTGCTCATAAAACTGCATTTCCAGGTAGAGCATGCTGTGTCAGCAGGCCACCATATCAGTATTTTTAAAATTTTTCTTAGGTTGATCTTCAGGTTCCCTAGGTCAACCTGAGACAGGTTTCTGTTGGTTTCATCTCTGGATGCTCTTATGGCTTCACGGAATGCTTTATGCTCATATTTTTCAAGCAGAGGCTGTATCTCACCATATTCGAAGAGTCTTCCTATACCTTCTCTAATGTTTCAGTCAGACAGTGAAGTTAATTGAAGACCTTCCGTAGGCTCACAGCCTGGTGTTAGCCACACCAGTGTTTAATCTGGAAACAGCATGCTTTGACCTGAAGGAAGTATAGGTACATTTAGTGTTTTGTTTAGACAATTGGACTAGCTGCCAAACCACAAAGCCATAGCCTGCATAAATTTCACCTTGAAATTATTCACTCATTCATGTGATGATTGCATCAAAATAATCATCGTGAATAAGCTTGCAGCATAAAACTTCACGTTCCTGATCAGGCTTTGAATCTGTTTGGCCTGCACTGTGTGCGTTGGGACAGTTTTCATGTCCCCAGGAGAGGGACTTGGAAAGGCAAGCGGGGGGGAACCCAGCCTGAGCCGTATTTCAGGCAGTCTCAGAAAAGGTGTAAATCAGTGAAGTGTTCCCCAGCAGCTCCCTCTGAGCGTATTTGTTGGAATGGGAACACAGCCTCACAATTTGGCCAGGTGAGCACTCTGGGCACAGGATTCGTTCTGAAAGCAATAAAATGTGAGTCTGTCTGGCCACTCCTTTTGGTTGACGCACATGTTTGCCTCATGAAAATTGTGCCAAAGACTGGAAACAGATCCTGAAGTGTCACAACTGAGTTGGTAGAGGGTTGGTGGGTCAGTTTTCATTTTGTTCTCCTAAGTAAGGTTGTCAGTGTTTTATTCTTCTACATGTAGATAAATAAACATGTGAAGGGAACGTCCGCGGCGAGGGAGCAGGAGCACAGGGTGTGATTTGGGATGCAATGAAATGAGTAATGAGGTCTATAAACTCTTGAGTCTGCTTGCAGTGACATTTAATGAGCTCAAAGAGGGGAGGAGTGGGCTGCTGGGGAAACATTTATTTTAAATTCTCCTTTATGAAATCTGGATGTTTTAGATGTGTGTTGGCCTGTGTTTATTATATATGCACTTTAAAACCAGGTCTGCTTTTTATAACTGGACAATTAAAGTTGGAGCACATGAAAGTGTGTATTGAGGGGAGCCTTCACTGAGCAGGTGAAACAGAGAAATTTCACCGTGACTGTGGTGGTTTTCTGCATGCAAAGTAACATATTTTGTTGTCTCTCGGGTAGGAATCTGCTGAAGGGGATTTTCTGAAGTACCCGTCTACCAGTTTGCCAGACTTGCTTAGCACGTGCTCAGTCCAAGACTCTGTCTCTTGTACTGACAATAAAGAAAACGAAGAGCCAGAAGAAGATGTGAAGGGAGTGAATGTATCTCCTGAAAAACTGGTCGCTGTAAGTGTGGCTTTGGTGTGACGTTTTTACTCTTTCCCTTGATGCCTGTTTGCATCTCTCACGTTCTCCTGCAGCCTGACATGGAGAAGGTCCTTGGGGTGGGGCAAACAAAGCAGCAGCACAGGGAGCAGAAGCTCTTGCGTCCTCCAAGCAATCACTGTTTTGTTTTTCTCTCTGCCGTTGGATTGTTTTCCACCCACTTCCACTGCTTTTGTTGGATGTGGTGCAAAGCGTCTCTCAGTGCTTATGTGGTAACACGCTCTTCTTTCCCCTCCTTTTGTAACTAAACTTCTTTAACTGTTTATGATCCAAGTCTCCAAGTTTTCATTTGCTGTGTTGAAACCAACAGACACTTTTAGGGAGAGGGATATTAATTTCTGGCTGTGAACCATAACTAAAGTTCTGCTGAATAAATGCTGCCAGTTGATAATCTCACTTGCATTCCCTTCAGGGCTGCATTAAGCAGAGATTTAAGTGGATTATTATTATTTATTTGTAATGTAGCATCTCTCTGAAACTTCATTGGTGTTCTGTGCCTGTGTTGTATTGTACAGACAAAGAATAAAATGGTGTTTGCTACTCTAAAGAGCTTGGAGGCTGATTTTCCAGCAAGGAAAAGCAGGTAGATTTTCTTGAAGCTTTTATTTTTTTTATTTTCTCTTCTTGTCTTTTTCCCCCTATTTTCTGCAGCAATTATAATAAATCTCTTAAACCTTTGATTGGATCAGATGTGATACTGGTTTGGTGATTATTTTTTTTTTTTTATTTTGTATTCTTATACTTAGTCTTTTCTAAGCAAAAGACAAGTCTTACGCTGTAGTCCAGCTGGTGCTGTTCTTCATACCTGCCTGTTATCTTTGACTTTCTTTGAGCCTGTGCTTATAATAGTCCTCGCTCTCACGCGTCTCTTCACTGTGACAAGTTTTGTTATTTCTGCATTGTCTTCTCTTCTGTGTGCCAGGGTGCCTTTCTGGGAGGAGGAAGGGAAAAACAAATAAATGAGGGATGTTTAGCGTGCTTATGATGGTGTAGTGTTTGTGTGCTAACTTGAGTGGGCACCTAAGAATTCTTTTGGCTATCAAAATACTTTACATTCTTCCATATATCATGTTTCAAATTCTGGTAATTTTTCATGAGGCGGTAAGTGAGCAGCGCTTAAACATAAAAATCAGTTTTCCCAAAACTTAATTTTATGTGGCTTCATGATGCATCTCCCCAGTGTTCCAGTGATTCTTTTGGCACACATCAGGGGCTGTTTGCCACCGTTTTGCTCCTGACTTGCCAGAAAGGCTCTGCCTGCTTTTCAGCGATGGCTTTTTTGTTTTGATCAGGTGTTTCCTTTTCAGATTAATATAATGCTAGGGAAAACTCGAGGTAGCTGGGGTTCACACCACCATGAAGACCCAGCTCCACGAGCCTGCCCAGAACCCTCAGCATGGACCTGGGTTTGGAGCCTGCCCCGATGCCCGTCCCAGTGCTGCCCAGTGGTGACAGCCTGTTGGAGAGCCAGATTGATGTGCTGGCCTGTCTGGCACTCTCTCCCCTGACGGCAATAGCTCTGTGCTTCATAGCGCATCCCTGGGGGATGGAGGGGAAATCACAGAAATCTTAGTACAATAAACACATTAGAAGAATAGTAAGAAGTTTTTCGTCTTCGTCTTCTTCATCTTCGTCGTCTTCTTCATCTTCGTCGTCTTCTTCATCTTCGTCGTCTTCTTCTTTTCTCTGTTTCTATTAACTTTTTGTTGGAGGGGCTGTAATTCAGAGGGATTTTGTAAGTTGCTGGTGACTCTCAGGACCTCTTCTTTTTTTCGCTTGAGCTGCACATGAAACCCTTCCTCTTCTAAACCAAATTGTGGGATGTTTTTGCATTCCTCACATAATTGCCGTCTCAGCCTCAGGAGTGCAGACGGGGCTCTCTACAACCTGGCGTGGGCATTCTGTACCACGTAGGCTCCTTGTCTGCCCCCACAGCCTGATCCATCTTCATCAGATCAGGGCAGCCTGAGCTGAGCTGGGCTGTGCAAATCCTGCGTGCCACCCGGCAGGACAGGTATGGTAAATAGATAAACTTCACACATGGCTTTCTTTCACCTGGCAAGATGAGGGGGATTTTTTCATAGCAAAGCTTAGAAGCTGATTTCAAGGTCACTATGAACATGAAACATGACCTGATTTTATTTAAGTGTGTGTGTATGTATGTATATGTGTGTATATATATATATATATATACCTGTATATATATACGTGTGTGTGTGTATATATCTATGTGTATATATATATATATATATATATGCACCTATATAGTTATATAGATTACTGCAAATTGCTTTGGAAAATACTGGTTTTTTGCTGCTCCCACTCTCTTGATGATACTCACATTACTTCTCTTTTTCTCACGTATATTCCATTATATTTGTACTGTAGATAAGGGATGACAGTGTGACTGATGCTCAAAGCAAGAAGTAAGCTGGACCATTTTTAATTAGTACAAATATAATCATTTTAGACTTCCAGGGTGGGTTGTACTCCACATCTGGGCCATGTAACTGAGACTGTGGTCTCAGTTTAAGCATCAGACCTCCTAGATTTGAAACTGATTTTCAACCCAGCTCTGGCCAGGAGTTACCCTTCTCACCAGTTTCTCTCCTCTGACAAGAGATAAATGAATTTTCTTGTTGACTGTGCAGGACTTTATAGAGACTTAGGGATGCTATCAGGTGTTGGGCGGTTAGGTAACAAAAAGTAATTCAGAGTGATTTATCACCTGCTGAGGTTTCACTGTCCCTTTGCTGACCAGCACACTGCATATCTAATTCTCGAGCAAGTGTAGAAGATAGTACAAAGCTTGCAGGAGCTATTAGGGTTGTCTAAGGTCTTCTTTCATCAACTTTGCTGTGAATCTATTTCAGCGCTGCATATTCTGAACCATTATTTATAGACTTGATGGACTTGCTGTTAATGTCTGATTGCTTAAAGGCTGAACCAGGCACAAAACATAATCACTTTGAACTAGGGTATATATTTAAATCTCCATCGTTGCAGTGTTTCGGAACTCAGCTGGACCAGGCCTTGAGCAACCTGATCTAAGTTGTCTCTGCTTTGAGATGGTGGCTGGACCTGGGGTTCCCAAAGGTCCCTTCCAACCTGGCTTACTCTACAGTTCTGTGAAAAGATATTTAAAAAACCCTAAATCTCGTGGGGACGTATGTTAAAAATTTTCCCTGTGAGAAAGTTCTTTAAAACTCTTAAATTCTGCTCCAGCATTTCCAGCCAGGGAAATATAATCTGAGCTAATCAGCTTCCCCAGGACACAGCAGGAGAGTTCAGTGACACTTGAAAATTATAATTCAAGAGAAGTATCACTTATAACTCTTACTGAAAAGTCCACTTGTTGTGCTTCATTAATAAAAATTATGTAATAGAATTAAGTTGGAGCTCTGTTTTTATACAGTCTCCTCATGTAAAGCCCCATTTAACATGAAACATCCTTAAAGTTGTGACTTCAGTAAAACTTGTGCTGCCAGGCAGGAAAAGGATTACCTTAATATCCTTAAAGTGCATTTCTTTTAGAGCTAGTTGGGCCAAAATGTTCCTTAACTTCAGATACAAAATACTGGGCCACAGAGCCATATTGTGTTAAATTGCCCTGAGGCATTTTGGGGGGTTTTAAACTCCCCCCGCCCCAATCCATATTTTTGCCATGTGCAGTTGACATGCTATTTTAAAGTGTCATTATTTATATGTGAGTGAAATAGGATGATATGATAGTATTTTCCTTTGACAATTTATTTTTATCTCTAATTCACTTTTCCTAGTATTTCTGTTGCTTGAAGTTGAATCTGTCATGGCGTCGCTGGCTGAGCAACCTCGGAAATGAGCTCTAAAGAGAAAGCAAGTTGGCCAAGAATTTGCAAAGTGGTTGATTTGGGGTCCACAGGCAGTGGCATGTACCGTTCTTAGTTGCTTCAAAGTTTTTTGCTGTTGGTTCTGCTGGTGCAGTGTTGTTCAATATATGAGGATCTGAGCACTTTATTTTTGAAGTGTTTGACTTCAGTGACCAGCTTCACATTAATGGGCTGAAATTCCAAAAAGTTACTAAATACAAGGAAAGGATGTTAGCCTCAGCGGGTCTGGATCTGTAGTTGCTGGAGGCAAAAAGGAAAGCCTGGGGACCATTCCCTTATACTTTGCTTTATCTCATGCTCTCCCCTGGGTATCTGCTGCTCATGATGCCGGAGGCAGGACCCTGAGCCAAGTCTATTCCATGCGGAATGGAATTTTACAAAAGAGGATTTTCTTATTTGGGAAAGGAGGTCATTGTTATCCCTGACCGTTGGGGAGGAACGGGGGGAGGCAGGCCATTTGCCTCCCTGTGCCCAAACTGACCACATGGGTGAGCCCTGGAGAAGTGGCTTCTGGCAGCATCCCCACCTGCATGATCCTCTGCTGTGAGACAGCAAAACCTTTTCCCTCGTGTTTAATTGTTTTGTGTTGACCTGTTGTTCTTGATGTGTACCTTCACTTGAGCTGTGGCCGTGACCCACAAAGGCCTTGATCCTTCTACAAGTAACAGAAACAGGATGTCTCCAGTTAAAGGTTTCTTGCATGAGCTGGATTTCCTTATCCCTACCCAAAACTACTTCTGTTTTTTGCAAGGCGTGCAGCTGTAGGTAGATAAATAAACCTGTTCTGTGAATATGCAGAAATGCACGTTTACCACCTTCTCCTCCCCATTTTTATATTTTATCTGAGCCATAGGACTGCTTAGTTATTTTCTGTCATGAGTCTTTCTTTCTGTCTTACTGGGGAATCCATATGTAATTACCTGTAGCCATGCAAGCATAATAAGGAAGAGGATAACAATGCCATAAGTTTAAAAACACTCTTGGGGTCAAAAGTTCTTCTGGAAACACTGGGAGAGAATTTCAGAGAAAGCATTAGCATTGAGAAGGAACAGGAAGCATAACTCAACAATTAAATGTGTGCTGAGTGCAGAGAGAAACGCTCATTACTTGGAGGACTTGAGTGTTCATTCCCATTAGGGCGCTCTAGTCTCAAAAGGGTTCGCTGAAACCCAACTCACTCCTCAAACTGCACTGCATGGCTGGAAAAAAAGAGCAAGAAAGTGCTTTTGCTGTCAGAAATCTGCTTTGCACTGAAGCACTTTACTTGATGGGCAAAGAAGATGAAGCGGCTGCTGTGAGGTGAGGTCGTGGCCAGCCCTTGTCCTAGAGAAAGGTTTAATAACTCCTCTTCATGGTGAGGGCTGGAATAGTTCGCGGATTCTGCCTCTTGCCACGTTGCCCTTGGAAGGGGCAGGTGAGAGCAGGGTCCAGCCACACAACTGGAGCTGCTACTTGGCTGTAAATGCTGCGTTTGATAGAAGTCTGGCAGCATGGTACCTTCCTGAGATACAGTCTTGTCCAGCGTATCCGTGCATCTGTGCCTGTGCAGTGCCCTTCACTCATGCTGTAGCCAAGCAAACACGTGGAGTCCTACAATGACTCCAGAGGACTGGGGAAATGCAAGATTTTAGACTAAATGTAGTTAGGAATTTGGGGAAGGCAAAATGACAAAATACTTGGGCACCAAACCTTGTTCGCCTAATGTGGCTGTTCTTCTTGTGTTGTTTCCAGAATCTGAATCACATCAAATCAAGCAATTGCGATTCATCTTATTGCCGGGGGGATGTTCAGTGATGGGCCGATGGTGGTGGTGTGGCACTGACAAGGGCTTGGGGTAGGTGTGGGCATGCATCGCATAAATTTGGGAAGGAGGAAGAGTGATGAAAGGCCCCTAGGGGGGCAGTGTCATTGAATTACTGTTTTTCACACGTTTTGAAATTCACCTGTCAAGGAGACATTAGTGTGAATGTGTTCTTCAGGTCAAGGGAGAGCGTCTGAGCAGCAATTGCATCCTTCCCTGTGCCTGGCTCCCGGCCCTTCTGGGACGCTTTCTGCTGCCTCTGGATTAAAGGCAAGCCCAGAGAAAACTGTTTCACCTGGAGGCCGGTACTCTGAAGGGTTCCCTGTAGGTGTGATGCAGGCTACAAACTATGAAATATCTCCTCTTGCTGGGGCTGGTGGAAGATAACCTTTTTGACTTGACCATAAATACCAGTGTAGACAATGCCCAGGGTTATAATTTTTGCTCTTCTGTGTGATCCATTTGAAAGCCAAGTCAGCAGAGTAATAAAAACACAAGTTTATCTACAGTACAGGTTCTGCATGGTCTTTGTTTTTGTGAATGAGGGTTTTTCCCATAAAGCAACAGATACAGTACAGCCTGTCTCTCCTTTGGCTGTTTGGATAACTGCCCAGTTTTGAAGGAGATGAACTGCCTTTGACAAGCTAAAAATAACCCCCTCATGGCACAGGAACAAGAGAGATGCTGTCACAGCCATGCAGTTCACATACGTTAACAGAAGGATGATAAAGGCTGTAGGATTTGAAAGTTAGTGTGTGTGTCGTATCATCACATCTGCAGTTTGTTTATCTGCAAAATTCTTGAGTGTGTACACAGTCCAGTCTTGGCTGGGCTTAGTTAAAACTCATTCTAGATGTGCTGTGCTTTAATAAATATGGCCTATATAACGTATGAGGCTTTATATCCTTGATTCAGGTATGAAAGACACTTAAAGCTTATGTATTCCATATCCTCTCATGTACTTAGGATGACATAAAACGTAGTTTTGGAGCTGAAATCCAAAACTGTCCACCAGCCGTGTCATGGGAACACTGCAGCTGTGGGTTGACTTCGGTATTAGGAAGGTCTTGTTTCATTCTCAGGAGAGTTGTTTATTTTGAGGATTGTTTATTGCTTGCTTTGTCTTTCGCTGTGAGTAAAAAGGTTGTCATTTAAATAAAAAGAAAAAAAAGGCAGAAGAAATTTATTGTTTGTCATGATGCACAGGCTCTGGATTTGTGCTAAGCCATGAGCTGAGCATTTATTAAAGAAAATAACAGAGGAGCTGAACTGGCTTTCACACAACTTGCGTTCCATGTTTGTCTCCTCTCTTTACAAGGTCTGATCTTCTGGGACCTCTCTGCAGCCCATGGAGACATCTCGTGGGCGATGACTAAACTGCATGCAAATGTGTTGTGCTTTTTGATGTTTGGGGGGAAAAAAGGATGAAGCATGAAAAAGAAAGCAGCAATAATCTGTTTGTGCACCATTTCAAAAATGTATGCAGTTTGATTTCCTTTAGCTTAGAAGCTGTTTCTATTGAAAATCATAATATATTGCAGAAGAAGAGTCATCTGGTCCGAAAAGGGTTGGGAACTGTTTAGCTGGGAGCATCTTACTGTTTCCAAGGCATGTGTTGTCTGTGATATCTGTTTCTTGGAGAACTTAGCTGCATTAGCCATTTCCTGTATTTCTTCTTATTTAAAATGATCTTTTAAAAGTTTTGTCTCTTTAAAACATGATTACTAATTTTAGCAGCTGTTTGGAAACCTGAAAATGAAATCTACTTTACTTAGCTGCAGCCCTGACCGTAAATATAACATTGCACCAGTGAGTCTTTGGAGCCAGCCCAACTGAGATCCTGCTGCATGGAGAACCTGCCAGCATCCTCTGAGCCATGGTCAGTGCGTTGGGGCTGCTGTTATCGAACACATTGAAGAGGGTTTTGAGGTGCGTCTTGTACAAAATAAGTAGAGTGTTTTGGAAGATGAGAGCAACTCAGCTCTTCCACAGTGCGTTTCCAGTCTGTTGGCTGACGGTGCGTGGGCAGGCATTGCTGCTGGCTCAGTGTTGGTGAGTGCCAGGTTGTGTTTCATGTGCAGGTTTGTGTGTGACTACTCAGTAAAAAGCAATACAAATAACCATTGAGGTTTTGTGCCTCCTGAAGCTGACAATAGTGCCCTTTCTAGCAGCTACTGTGTTAGAGTGAAGGCTTAGGGTGGCTTTTGAGTGCAGGCATTTGGTAGAGTGGTAGACCAGGCATTCTTAGAGACCACTTTAAAGGCTTTTTGTTTTGTTTATTTGGCATTTCCTCCTATTCAGAAAATAGGGCAGCTCCAGTTCTTGACTCTTTATCAGACTTCCTGATCTCTTTGCTACACATGAACTGGGAGTTTTACAACACTTTCTTTATAATTAGATAATGGAGACCTCAGGTTCCCATCCCCTTCCCCCACGCTGGAGGAAGCACAGGCTGGACCCAGTGGTACCAGCACGGGTAATTCCCAGATGAGCTACTGGGGAGGCGGCTGGTGCTTTGTTTCACCAGTGGTGCTAAATATACCCCAAATCTGAGTCCTCCTGGGGCCTTGCTGATGGAGCCTGCCCTGGCCAGTGTGCGTTGCTGCTCTCTGCCTTGGCAGCCTCACACTTGAGGATCTGAGATTCCAGATAAGGTACTGAGTTAGTTCTGACGTGGAGTCGATGTTCCTCTTTTCCTCCATCCCTGGCTCCACTTGGATCTCTGTGTTTGTTCCACAACAGAGGGGAGCGGCAGTGCAATACCCTTTGGAAGAGTGCGTCCTGTAGCTTGCTGCAGAAACAATTAGATCTGGATTTAATTTGGATTTGTGAGCCCCATGGTTCAGCTGAGGGTGCTACCTGGGCCTTGAGAGGTGCTGTGTTTCAGAAAGATGCCCAGAGTGCTGCAGCCCCTGATGCTGTGTGTCCTGGCTTGTCCAGCTCTTTCCAGCATCCCATCAGCTTTGTGTGTGCCCTAAAACAGAGCAGTAAGTCGTGGAAGACTCAGTGCTGGCCAAGATTAGAAAATCCGTGTCCTCTGCATTGTTTGCAGTGTTAATTCCAGTAAATTATAGTGCTGCACTTTGTAATTTATCTGGAAGATAGGCTCAATTAAATTGAAAAAGAGCTAATTTAAAAGTGTAGGTATTTTACTTTTTGTGCAAGGTAAAGGGGCTTGTGGAGCTCTCTGCCTGCCTGATACATTTAAGGCTTAATGCATGCTGTGCCCCAGAAAGCAATAAATAATCATACAAATAACTGGGACAATCAGAATTATAATAGATCTTCGAAGAAAATCTCCAAGACATTTGGTAAGGCTAAAGCTTTTAGGATATCAGCTAGTCTTGAGGGGCTAAGAAAAAGGACTTTGTGTAGAGACCAGCTAAAGCCAGGTTTACATGGGGCGATTCGCACCTTTCACTGAAGGGGCTGGTGTTGGCTGTTCTTGGAGACTCATTGGGTCCATCCTGCCAGCTGTTCTACAGACAGCAGAATTTGAGTGTTCTGTGATAAGTATGTTTGGAGTCATGGTGCTTAAGGAAAAGCTGTTCTGGCTGTGTCGGGACCAAAGAAGATGAGGAATTATCCCATGGAGGGTTTCTGCGTGCAGGGGCACAGCCGTTCCACTTTCACGTTGCTGTTTTAAAGAAGAGCAGTGGACTTGGTGGTGGACTCAAGGCAGTCATGGCCCCAAGCCTGACAGTGTTCAAGAAGAGACTGGACAATGCCCTCAGACACGTGGTGTGAACTGTGGGGTTGTCACATGCAGGGACAGGAGTTGGACTCGGTGATGCTTGTGGATCCCTTCCAGCTCAGGACATTCTATGATTCTATGACTTGCTTTGCCAGTGCAAGTAGGGCTGAATTTGGTGTGCCATAGACAGCTCAGACTAATTCTCACGTGTTTCACCCCCAAACTATCCAGCTAAACTTGTCTATGTACTGCTGGCACTCCTGAGCAGGGAAACCCATCACGCTGTGCCGTGGGGAGTCAGACATGCTCACCTATGGGAAAGGCAGCAGCTTCGCAGTGCCACAACGGCAGCAGAAAAGCAGTTTTGCTTATTAAATTGTGTCATCCCCCTGCGTGCCGCCTTGTTTTTGTAGAACGGCGGCGATTGCCAAGCTGTTTGCGGTTAAACAATGCAGACTCTCATAATCCTGCTCCTCATCTCGCCTAATTAAGGGCCTGGTGATGCTGGAGCTTTGCCCAAGCGAGGGCTCCGGGGGCAGTTGTTCGTGCTGGTGCGATGCCAGGATCGCGTGTCCCTGATAAGCGCCAGTTCCTTTGAAATCAATTGAGATGTCACCATCGCTTGATCCCGCAGCTACTTAATGAACTGGCAAAATGGGCTCTATTTTTAGATCTCCCTTCAAACTACTGTGCATGTTAAAGCTCCCCTTGTCCTTAAGGCCAGGACGGTGTTGAGCAGGATTTATTGGTTTAGTTTAATAAGAGGCATACAGAACTGGAATAATAAGCTCCGTTTCCTTGAAAGTGAGGAAAATTAAAATGGCATGGTTAAATCCGGGCAGCCGCCTCTAGACAGTAAAGCGATACCTTCACGTGTGGCCAGAAGGATAAGGTGGAGCTGGGTTTTTCTTCTTGTCTGAGTTACAACAGAGCCAAAGATTATAGACGAATGACTTAGGGGAGTTCTCACAAGCTTTGTGGATTGGATTTCTAAGTGCTTTCTGAATAGGATAAAGCTCTTGTTGGTTTATTAGACAGGCTCAACAACTTAAAGAATTTCTGCTTCATTGCAAATGCTAGAGTGTCTTTTGCTATATGTTTATAATTAGTGTCAGGAATTTATTTTTGCTAAAATAAGAAATAAACACAGACATAGGTAATTTAGATGTTTTTACTTCTTAGTGTAGTCTGAAGCCAAGCTGGATAAAATGTAATTTCAGGAAGCTGCTGAGAATGCCTTGAGGCTTTCCCCAGTTATGATGTTTGCACACATGTGCCTTTCTGTGGATGATACGTGGAGTTTGCTGCCTGTAGGCTTACAGCCTCCAAGATTGTGCAGCAATGAGGTGAAGGAACAGAGTGCACGGTTTTAACGTGAGTGGCAATTGTCTCCTGTTTTTCCTCTTACACCACTGTGATACTGCAGAACACATCTGTACTTTGCTTCTGTTGTACCTTCAAAATAAATGAAAGCTAAAAAAATAAAAGCTCCAAACCAAATCCCCTGTTGCAGGCACATAAGATGTATCAAATGGGTCACCTTTGAGCCTGGGCTTGGAGTGGAAGTTGGCAGTGATGATTTCAGCATCTCTCTGTACGCGGCTGCAAACTAACTCACGGTTTTCCCCAGCACTCTGAGCCGAAGGAAGCAATCCAGCTTCAGACTGGGAGTTGTGTGGTCTCATCTGGAGCAACTGCCCAGGTTGCCACAAAATGCCACAAAACCAAACCAGCTCTGCAGCTCCGTACCCGAGCTGGGTTGTGCTTAGCTCCAGAAAAATCAGATCGGATCCCTGGCTGTTGGGATAAGCAGCGTGCTGACAAAACTGGCTGCCCTGGGGAGGTGTCCCTCTTGTTTTTCTTCATCCTTATGCTTCCAAGTATTTATCCATCACAGTGTTAACTCTGCCTCGGGGTACTGATTGTTTAGCACAGCTTTAAAACCACCATTTATGTGATTTTTGTGTGTTGGTGCAAATGATTTCTACCTTTCTACATGGGAGATATTTTCACTTAATAAAGAGTATTTTCACTTGTATGGTAAATTCCAACGTAACTTTGTGTGAACCACAAAGTCCTGGCTCACTTCCAAACACTTCTGTTGTCTTCTGGGTATCCCCTACTCTCATAGGGAGAGTTGGTGATGCTTTGGTTGTAGCCTAATCACTGATGGTTTGGATCTCTTCGGTGGGTTTTTGGACCTAATTTCTTACATCTCTTCTGGATTGAGTCCCTCATTAGGGTGGCCAAAGCATAGGCACTTTTTTTTTTTTTTTTCCCCAGGCTGATGTAATTATTTTCTTCTTCGGATGAATCTGATTACATGGAGCTGTGAGCTGCAAAGCATTTGATACTAAGGTGGTCTCTGAAGTAGTTGCTATAATGCCTGGAAAAATGAACAAGAACTACCTAGAATATGCAAACTATGTATAAACTATGTGTAGCTGTTCATGTCAAAGGGGGAGGAATAAAAACCCGTTTCCATTCCAGCTTCCTTTTATCTGCCAGTTTTATATTTTGCTGAAGCTTTTTCCCTTTGAACTGAAATCACTAAGTCTAGACTCTATGCAAAAGATAAACTTTGACTTTCTCGGTTTGGAGAGAAGAGGAACTGGGGGATGCAAAGCAGGTTCTGGGGAAGATTCGACCATTTTTAAGCTTGAATAGCAGACATAGAAATTATTTTAATGGTGAGAGTGGTCATTTGAGTGATTTTTCATTATTTTTTTTTTAACTAACTCCAGCAGCTTATATAGTATACGAAAAGCATAATGCAACCAGTAAATGATTGTATTGGAAATTCTGTTGTCCTTGCTATGAGCTGTCTGAGTAATAATGCAGAGGATGCATGGTGGGTGATGGGGTGAAAATGTGAAATAATTAGTGATTGCATGTGGAACATGTTGAGGACCAGTGTGTCCCGGCACAGCTAGGAAAATGTGACTCTTGTAGCTTGGTTGAGAAAGCACCAAATGGAGGAGGAAGCCACCAGGGTCTTCCACAAGACATGGGTTGAGGTGTCTCTGCATGTGGGCAGCTCTGCTCATCCTGGACTGTGTGGGAGTGGGACACTGGGTGTGTGTGGCCGTGCTGCTCTATATTGTCACCTTGTGTTGTCACCTGCATCTGGAAACATGGCGGGTACGCGGACTCCTCCTGTCTCGGCACATTTACTCAGGGTGGTGGAGTTGCGATTCCACCTGTAAATATGAGCTGAGCATTTCCAGGCTTTTAACTACTCAGCTGTGTAATCTTCTGAACTTTCTGTTACATTTCCTGTTTTCATCCATTGTGCATCGGCATTCAGCTCTGGACACTAATAATAAAATAACGCTTTATTTTAAAGTGGTTTTCTCTATAAAGATGTGATGTTTTGGGAGGCTTTTTCATGTTTTTTTTTTGTAACATAGAAAAAAGATGCAAATGTGTTACACAAGACCTCTTAAACTGGTGAATATGTGCAGATACACATGTGGGGGTGTGTGTATCCATGTGTGTGGATTTCACAGCTCATTCGTCTCTCTTGCAGAAGATGTTCTGTTCCCATGCACAGTTGTATTTAATGCTGCTGAGCAGCTTGGTGACTCATGTCATCTTTCCAGGAGCTGATAAATCTGCCCTGGGGGTTGAGATCTAAATGGGCCTGAGGGGGAGAGGGGGCGCACTCCTATTGACCGGCTGTGAGCGCTCCGCGCGGTGGCTCCTGTCGCCATGTCTTGCAGGCCTGTTGGGGACATGAAGCTGGGGGGTCGCAGCACGGAGTGCCGAGATAACAGCTGCCCCGTGACTTCTCCCAAGTGACAGGACCAGGGGAAATGACCTCCAGTTGCCCCAGGGGAGGTTTAGATTGAGTATTATGAAAACTTTCTTCTTGAAAGGGTTGTCAAGCATTGGAACAGGCTGCCCAGGGAAGTGCCAAATTCACCATCCCTGGAGGGGTTGAACAGACACGGAGATGAGGTTCTTTGGAACATGGGTTAGTGGTGAATTTGGCACTGTGGGGTTAACCGTTGAACTCTATGATCTTAAAGTTCTTTTCCAACCAAAAATGATTCTGCGATTCTGTGATTCTATGTCTCTGAACATACTGCTAAGCTGAACAAACTGCAATAAGAGCTGCGTTAGAAATTTGTTAAAATGCACGTGGAAGCACCTGAATGAGATGCTGTGGATTTGGGAGACACCTGGGGGCATTAGTGTGGCATGCTGCAGAGGATCCTTGGCTGTACTGAGCTGTAGGAGTACTCATTGGTAAGATCTGCCATAATGTTGAAAGGCACAGCTGAAAATGACTTACAGAAATGTGTGCTGGCTTAAAACAATGACGTGCTCTGGAAAAAAAAAGAGGGTGTGCAGTGGAATCTTTGTTCCTTAGTAACACTGAGAGGAATTCCATCAACTTCTCTGGTTTACAAATAAGTAAGTTTTTATTTTTTAAATAACTCTTTTTAGGGGGTGGAAACTGAGAAGTCTCAAGATTCACCTTGTGCAGAAGTGTCCAAAGGAAACAACCAGAGTACAGCTCTTGGAAGTGGCATACTGAAATACAGAAGTCGATCCCAAGGTAAAATCGGGTAGATAAAAGATAGCAATACTAGAATTTGTATGTTGTATATTTATTTTAGCTTTCTGAAAGTGAGATCGTTTTGATTTCCTTTGGAGAGCCTATTAGTTTAATTTGGAAGGAAAATCCAAGCTGTAAGAGTTGAACTACTGTGTGAACAGAAAGATGAAGCAACATTTTGGAAGCTTCTCTCTTTTTTGCTGTTTTCTTGTTCTTTCTTTTCTCTGTCAGTCTTCTTTAACACGTGCATTCCCTATATATTTCAGCGTGCTCTAACACTGAGGTGGGGATCATCTTTCAATGTTCTGTTGCCAAAATACTCATTATGGTGAATACTCTGCAAATTTTCTGTTGCTTTTTCCCCAAGTCCTAAGAGTAACCTGTCTGCAGAGCACAAACACATTCTCTTCCCTGATGCCCTGATGCTCTCCAAGTCTCCCTCCCTCCTATATTCACCTGAATTTTCATTTACTCAGAAATTTTTAGGGTGCTCCAGGGAGCTGCTCTGCCTGTAGCCTCTGTGACTGTGTGCTGGAGGCTCACTGGGGATCCAGCTCCTGTGAGGGCTGATGCCCCTGGACTGTGGGGCCTCAGCATCCCCAGGCCTGGGATGCAGCACAGGAAGGGAAGCTGCATTCAGAGATGGGCAGAAAACACAGGAATGTACCTGTTCTCCTAGAAGGATGGAGGGAGAGGTGTCAGGAAAGGATTAGTTGTAGGTGCCAAGAGGGTTTGGAAGCGAAAGAAGTGCCAGGATGCTGGGTCCTGCCAAGGTACCTGTCCTGGCTGTGTGCAGCAGCAGTGGCCTGTGTGCCCAGCAAAGGGGAGCTTCAAAACTAGAGATAATTCCACACCCCAACGCCGTTTAAATCACCCTCTGGGCAGGGGGTACAAATTCCACCTATGGATGTGGCAGCAGAACTGCTTTAATGCTGAGTGAAGACAAGGGGCTCCGTCCCTCCCTGGCGCTGGCAACGATGCTCACACAGCCTCCAGGCGAGGAGGAGGTGGCGGAAAATAGGTTTGTGGGTCTCCTGGGCAAATTTGCATTGGGTCTACCTCAGCCCATGGCTTGAGAGCCCCGTCCTCAGAGGAAGGACAGGGCAGTGGAGATGAAGGTAAAGCAGAGCTGCCCCTTTCTGTGGCAGCTCCAGCTTAACATTAGTTTAATCTTTAAACCACATCATGAAATCCAGCTTGCATGAGTATGGCCTGGCTGCGTCTTGGCTTTCATCTGTAAAATAGGAGTTAATTGCCCTTCCCTGCGTGATGGGGAAATAGCAAGGATAAATGTGCGGGAGCTGCTGTGACTGAGGGTCCTGTGGAGATCTGAGAGAAAATGAGAACTGGAGGATCCCCGGTGTGAGGAGCAGGGTACTCTGTGGCTACTTAAAGGATGTCCTTCAAGACAAATAATTCTGTTTCTTACATGAACTCTGCACTCTTCTCCTACTTAAGACTACTAGGATCGTTCCCAGAAGGAAAGAAAACAGCGTTTATTTGGCACATTTTTCCTTTTTCCATTCCAGAAAAAATTCCCTCAAAGTGACATGACACCTCCAGAAATGAATGCTGCTACAGTGTCAGGTCTTTTAAATAAATGAAGCTTGAGAGCTTAGTGCACTGGCAAGTACCATTGGGTGAGAACAGCTGAATTTCTTTTCTGTCCCTGAGCTACCGGCTCAATTATCTTCCCCTTTTCCTACTACCATGAGCGACAGCACTGAGGAGTTCAGCATCACTAAATGATCATAGAACACCTGTGACAGCAAGAAAAGTTTTTAGTTGAGGATGATCAAAACTACCTTCTGACTGCCCGGTTGATAACTGTGAAGCTTTTTTAAGGCACTCTTTAAGTTGGAATTTACAGGAGGCAATTATTGCGCGCTGGCGAGAGGATAAAGCAGCTCTGAGATGTTTGCGGGATGTTGTTTCTGTGGTCTTGCCCAGGTGCTGCATCCCGCTTGGAGTCTGTGGGAGAAGACGATGAGCTGACAGTGGAAAACGGTGAATCAAGTTACGAAATAGCCGTGAAATATTCCCGGGGTGGAAGAAAGCACTCTCTGCCCCAGCAGCTGGAGTCGGCGGGAGCCAGACAGGTGGGTGGAAAGGCAGGGCTGGCTCTGAGCACCTGGCTGTGCTCAGTCCTTCGAGATCTGCTTGGAGCTCGTAGAGGTCAGAGTACTGAAACAAGGCCACGTAGGTACATCATGGGGACTGAAATCAGGCCTGCACACCGAAATGGGAATGTTTGACCACCTATGGAGAACTTGTTTTACTCTGTGGATGCTGTGGGGGGTATTTCTTGCTGTGGCCAGGAGGCTGATCTTATGAGTTGCAGTTCTAGAGATGTGAGGACTTCAACAAAAAAATCTTGCTTATCTTTATTTTAATGACTTGATGATGTAGGCTTTTGTGTTTGGTTATCATCTTTTGTTTTGTTTTGTTTTTTAAGTGGATAAGGACTTCAGTATTTCATGAGGCTACCCTTAATCTTTTTAATTTAAATTGTGATGGGTACATTACAAAATGATCCTACTGTGCAAAATGCAGGAAAATTACTGTGGCAAGATTCACTGTGACTGTAATGAGCTAATATTTCATCCCTTGAACATTCTTTTGAATATATGTGTAAGATCACCCCTCCCCTTCCCCAACACATGTGATTTTGCTGGTATGAGACTTCAATGCCTGTGCCAAGCAATTAAAGCAACTTCCCTTCTTTGCTGATGTTTGTTAGGACTACCATATAGTGAAGAAATCTACTCGTTCCTTCAGTGCTGCCCAAGTGGAATCTCCATGGAGACTGACCCAGCCGTCCATCATTTCCAACATCGTCCTGATGAAAGGACAAGGCAAGGTGAGGATTTCTGCGTGAGGCTGCTTTCACACGTGTAGCAAGAGCTGGTGTTCAGGAGTTGTCTCCCACACCCAGGACTTCCAGCAGCTCTAGAGTTAGCCAATAATAACAATAATGATAAACAAATCACATTTTCAGAGGTAAATGTCAAAGATAACACCTGAAAAATATGGGGAAAGTGATATTCGTGTCACACACTTGGTGCATGGTGGCTTTCATTCTGATTTGATGCACCTGGTCATTACTAAGATATCAAATATTAATAACAGATTGATAAATATGTATGCTTATGCAAAGTTGGTGCAGTTACAGAAGAGTACTTGTTTGCCCACATATTTGTAGACAAGCATGTTTTATCTCTGTGGAATCTGGATACATTAAAAAAAAAATCACTGCAAATTAAGCATTAAACCCAAAGAAAAATTCCTGGTTGATTGCTTATCTGAAAGCACTCAGTTCTCTGGGTCATAGAGTCCTCTTTTTCTCCCTCCAATAATGTGTTTGCATTTGCATGATAGCAGCTGAGTGAATGCTGAAGGAAAATAGACAAGCATTAACCTAGGTGTCTGTTGTTTTCCCTAATCCAATGCACAATAGCATTGGAGCTGTCATTTACATGTGCTAAAAATACGCATGCCTTCTTCTGAAATACTCTTTAAATTCATCAGGTGGATATGTTTTGTACTAAAAAGACTTGTTTTGACTTTCAAGCTCAAATAGGAAACAAATTCCTTGTTGTGCTTTAGGTTTAGCAAAGAGTTAGAAGTAGTGACTTCTCTGGATAGATTGACTCGAGGTTGCTATAGCTCGCTTTGTTTTCTGAGCTTCAGGTCTCTCATGACATTTTCAAGGGAATATTTCGTTATCCACTTGCTGATTTTTGGACCTCATTTTTCTCATCAGAATTAGCATATTTGTCCCCATGGGATAAGCTGCCCGCTCCTGCATTTCTGCGGTTTGCTCTGAGGCATTTACAAAGCGGTTGGGAGCATGCAGACTCTAGTTATCATGAACCACCTCAAACAGCTGCTCTTTTAGGTGCCTTCCACCCACTTTTTGAGCTATTACCTTTGTTAGGAATTGCACTGCGTATAGTTTGTACAGTAGCATTTGCTTTATTATCTCTATGCAGACCTGGAACTTGAAAAGTGTTTCCACAAGCCAAGTGTATGCCCTTGGTTCTTCATCTGTAGGTAGATAGCAAGGGGTGGCTTTCTGCTTTGGTGTGGCAGTGCTTTTCCAGGAAGGTGAGCTAACGTGGGAACCACAGTGCTTTGAAGCCATATTGCTCACAACCCACCCCACAGACCTGTGGGAAGAACTGTTGAGTCCATGCGGGGGAATGCAAGGAGCTTTGTGTTTTCTGTAGCTTGCTTTGCAGTTGATAATCCAGAGGAACCTGGACAAGCTCAATAAGTGGGTCCATGTGAACCTCCTGAGGTTCAACAAGGCCAAGTGCAAGTCCTGCACCTGAATCAGGGCAACCCCCGCTATCAATGCAGGTTGAGGGATGAAGGCATTGAGAGCAGCCCTGACGAAAAGGACTTGGGGGTGCTGGTGGATGAGAGATTGGACATGAGCCGGCAATGTGCACTCACAGCCCAGAAGGCCAATTGTATCTTGGGCTGCATCAAAAGCAGCATGTCCAGCAGATCAAGGGAGGTGATTCTGCCCCTCTGCTCTGCTCTGGTGAGACCCCACCTGGAGTCCTGTGTCCAGCTCTGGAGCCTCAGCACAGGAAAGACATGGACCTGTTGGAGGGGGGCCAGAGGAGGTCACAAAAATGATCAGAGGCTGGAACAGCTCTGCTGTGAGGACAGGCTGAGAGAGTTGGGGTTGTTCAGCCTGGAGAAGAGAAGACTCCACAGGGACCTTATTGCATCCTTTCAGTACTTAAAGGGGGTTTATAGGAAAGATGCGGACAGACTTTTTAGCAGGACCTGTTGTGGTAGGACAAGGAGTAATAGTTTTCAACTGAAAGAGGGTAGAGTCAGGCTAGACTTGAGGAAGAAATTGCTTACAATGAGGATGATGAAATACTGGCCCAGGTTGCCCAGATAGGTGGTCGATGCCCCATTCCTGGAGACATCCCAGACCAGGCTGGACGGGGCTCTGAGCAACCTGATCTAGTTGAAGATGTCCCTGCTCATGGCAGGGGGTTGGACTAGATGAACTTGGAAGGCCCCTTCCAACCCAAACTGTTCTATGATTCTGTGAATCTGGTCACCCAGTAAAGAATTATTTTATGTTGCATGTGGACACTAAGATGCTCTCTTTCTAGAGATCAGTAATGTCTTACCAAATTAGTAGAAGATCATAAGAACAGTAATGGGTTTCATATTCACAGAGTAAAACAAAGGAGCGGGTTGTTGTGTTGGGTTGTAAACACAGTGTTAGTGCCTGCCCTGGCAGCTTTCCTCAGCTGGAGAGCTGTGCCCGAGGCACTAATAATAACCGTGTCTTCTGGTCACTGAAGCACATCAGTTTTCCACTTCCCTTGTTCACCTGCTTGGTGACTTTCCTGTTTATTCTGTAAAATACATGTACAGCAGTGACAAGAGGAGAAATAGGGTGTGGAAGGGATCAAGAAAGTGATTTGACTGGGAAATGGCTCAGCAGGAGGGGGAGAGGTTTGTTCTGCTGTGCTCATCCATCCCCTGATCAGCTTCGCAAGACAGTCCTGCAGCCAGCCAGGGCAGCACAGGGGCAAGAGCTAACAGATGGAGCCCTGGGGAATGTATTGATCGAGATTTATTTAAATACAACATGGTACATCTCTCCAGAATGATTAAAAATGTACATGTGCATGGCAGCCCCCCACGCCATCCCCCTTCCAGCTACATTCCTGACATTACAGCACTGACCTTATGTCATCTTCTTAAGCTTTTCTTTTTCCTGAGGAAATGCAGGATCTGTGACAGCAGAGAAAACTACAGTTACTCTTGGATATAGATCTCTAGGGTAGGAATCTAGTGTCAATTTAAAAGCAATGTGTTACAGTTTTTAAAATGGTAAAAGGATAACATAAAGCCATTGACACGGGCTTTAAAACAAATGAATCTTGCAATAGCAGTTTTGCCTTTTAGCTTTTTTTTCAACTGATAACTCTGTTGATATTAAAGTGAAAGTAAGTCAGGAAATACAAGCAGAGCGTACGATGGCAGTGCAATTCAGCAGCAGCTGTTTGATTTGCATCTCTCCTGTGTCTTGTACATTATCGACATCCTTTGTCACACAGGTGATAATCAAGTAAGGTGTCAGCTGAGCATCCTCTCCTCCCTTTTCTGTAGGGTCTTGGATTCAGCATTGTGGGAGGTCAGGATTCTGCTCGTGGACGCATGGGGATTTTTGTGAAGACTATATTCCCAAATGGAGCGGCAGCTGCTGATGGAAGGCTTAAAGAAGGTATGGTAGAGAGAATCCAGCTGCATATAAAGGACCACAGTGAGGTATTATTTCAGACCAGCAAAAAAAATGCAAGTACAGCTTTATTTAGGCACCTGGCCATCAGCAAGAGGTAGTGCAGGATGTGACACACCCTGTTTGTCCATCCTGGGGGAGACCATTCCTAGCAGTTGATTTGATTCTATCTTGTATTGAGAAGGGGAAACTACAGCATAAGGGAGGGTTTTTTTCTCTTTCTCTTCAGTGGACTTTCTTTGCCCAAACTGTAAGCTACAATTCTTCACTTGAAAAGGATCATTGATAGCAGTGAAATGTATCTATCCAGCTAACATCTGGCTTAAAGATGCTGTTCCAAGAAGGGGTTATACAGAGGGACATGCTTGGGAGAGGCTGTTTTGGGCCCTTGTGCTCTCTGAGTCCCTTGATATGATTTTGACATCAATCAACAAGTAAGAGTCCTAACCAGAAAAAGACAAGGGGAAGGATGGGATTGGCAGTTAAATCACCCAGATGGTTAGAGAAGTAGGTGCATCCTGATTTTAGTACTGGTTTTCCAGTCTTGATCTCTGAGCTGGACATCAAGCCTGCTCTGTTTGTGTCTGCACCCTGGTCCCAGTGCTCCCGGGCCAGCCAGACTCTAACTGCTGAAAGCACAAAGTGACCACATGTGAAGATGGGTGGTTTACAACCCTTCTGCAGGGTCTGGGTTACTTCTCAACCGTAGAAAGCTGCTCCTGTGTTACTTCTCTCAAGCTGCTCCTGTGTTACTTCTCTCCTTCTCATATCATCATTCGCCTCACTACATTTCACCACACTTGTTGTATTTGAGGCTGCTTTTGGTGCCCGCTCTCACACTTACCGCCAGAGGGAAGCTCGCATCCCTGCAGCATAGGTTGTGCACTCACCATGGGAAGCCAGTGAGTAGCAGCTGTCCCAGAAGCCCGGCGAGCATTTGCAGGCTATTCAGAGCTTGCATGCCCTTTTGTTTTTTTTAAACTGGGGCAAGGAAAGGAGAGGAGGGGAGGGGTAGACTTGGCTGATAGCATCACCCCGTCTAATTTTGCACACATGCAAGTAAGATTGAAGAAAGCAAGTCTGGATCCTGCTTACCTGCCCTCCTTTAACAAAATGAAGATATATCAACACAGGTGGGTAAGGTAGATCAGCACACATGGGTGTAAGCAGTAAGACCAAGAGCCTGGCAGCAGGTAGAAATGGGACAGGATGTGTTCTTTGGGGTGGGAAGCGCATCGCAGCATGTGGACTACTCACCCGCCCACAGGCATTTAGTAACAGGACACATTTGCTTTCTGCAGCAAGGCCAGTTTTCTCTAAACAGGCTTTGGAGTGATGTGCTGTAGTGTTTCACCTAGATTCTTGTTTCTCCTGTTGATACACACAAAAGAAAGGGAGTTATGTAGTCCTTTTGAACTTTATGTTGTGAGTAGCTATTTTCAGACTTGAGTTAAAATCCATAGTGTTTACATCCTATTAGTTAGCAGGAGAATGCCAAACTAAGCATATCTGCTGAAGAATGGTCTTTACTCTGCTAATTCCTCACTATTAACTTGTAAAGGCATTAAGAGAAGAGAAAATAAACTGAGAACAGTAAAAGGCTTTTTACTGAGCAGTTAATTGGAATCCTTGTAGTAGTGGGTCAGCTTAGGTATAGGAGGGGTTTTTGCATCTCTATAGTCTGTATATTGCTGACTTCATTTTTTTGTATCTAATTACCAGGGGATGAAATCCTAGAAGTTAATGGGGAGTCTCTGCAAGGGCTGACCCATCAGGAGGCCATTCAGAGGTTCAAGGTAACACAGATGTACCAGGGCAGAGATTGATGCTGTTTAGCACCCTGGGCTTTATATTGTTCTGCTGCCACAAATTACTCTATGAAGGTTTACTGGTGAATGTTAGTGTATTGCATCACCTCACTGGGGTTGTCTGGTGTCTCTCCAGCAACTCAAGAAAGGAGTGGTGACCCTGACAGTGCGGACGCGGCTGCGCAGCCCCAGCCTCACACCCAGCGCGGCTCCCACATTGCTGAGCCGTTCCAGCTCCCCCAGTTCCAGTGCCAGTGGTGGCACACCGGTCACCGGCCCTGATGAGGCGGACTGTTCCGCCTCCAGCCGCAAAGGACCTGGCCCAAAGGACAGGATCGTCATGGATGTGACGCTCAATAAAGGTGAGGATCCATTGAAATGAGTTTGGAGAACGAAACCCTGCTTCCAGGCCACCTACCCATGTCCATCTTATCTTGAACCACAGGATAGTGGAGAAAAACATCTTCTGATGCAAAAAACAATGAAGAGTTCTCCCTTCCACATTTTGCTGCTCCAGATTGAGGAGACTTCCAAGTAGCAGTCAGTGTCTATGCTGGTGGAAGAGAGGGAGGCTGTGAGATACCAGGCAAAATGTGAGTCAGCCTGTGGGCAGCCCAAATGGCCATGCCCTTCCTGTAAAGGGCAGCTCTGGGGAGGGCAGAGACACACAGAGTGCTCAAAATTGCCCAGGTGAGCTGTTGGAACTGCTGCCTCAGGGGTGCTCTCATCAACAATTGCACAAGATAAACTTCAAGCATATGCTAAATGTTGTGGGACAAATATCCCTATTTTAAAGGTTTGAAATGTGCTGATTTTAAAGGTAGGATTAAAAATTTGGAGAGAGGAGGTAAGATGTCCAACAATTCCTACTTTAGGAATGCTGTTACTTGAAGGAAAACAGAGGTGGAAGTGGACAAAGGAGATCACTGAACCAGAGATTATGCCTCACCTTTCTTTGTGCCTCTTTTCTGAGGGATACCATGCAAATATTTAGCAAAAGAGAGCAGTACAGTTGGCAGCATCTTCTGTGCTCACATTTTCTGCAATAATTTTCAGTGACATCTTTGTTGGATTGCTGCCCCGACTCCTTTGTGCTGTGGAGCAGATCAGAACTTGTGTGACATTTGCAGGAGGTTCCCACAGCACACAGAAAATTTGCTGGGAGTGGAGCTGGTTCCTCTCATTGATGGATCTCAGAAAACAGTCAGGATCAGATATTTTCAATCCTGATTTCCAGTGTTGGTCTTGGCTTCCTGACTGACTGCACCTACGGCCAGCCCTGAAACAATACATGAGCCTTGGTCTCAAATGGGATGTGGGAACACAAACACTTGTGTGTCCTGTGTGATTACAATCTGTGGAGAATAACAGTACTTTTCTTTGTACCTTTTGTTTTGCACAGAGCCAGGGGTTGGGCTCGGCATTGGTGCCTGTTGTCTCACACTGGAAAACAGTTCCCCGGGGATCTACATTCACAGCCTGGCCCCAGGATCAGTGGCTAAAATGGATGGCAGGTTAAGGTTAGTTAAATCAGAAACATGCTGGAGTGGTTTCATAATAAAATTGATCGAGACTTTGTTTTCACTAATTGGTTGGTGTAGCAGGGAGGGGATTTATACCTACAAGTTCACCACAAAGAAAACATTTAAATAAAGACTTTCCAAAGAGGTATCAAATACCAAGGAACCATTATTCTCTGTGCTGGAAGCAGCATAATCATATGGGGTTTTTTAAATTCTCTATACAGAAAACTGAGCCTAATAGCACCCTTTGAGAAAGGGGAGCAGCAAGAAGTGCAGCCTCATGTCTTTTTATCAGAGCTGCAGCCAGAGACCCCAGATGGGGAGGGAATTTGCAGAGCTCTGCTAAAAGCTCAGTCACCTGAAACTCTCTTAAGAAGAGCTGGGGGAGATGTTCTTGCAGCTGACTGTGCCCGTGGGTGCAGCGGTGCTTTTCTGCCCTTAGTGACTGTCTGGCAGGATCACTGCTGGCCGACTTGCCCGTCTAGTTTACTCCGTTATGGAGTTTGGATGTCATTAAGGAACCATGAGAGACAAGCAATGATTCCGAGTGTTCCCCTGTGCTTTACATTGGATTAAGTGACAGGAAGTTATTTGCTGGTCCTCTCCTAAAGGCCTCGTGTTTAAAAACCACTGGAGGAAATCTTCCGCCTTCCTGTGTTCCTGCATAAATGCTGGTGGGTGCTCCAAGCATCACTGGGCAGGGGAAACTGCGCTGAAGACCTGTTGGGACTGCATGATCCACACCAGTCGTGTGGGCACTGGTACAGCGAGGCTGAGCAAACGCCTTGCTTTGACATGGAAAGAGAGTGCCTTCTGTTTCCTTCCTCACCAGGAAAACTGGGATAGAGCAATTTGACTTTATGGAATAAGGGAAGAAGATAATTTTATGGTGGCATCCCTACCAAAACCCTTTGAAGTTCCTACTGTATAGGAATGTCTATAGGAGACAGTATTTAATGCTAACTTGATTTTTTGTAAGCCTCTTCGGAAAAGATTGCAGTGTTGTTTGCGTCTGTATGTAGCAGCTGTATTTTTTATTAGGCTTCAATGATTGATTATATCCAGGCGTGCTTCCCAGATTTCTAGCTTGCTTCTGTGAGACTTCGCTTCTGTTGTCCTGTCAGCGGTTTATGGCTCCATAAGCCAAAACTTGCAGGATGGTTTTGATTTTTGGAAAACTTTGATAATCAAATACTGGCTTTGCTATACCAGAATGGGGTTGAATCCAGCTCCTGTGTATCTGAGCTCCCTCTCTCAATCATGCACCTAAGTGACTCCATTTGTTTTGTTTCTAATAGCTGTGTAAACCTAAAAGATGGGCAGAGCAGCAACATGATTACACAACCAATAGGTCACCTGTTGCTTTCTTGTGCCTGTACCAGAAGTACAGGTTACTGAGGTACCTGCCACATGTAATTGCCATTTTGCCTTTGGCATGTGGAGTCACAGTGGAAACTCATTTCCTTTGTCACAGGTAGCCCAAATCAGCAGTAGTAGATTGTTTGAGGGTGTCTGCTTAGACCAAATGCTTTAGTAATTATGGAGATTGCTGTAATTGTATCCCTAGTTGACGATCTTTTCTTTAGAATAGTTCCAGATATCCAAGCACAATGACTAAGAGTTATGAAACTGGGAAAATAAAACTAAATAATCTATGCTTTCCTCTCAGAAGAGTTGTTTTTCTGTTGCGTGGGGTTTTTTTTGTTTTGTTTTGGGTTGGGTTTGTTTTGTGGGTTTGTTTTTTGTTTGGTTTGGTTTGTGGTTTTTTGTTGTTGTTGTTGTTCTGGGGTTTTTTTGCTTTGTTTGGGGATTTTTGGTTGTTTTTTTTTCATTTTAAATAATTCTGATGTTTGTTTGAAGAAAGTACAGGCTTATCAGGCTCATTTTTTTTCCTGGAGTCGTTTCATAAACTCATATCTAAATCATTAATTTCTTATCAGTGTTTGTGTTAAGAAATTCAATGTGATGGGAAGGAACAACCCATCTGAATCTAATTTTTCCTCTTCTGTGCTCAACAAATATCTGAGGGCAAAACTGAAAGTGAAGTTTGCTTTCAACCTGGTCCAAATGCAGCTAGTTTTCTCTGTTGGTTTAATAGGGTTTGTAGCACTGACGATAAGTACAAAGGGTTCGCTGGACCTCCCTCCCAAAGTCAACAGGACTTAAAGCATTCACATCACTGGGAGCAAGTGCATGAGTAGCTTTTTTGTAAGTCACATCTTTTGCAGACGCTTACATCCTTGAAAAAGCTTGACCATCAGTCAGAAGCACAAATGTTTTGTAAAAGGCAGATGTGACTGACTGGCTCTATGTCTCCCTGCAGTCGAGGTGACCAGATCCTGGAGGCAGATTCAGTGAGTCTGCGTCACGCAGCATTAAGTGAAGCCTATGCCATCCTGAGCGAATGCGGTCCAGGTCCTGTTAGCCTCATCATTAGTCGGCATCCTAACCCAAAGGTGAGGAGTAAATTTGTTGTCGTATCTGGGTCATTTTCACTTGGCACTGCAATTTGAGTCTTGCTGTCGGGAAGGCAGCGAATGAAGAATACTGGATTTTTCTCTCTCTGGCCTGTGTTGTGCAAGAAGTCAGGGTTGTAATGGTGCCTTCCAGTTTTGTAAGCTGTAGCTATGCTGGACTGTCCCTGCTGCTTTGCACTTAGTCAGCCACTGATTTTTTTCTGGAACTACTTGAGTGGAGTGTTTCCACCTTTCTTGGTACTTAGACCAAGTAACAACGCAAATATGACACAAGTCCTCTTCCTTCTGAAAGTTATTTTGCAGTTAGTTTGTCTTGGAGTAGAATATAATTTAGGGCCAGGAATATACATATCAACAGATTGAACTAATCAACTGTAACAAAGTAGTAGGAATACTGTTTAAAAGAAACCCTAAAATCTGTCCCAAGATCAAAGTTTTCCTTCAGGAATTATAACATGAGAATCTGGAATGTACTGCCACTGTGAAATCTGTGCAAGGGCAATTTGGAAATCAAGCTGTGTTTACAAAGTGAGTATTTTCAAGCAGTTTTAAGAAATTGATGATAGAAGATAAAAGCCTTTTAACCAAGCTATAGGGAATAATAGCTTCTTTTATTTCAATATTTCAAAGAATTTCAGGAGTGTACAAAACCTTCCTGTTTAAACAGGAATGAAGCTGTAAAAATATTAGTGTGAGTGGGACCAGAGAGCTCTGACTTTTGAACTCATAATAACAAATGGGGCCCTTAATAAATGCATATCCAGGAGAACTCAGGTTTCTTATTTATAATTAATTGCGTATTTTCTGCTACATCAAATATACAAACAATAGACAAAGAGAAGTCTACTGCCTCATTGCTGTGAGTCCTTGTGCTGCTAAAAAGAAAGAGGCTATGGTTCTGTTAGTTAAAGGTAAGCACGGAGGTGGTAAGAATTGGGCTTATAGCCTAAGATAACAGTATTTCTAGGGAGCCTGTGTGCTGTGCTGAACCAACAGGATGGTTCAATTTGATTTCATTATTAAGGCATATAGACTTATTGGAGAGTCGGTAAGTAGCAGGAAATAAAAACTCCATGGAGCGAAGCCTGTCCTCTCTCCTCCATCCTTCATCTGGCTGTGGTGGTGGCTTGGAAGCCAATAAGTGACCTAACCAAGTATCTGCTGAGAAGATGAACTGAGTTAAGCTAATTGCTTGCTATTACTCAGTAACAGAGGGAAACTATTAAGTAGCTCCTATTACAGTTTTCCATAAGTGATATTTAAAATGACAACAAGCCCTTTGCCAAGAAATGCTAAGGAAAGCTAAAAGTTGAGCTGGCGAGACTCTAAAGCATTTCCCCCTCCAGGCAGTATTGAGTCCTCAGTCCCTCATAATTGGATCTTTGAAGGAGTGTCCGTATGGGGACCCGTATTTATCATTATGTCACTGTTACCCCTTTTCTGACAGCACTGGGAGATGTATAGGAGTGTGTGGGGTATTTTATTTTATTAGGTCTTAATAATACCCCAGACTTCAGATCATAGTTAGGAATTAGCTTGTCCCTCTACATTTTGCTCTGCGTGAGTCGTGTAGGATGCTAAAAATCCACACCGGCAGAGCTTGCAGAAGTGCGGATTTTTGGTTAGATTTAAACAAGTACTGCAGTCTGCCAGCACCTGGTTTAACTCCTGGGACACCTTGTACCCAAGTTTGTGTAAAGGTGCTGGAACATACTCTCAGGATCTTGGTCTGTGTCCTGGAGGAACTCCCTGTGCCCCAGGAGCCCGGAGACCTTCTGTTTGCTGTAAGGTCACGCCACAGGCTGAAAGCAGAGATGCGTTTCTGCAAAGGCGCATGTTGGTTTAGACAGTTTTATGCTTTATGTCTCATTTTATGATACAAAAGCTCCACAGTACGTTTGGTTGCTGAATATGTTCACTTCAGTGTTTTCATGTACTTCCAAGAAAAATACCACAAAATTTTCTTTCTTCTTGTTATTCTGAGTGAATGTGGCATTTAAACTATGTTTAAACTGCTGAGTTTGCTTAGGAATCTTTCAAATCTGCATGGTTCAGAAAGATTCGAGTTTCTAGTCTCTATTTATGCTGAATTTTATTTCATGTAAAGTGATGTCCATAGAAATTATTTTTGACAGAACTAACTTGCTTTTGATTTTTAAACATACGACCTGCAGATGAGTTGTTCCTGTTATAAAACTATATGGAGTTTTCCAGTAATAAGAATTAAGTGCATGGCAGTAATTCAGGACAAAACTAGCAAATATAGTAAGCCAGTATTTATTCTTGAACCAGAGAAACATGAATTACCAATTACCAATTTAGATTTTGTTTTTAAAGCCAAGAGAAGAGAAATGAAAATTAAAAAGACAGCTGACATCTTGGGAAGTCTAGTATTCACCCAGTAGATTAAGCGTAGAATATCTTCTGTTGCTGATGTATGCTCGTACAAAGCAGTCTTTGTCTATTTAAGGTGATATTTTCTCGATAAATCAATGTACAGCAGTTAATTGAGTTAAAATTGTGCTGTAATGGCTTCATTTCATTTCCTTACGTCTGGTGCTGTTTTATTTGTTTGCACAATGTGGCACTTCGATGTGGTCTTAATGAAGTCAGCAGGTTTCTGCTGCCTGGCCACTGCAGGAGAGTGACAAGGAGAGAATCTGAATCTGGGCGCCAGACTTAGGAGCTCCCAACTAGGTTGGCTTCAGTGCATCTTTAAAAACAGTAGCATATCTGAAATGAATCATGTATTTGTAGTGATAAGCAGTCAGACTTCTAACTTCATTACATCTACCCTGTTTGAGCTCTATCTTCCACCTCACTTCAGGTTTCTGAGCAGGAGATGGATGAAGCAATTGCACGTACTACCCACCGAGAGAGTAAGGACGCCAGCTGCTCTCACGTCACAGGTAGCAGCACGTTTTCTCCTAACGTGTCCTTTTCCAGGTGGAGGAGGGCTTAAGGACATGCTCTTGGGCTCCCAACATCAGTATTTTGAGGGTACTCAAAATAGCAGAACAGTTTGGGGCATGTAGCCGCTCTGTCCACTGCAGAAATTTTAGCAAAAACACCCAGTTCACATGGATCAACTCTGTAGCTCATGTTAGAAGCACAGAATTGTACAACATCCTGACTTGGAAGAGACCCACAAGGATCATTGAGTCCTTGCACAGGACAAGTCCACAGTTGACACCATGTGTCTGAGAGCATTGTCCAGTCTCTTCTTGAACACAGTCAGGCTGGGGGCTGTGACACCTCCCTGGGGATCCTGTTCCTTGCTTTGATTCTCTAGGCTGCCATGATCTGAAAGCAGCGTTGCCAAGAGGTGGATGCTAATCCTCTCTTCAGGATGAATGAGAAGATCAGTGTCCCAGTAGGGAAAGGACAGTAGGAATCAACTCCATCTGTGTACACTTACCCATGTAGGTGGCCAAAAAAAAAAGAAGTATTGATGTGTCCATTTGAAAAAGTCCAGATATTGCATTTTAATCTTTGGGGTCATGCCAGAATCTGCGATCTGGCATTTGTCTGATGTTTTTGAACTCCAGACTTAGCACTTCCTCAAATCTTATAGGTAAAAGCAAACGCTTGGCAATGGCAGAGTGACTAGTAAGGTGATTTTTAGACATAAATGTTAGATTTGTAATTATCCCCTTTGTATCTCTGTCAACTAAGATGTTTTTTTTGCAGTAGACCTTGCCAGTGGCCACTCATTTGTCTTTTGAGGTTGCACCTTGTCACCAACATGCTTCAACAGGGAAGGGGGACCGTGTCCTGCTCATCTCTTCTTCATAGCTCTGTCCTGGACTTTGCTGGCATAACATGTGTCTGTCATAATGTTTCCTCTGATCTGAGAGCAAGCTTGTTAGATGTTAATTAAATCTCAGTTTAGGAAAGCAAGTGAGATAATAAATGGGATTAAATGCAGCCTCCAGCTCAAGAAGGTGAATCAGGAGCTTGTTTGAATATATGGACCGCAACTTTAATTTTTGGCATCTAACTAAGCTGTGTTTAACAGGAGCTGTACAAAAAACCCCATCTCCTAATGCGAAGGCCAAGCAAGGAGAGACCTCATCTCCCCTCAGCTGGACAATGAAGCGCTTTCTGGAGCCAGCAAGCCGGGTAAAAGGATTTAGATGCAATAAATACAGCGTGTGCTTCAAATTCAACCTTCACTGAAGCTCTTAGTGGATCAAGGAGATCCAAACCACACCTTGATGCTCCTTCCCTGTCACATGGGCTCTATAAAAGAGTTGGTTCCTTACACCACACACCTAAATCGTGAACAGCAGCAAGCTCCTGTTCATCTGTGTGGCTGCAGCCTTTGGGAGCCATGTACAGAGCATGGCAGAGAAAGCCGTGTGCTCCCACCTCTTGCCAGCTCAAAGGCACCCCTTCTCTGTGGGACACAGAGATGGAATTAGCAGGAGGGACCTGAGCCTGAGGGCAGAAGGCTGAGTGCTTGGTCTCTCTATATAGCCATTGTGGTGGAAAAGTTTCTGGTTTTCTTGGAAAAGCCAAAGCAGCCATACAAACTGTGTCCAGAGTTACTAACCATTCCCTCTCTCAGTGCGGAGGGTGTATAAAGGGAATTACATAAGTGAATAGTTTCATCCCCTCTTTCTGTGTTGAACCACATCTGCAAAGCAGTGGGATTTGGAATCCTTTTTTATACATTATACTGACTAAAAATGTATTGCTGTGCGGCATTTTCAGCCATGCAAAGTTGACAGTTTGGCTCTCAATATGGTGAAAAGTCCTCTGTTTTAATAATTAGCTTTAAACTTCTGTTATTGACACTGCAATCTGAGTGGAGTTCGTGGTGCTTGCGTGCAGACAGGGGCTTTAAGCATCGATGATGGCCGGTCACCAGGCTCACTTCTTTTCAGCAGGGATCTGTCAGCTCCGAGTCAGAGCTCTCCCAGTACTTCTCTCACGACAGCATGACCCAGCTCCCCTTCTCTGACGCTGTAACCAGCTCAAGCGACGAAGAGCAACTTCGTCAGAGGAACAGAAACAGTTTGTTGGATGATGGCTCTCTTCTTCCTGGCAACCTGAGTAAGCAGCGGAAATGTGTCTTGTCATTTGGCTAATGGGGGCAGAGTGAGCACTGGTTGGTTTTACAGGAGAGTTTACAGTGCTGCCTGGTAAGAAATGCCTGGTTGCGTGCTGCAAGCCCGTGCTGATCAGATGAAATTCTGGAAAATGGCTTTACAACATTGCTCGTAAATGCCCGTTTCCATGGTGTTCTGTCCAAATTGCTGCTCTGATTAGGTGAAAATGACTTTATTTGATTGGTTTGGCTGAAAGTAGATTGACAGCACTGCAGGTTTTTTTTTTCAAATGACGGATGATCATGTGATTGATTACATTTAAATGAAAGTGTTCAGAGCAACCTCAAATAGACAGTTTCAAAATGTCACATATAGCAGTGTAAAACCAATCAAATGGTAAATTTGACATAGATATTTTGCATATGTATCTTTCTCCCCACAGTAACTGAATGAAAGAATCTTACGTTGTCTTACTGACACGCAGCTGATCTCGAATTCAAAGGATATTATGTTGTTTCTGTGCTTCTCAAGTAATGTCTTTGTCTACAGCTTATATTTCTCTGGAAATTCATTATTTAATGCTGAAAAGCATTTTTACATTAAAAACAAACAAAAAACCCTCAACAAACAAAACAAAAGACAAATAATCCCCCCCACCCCGAAACGAATAACCAAAACCAAACCAAACCAAAACACCCTAAAAAACAAAACCAACAAACAAAAAAACAACCAAAAAACCCACAACAGCAAACAAAAAAACTTTCTACAAAATAAGATGCAATTCTTTTTAATAAGGGTATGGGAAGGTTTCTCGGTTTTATTACTCTTTAATTTGAAACTGATTGTTGTATGCTTGTGTCTCTGTTCGTGAAAGCATTTCTCAGTCACTGTGAATTGATGCAGGCGGTCCTGAGCATAGATTTGTGCAAGATGTGAAAGAAATTTTGTTGTTTCAAGTAAAATGCACATGTGTATTTGCATCTCTTTTTTCTTTGGGTTATAGTTGTAATTTAGAAGTAAGCTGAAAATAGAAACAGATGTGCCATGAAGAGATTTCAGGAATTACCCATAAGTTGTGGCGCTATCTGCCATCCCTCTTGCCATTTACTGTAATTAGGGGAGGGACATGAAAAACCTGCTTTTTGCTTTGTGAGGAGAGCTTAAGCTTCCTCTGCAGAGCCACGTCCTCTTCTGCAGTCAGATGCATGGTATTAAAAATCACCCATTGTCGAGGGTTAAGATTGCGGGGTGACAATAAAACCCTGGCAGATGTATTGTTAACCCCCTCTGCCCCCCCTTACTTCCCCATTTCTGCCCCTCCCTCTCCCCCCTTCCCACTAAGGACAGGCAATTGGGAGGGAAAGAAGGACAGAGAGAAGAGAGTTGGAAAAATTAACAATGTTTTACTAATGCTACTAATAAGAATAGAGAAAATAATACAAAATATACAAAACCAATCTTGAAAGTCTCAGCAGCTGCAGAGCCGGCAACCGAAGTCCTGGATTGGACTCTGCAGCCAACCGGAGTCTCTCACTAGGCCTCAGTTTGCAGGGACGACTAGCAAGGTCCTCTCCTAATGTCGACCGTAAGCAGAAGGGAAAAAGCAAAGGCAAAAGGGAAAAAGGGACGAGATCCTCGTGATCTCCCACTTTTATATGAAGTATTCATGTGAATGGAATGTTATACACAGTTGGTCAGTTTCTTGGTCGCTGGTTTCTCGTTGCCTCTCTCACGAGATGTCCATCCATGCTTATCAATAAGTTTGCATTCCATTGCTAGGTTTACCAAAGCGTGTGTCTGGTTCTCCAGGAAAATGCAGTTAATATGAAGGCTTTAGCTGACAGGCAAAATTCACTGAAAGAGAAACTTGTTTTTAACAAAACCAGGACACCCATAAATGAAATGAAATATATATATATATATATATTTTTCCCCCTCCAGCTACTAGAGAAGCGGGAATGGCAAAAGCAAATGGTCTGGCTCCTCCAGCTGGTGGGAGATCATCTAGCCCTCACAACAAGCATGTGGAGTCTGTGCGACCTGGCATCCTCAGCGACAGCCCCAAATCTGCCCGTAGCCCCTTTCATCGACAGAGAAGAGTTGTTTTCTATGATGGTGACGTTAGTGATGACGATGAAAGTTCCCACTCACAAAGAAGCCAGAGAGCCAAGAGCCAGGAGGGTACTGGCATTGTTGTTTCAACCTCGTCTGTAGAAATTGATGATGAGAGCCAGGACAGTGAGTCACCTAGATGTAGTGGCGCGGAGACATCTCCCCCTGTCTTCACTAACTCTGTGGAGTCTGCAGACAGCACGCTGGGGCAAAGTGACTCTCCTTTCTTCCCCATCATAGCGTTCGATTACTCAAGTGTGCCTGAAGTTCGTCTTGGCAGCCTGAGTCTGAGGGAGCTCCGGGAAGCACAACTCGAATCTAAGAGGTCGCCAAAACTTGAGCACAGAGCAGTCACGCGAGTGAAAAGCATGATGAGCACTGAGTGTCGAAGCCTTCAGAGACAGAGGACAGAGGAGCATGGCTCTTACAACAAGCCTGTTGCGAGGACACTCCCTCACAGCAAGAAGTGTGAAGCACCGGACGAGGCTGGGCAGAGCCAGGGTGAAATAGTCACTCTGGTTCGCAATGAGCATGAGTCATTTGGCCTGGATTTGGAAATCCAGGCGATGCCCTTGAAGGTTGTTGTCACGGGGCTGCGGCCAGGTGGACCAGCAGAAATGGTAATATTCTCATTTGAGTTGCTTTATTGTGACTTACTATCACATTGCAGGGATTAGTAGTAGTATTAAGCAAGTGATCTGTTGAGAGTAAGTGCAAAGGAGATGTTTGTCCCTGCTTGGCGAAACGTCTCATCCCATATTGTTCTGAAGCTGCTGTTAAATGAAGTGTTTCTGATTCAGAAGTGCACCCTTGGCTGATTCAAAACTAAGAAAGTCAAGAGGCAGATTCACTGAGATGGACTGATACCCATTCACAGTCACCGTTTTGAGGGAATACTGTTCTTTTGTTTCCTTTCTTTTTACCAGAGGCGAAAACAAAATAAGTAAATCTTGATACTAAAAATATTTGTTCTTTTATATGCACATATTCCTGTGTTATACAAATCTAGTACCAAGAGGCCTTAGATGTTGGCCACATTTGCCAAGCACCATGGTGATACCAGTAACGCATTGCTCTTCTGCAACTACTAGTGTGGATGCTTGCTTTATGCTGGATGTGAAATTGCTGACCTAAATGCAAAGGTGAAGAAGGAGGAGGGAGGATACTCTGGTGTACAAAGCTGCATGTAGCGTTTTTTAATATAGTTCGTAGTGACTAGGGTAAAAGGGGATATGTCATATCAGTTTGAATTGGGCCTCAAGAGCTGGGGATTTTGGTTCTGTTCCTCCCTTTTTCTCTGACATATTGTGCAGCATTTAGAAACATACTTAGGCTTTTACCTTAAGAGCTCAGTCTCTGCCCGATTTAGTTATTTAGGAGAATTCCATTGGTCCAATGGGAGGCTGTGACCAGGAATATAATTCCTACATTAAATGCAAAAATGATGGAGTGTTCCAGTCCTGAAGAAGCTAGGGCTGATTCATCCTAGTTCATTTAAATGAAGAGGGCCATGTCCTCCATTCTGATACTGATCTCTCAGAGAATCCAACAGCTCTTTTGACCTTCCTGTTTTAGACTGATCGTTAATTTCTCTCCTGGCAAAAGCACAGTCTGCTCTTTATTTACGTTTTGGCAAACTGACAGCAGTGGTACCTGTCAACTGCAGTTATGTGAAACAGGGGGTGTTGCTTACAAGCCGTTAGTTGCTTCCCTGCAATCTTTACCCCTGTGGCAGGATTTCGGAGTTGTATTTATAATTTCCTTGGATCTGTCATTGCATCAGGGATCAATGGGCAAGATGGCTGTAGGAGATGAGATTACTACTATCAACAGTATCCCAGTCAGTAAGATGACGTATGAGGAAATCTGCTTGCTTATGCAGTGTCTTCCCACATCTGTAACCCTGGAGATCCAGAAAGCATCATCAGGTGAGAGAGTAGTTTTGCTTTCATACCATTTATTACAAGTACCAGTGAAGAAAATTCCACTGGACCAGTGGTGTCTGATCTTCTGCTGCCCCAGCTTCCCATATGGATTCAGAGGAAAACTAGAGGCTACATTGCATCTGCATTGGTGAGCCAGGCAAAGCACTTAATCACCACACCAGGTTTCAGGATCCCCCTGAGCACCCTGATGAGGGGAATAAACCTACTCCTGTGCGAAGCGTTCAGAGCTCCTGCTCACAGCATGTCTCCCCTGACACTGTTTGCTGAGGTCCGAGTCATTTCATGCAGATCTGGAGTGAACTCGGCAGCGACCCTGCCCTGACAACCCATTTTACTGCTGTGCCTGTTCAGTAAATATATTGATCCTTTATAATCACACCTGTCTCTCTTAAATTTGAATTTTAAGTAATGTTTTTATGAATGGGCAATAAGATAATCAAAGCTTGCTTTCCTTTTCTCCTTTTCTCCTTTTCTCCTGTTCTGCTGTTCTCCTTTTTCCTTTTCCCTTTTCCCTTTTCCCTTTTCCCTTTTCCCTTTTCCCTTTTCCCTTTTCCCTTTTCCTTTTCTCTTTTCCTTTTTCTCTTTTCCTTTTTCTCTTTTCCTTTTTCTCTTTTTCTTTCCTTCCCTTTCCCCTTCCCTTTCCCCTTCCCTTTCCCCTTCCCTTTCCCCTTCCCTTTCCCCTTCCCTTTCCCCTTCCCTTTCCCCTTCCCTTTCCCCTTCCCTTTCCCCTTCCCTTTCCCCTTCCCTTTCCCCTTCCTTTTCCCCTTCCCTTTCCCCTTCCCTCCTTCCTTCCCTCCTTCCTTCCCTCCTTCCTTCCCTCCTTCCTTCCTTCCCTCCCTCCCTCCCTCTCTCTTTCTCTATCTCTCTCTTTCTTGTTTAAATGGAAATATTTAATACCTCCTTAGTTTGTCATCAGGGCTGATTTATATTGCTACAGCAATATATGTATCTCCAATGACTGTACAAATCATGTGGTGTGGAAATGAATGTTTGCAAAAGAAAACCATACTTTTCAAATTCAGGAATAACATAATATTTTGCTTCATTTTAGCTTATGATCTTCTTCATGTACCTATTAATACCTGGGAGCCTAAAGTGCTTCCAGATGCTTCGGTTCCAGTTGTTCTTTAAGGAATGCCTGTCTTGGCAGAAAGTCCTGTTCTTGTTTCCTCAGATTGCTGTGGCTTTTGCAAACTAATAGCATTGATGTAGGGGCATATTAGCACTCCATTATCAGGCACCTCTTCTGCTTTACCCTTCCCCTCACCCTGCCCCACTGGCAGAGAAGAGGGTCTCTTCAGTGTGTGAACCAGCACGCTGATGCAGGGCAGTACTTCAAATCCCAACCCACCTACTTGAAACTGCTCTGTTGTCTCCCCCTTTGTTGACTCCAGGGGGAACCTGCACTCATTAACATAGGTACCAAAACTAAGTGTTATGGGTAATTCCGCAGATTTGTGCATGGATTGTGGAGATGTGCCAGCACATTGGAGTGAGCAGGAAAGCACGCTGACTCTGTGAATACACCCCTCCTTCTCCGTGTACTTTCTGGGCCTCATCTGGTAGTAACTGGCCTCTAGAAAGCATCTGGAATAGGGATGCGTGTCCCAAAAGTAGTGTAGAAAGGTGCAAGCAGATGCTTAGGATGAATTGCTGGAAATTTAAAAGCTGGAGAAGTGGGTGAGCTGGAATGTGTTGGAGTGCAGCAGTGACAAGGAGCTCAGCATGTTGCCCAAGAGTGGGTTAAATGTGTATTGGAAGCAAGGAAAGGTCTATGCCAGTAAAGCCCATATGCTTAATGCTTGTAGAACATCACCCATGCATGTCACATTAAACACCTGCAGAAGTGTCGAGATGATCAGAGTCAAGTTCATTATGCACAGCTCATAATGTGTTGTTATCTGTTCACCTTTGTTTGTTATGCCAGGGCTTTGCGTACTCTGTGCAATCTATTGGAGGCATCTTCGATCAAACAAATGATGAGAAGTGGTACCACTCAGCCTAACTTACTGCCCACTGACAGTTTGGTAGTTGGCTGCTTGACTGCTGAAATTTCAAAGATGAGAATTAAGCAGGTCATGACTACTCATCTTGGCTGAGTGGATTGCTCCCTCCTGTGTGCTACTCAAGTACACAGGTTGTGATTAATTTGAGTTGTTGTAAACATCATTACAGAATAGGAGGAGTGCAGAGCAAAAGGAAAACATGTAGTCTGAATGCATGGGTGTCTATTTTTGGTAATAAAACCTGGTGTATTGTGTGTTGCTTCCCATATCTGACAGAATTTTGCTTCTTTTTTGTTTATTTTTCTCCTGATGCAGCTGTCAGCAGATACACAAACCTCATCCTGTCTCCAGGGATAGACAGTCAAAATCAGGCTGATGTCAACAGCATCCTCACAACCGAGGAAGAACTGAGTGCTGTGAAGCAAGAAGGGGCAGGTTTGCAAGGTGCTAGTGGCAGCTGCATAGTAGAGAGAACAACACTGCCACCTGATGCCACCAGCAAAGGCATGCAGAAAGGTACTGTGAAAAGCAGCCGTGCTGAGGACTGCGCTGCCATCCCCATCACTGATATCGATGACTTGCTCAGCCAAATGGGTGCTCCCGAGAACAGGGCCTCGCGCACCCCGTCGCGAGCGGAAAGCCCCCTCCGAGATGAGTACACCACGATGTGCTGCTGTGGGACTGATGAAGGCTGTCCTGGTTCTGAGCCACGGCCAGCCAAGGAGGAGCTGCTGGAAAAAACTAGGAATTGTGAAGCTAATGCACAGGGAGTTTTGGGCCTGTCTGTGTTGGACTCCATTAACACAGGCAAACTTTTTACTGTGAATAAAAACTCTTTAAATAACTATTCTAGGAATTTTAGCAGCTTAAATGAGGATGAGTTTCCTGCAGCAAACTCTCTGCAAGGTAAGAGAAGCGACCCATTTCCAAAATCTATGTACGGAGCTGCAGAGGATTCTCACTCAGACACAGAGTCTGTCACAGAAAACTTCGATAGTGCTAATGAGGTGTTGCCTGGGCCATGCACTGCTGCTAATGCCTCCGCAAGCTGTACTGTAATGGAATCGGATGAGGAGCAAATTGAGATTTGTTGCGTGAACAATGAGCCACAAAAGCCTACAGAGGAACAGCATCTCACATCTGCAACAAGTTCATCCTCTCTGTCCCTGCTGCACCCGTATGGCACCAAAGTTTTGCAAACTGAGGGCTGTGCAATGTGTGGGTCACTGGAGACAAGCATCAACAAACTTGGCTTGGAGGATCATGGTGGTCCCACTCCATGTCCCTCACAGTGTTTGGATGTGTCCTCTGCAGCCTTGTGTGCTCCTTCCTCAGTTTTCCTGCCAGAAAAAGACATCCTAAAGAATTCAGTCAGTATCACTGAAGTTTACTCTTCCTGTAACAATGGTGCCTTAAGTACAGAAGATCACATGGATGCGGGGAACAGTGATGGACATACGAAATGCGGTGAATCCTTTGAAGAGGAAGGGTCTCTGCACTGCAAAAAGATAATCTTTTGCTCTGCTGGAAATGTCAATGGCTTGGAGAATGACTTGCTTGAGAAAGAAGGATGTCATGACGAGCAGAGATCCAAATCTGAAAGTGAAACAGCGGTTGATGACTGTAGTCATGCTGTTAGTTATTGCTTAGTGAAGAGAGAAACCAACAGTTTGTCCAACTTGTCTAAAACAGACAGCAATCATGTGAACACATCATCACCAAGAGCAATATCACTCAGGTCTCCCTTTCCCACTAGATCTAAAGATCCAAAGGCTAATGCAACTCATGACTTGCCAGGGAAAAATGAGAAAATTAACTCTGTGACTTCAGGAAGGACTTCAAATGGAAAAGTCCAAAGCTCAGGCACAAATCACTGCAAAGGAGCAGCAGTACCGCACAGCCCATCCTCGCAGAAAAAATCTTGTCAGGAGTCTAAGGGGATTGCACAAAAAAGTATAATGGACACCCTTTTAAATAACCAGAAGACCAAAGCAGGACCAAAACTAAAGGGGTTCACTATCAAAAGCAAAGCAAAGGCAAATTCAGATTCTTCTGGCATTAATCCTACCAAAGTCAGTGGGGCTGATCAGAAAAGGATTTCTGTTTCCCCACAGCTGTCCCCAAAACTCCTTGGGAAGAAAACATCATTGTCTAATAATTCACCAACAAGCCCAGATCCTGGCAAGAGCCTTTCAGCAGCCTCAAGGACTCTGAAGTCAGAGCTAGAAAATAAACCACCGCTAGTCATTTCTGGAGATTCACTTCTGCCTCTCCTAAATGGCACTGGCAACCCAACAGTGAGCGGTGAAATGAAGCGTGGCTGTGAGGAGCTAACAGACCTGCAGCAGGCATGGGGAAAGCCAAAAGAAAAGCAAGTTTCCATGCAGCCTGTGGTATGTCAGGGTAAGGGTGCTAAGCTGGATGATTTCAGGGCCAGGGACGGTCAGTTCAAAGTCACTTCATCTCCTCAGGGGATACAAAAAGTTGAATATGTGAAAGGGAGGACTGAGAACCCTGGAACAGGCCTGAACACGATCAAGAGCATCTACAGTGCAGATGACCTTAAGCAATTATATCTGCAAAATGTAGGACCATCTGCCGGAGGCTCTTCTTCATTGAGGTCCCCCGCAGTTCACCAGGAACAGGTGGAAGGGCAGGAGATCCAGCGTACTTTCATTGAGGTGAAGCTTTCCTCTTCATCGTCCTCTTCCTCCTCCTCCTCTGCCTCTTCCTCACCAGCATCGTTTTTGCAACTGCCATTGCTGGAGAAAACAGAAGAGGTGAATGCAGAAGTGCCTTGTCTCACTGAGGAGATGAGGAGCATGCAGTATTTCTCAAATGAGGATACTGCCAGAGACAGAAATCTCCATGGCTTATCGAAACCCGTGACAAGAACTTACTCCATGCCAGCCCAGTTATCTGGTCACTTGAGGGAGGAATGCCGTGTTGCAGAGGGTCATCCTGTACAAGGACTCCAGGATGATGCTGCAGAGGAGAAATACTCCCAGGCAGCGACAGCGATGTTAAAGATGGTCCATCTCAACCTGACGAATGGCCAGAGAGGGAAGGAGCAAGCAAACGCGTCCAGAAGCACCCAGAGGATCCATGACATGTCCCCCTCGGTGGGTGACATTGGCTACCCTGTCACCGATAGGCTGAGGATTTTCAAGAGGAATTACTTCTACTACGAGCTGAACTGGCCACATGAACCTACCTCATCCTTCTCCGTCAAACAGAGGATCAAATCCTTTGAAAACCTGGCAAATTTTGACCGGCCCATTGTGAAGGCAATTGATACTCACTCAGCTATGAGGTCTCCCCTCTCCAGGAGGTCATGTGGTGCAATGGCCGCTGCAGCCAGCCCTGCTGAGACACCACGGGCCTTGCGGCGCAGCTTGAGCTCCTACGGCGGCAGCCTGAGCCCGGCCACCGCCATGGCCAAGGCTCACACCAGTGCAGAGCCCACTCGAGTGGCAGAGGGCAGCAAGGGGGAAGGAAAGGCCCAGAAGAGCGAGAAGGACAGCGCTGGGGCAGACGCAGACGCCTTTCCCCCCTCTGCCTCACAGACACGCCGCAGCCGGGGCCTGGGGCGGCCGCCGCTGTCCCGCTCCCGACTGCGGGAGCTGAGGGCCCTCAGCATGCCCGACCTGGACAAGTTGTGTGCAGAGGGCTTCTCGGGGCCGCCACCACCCGTATGCTTCAAGACAGAGCTGGAAATCACACCCCGCAGAGCCCTTGGCTTGCCTGGCCGGAGCAACGCAGCCCTGTCCAGCCGGGGCGGCCCTGCTGAGGTGGGCGCGAGAGGGACTTGTGCCAGCAGCCCTCGGGACAGTGGCTCGGGGACTCCAGGCTCCGCTTCGGATGACGACGTGCCCCATGGCAGGTCTCCGGATGGGGAGCGCTCAGAAAAGAGCTGGTCCATCAGGTTGGTGTCAGCTTTGTGGCCGCAGTTTTGTTTTCATCCCATAAGCCTCCCCTGAGGTGAAATTTTCTCATTGCCCCATGTCCACCCCACAGCACCTTTCAGCTTTGCCCCAGATGCCATTCCCCTCACAATTCAGGGTGCCGTCCTTCATGTTATTTTAATGCATGATGGCACACACGCTTCAGTACAGGATCATAGAATCGTAGGATCGTTTGGGTTGGCGGGGGACCTTAAAGCTCATCTAGTCCGATCCCCCTGCCATGAGCAGGGACATCTCCAACCAGATCAGGGTGCTCAGAGCCCCATCCACCCTGGCCTGGAATGTCTCCAGGGATGGGGCATCGACCACTTCTCTGCGTGTTTCACCGCCCTCATTGTAAAAAGTTTCTTCCTTATCTCCAGCCAGAATCTCCTTTCCATTAGTTTAAAACTGCTACCCCTTGTCCTATCCATGAAATGCTCTATCCTGGCAAGGCCAGGCTCTGTTTCTGTGTCCCTTCTTTCTGGTTTTGGTCAGGTTTTGGCCACATTGCGGCACAGCAGCTGCTCTGGAGGGAAGGCTGCACAGCGCTGGCTGCCAGCACAGCCTGCGGTGACAAACGAGCTTGTTGTCCTGCCAGAAGCAGTCCTCAGATGTAGCTGTCTCCGTGTTTTTGTTAGTGTCTGTTGCTAAAACCGTTGGGACGGAGGAGGGGAACAGAATGGAGACGGATTTTTCAAAGTTATTCGTGAATTGTTGTATCTGCCCCTTCCCGTTCTCCCAGCATACACCATTTCTGACCTGCTTTTGAGATTCCTGCTTTTTAATGAGCTAGCATCATTTACCCTAAGGCAAACTACATCGTGTACCTGAAATGTACATGGTCTAGGAATTTAAAGCTGTCTTTTACACTTTTCTATTCATTTAAGCTTTGATCAGCTGCTCATCTCAAGCCTGGACCAGCAAAAACTGCAGTCTGTTTTGTCAACGGTTGTACCAAAATGTGATGTTGCTGCTATGCTCCAAGAAGTCAAAACACAAGTAAAGGTAAAATCCAGAAGATGAAAGTAGGTTATAGGTGATATTTTTAAGGGTTTTCTTACTGGAAGATAAAATCTCTTCTAAACAATTTTGAGCTCCTCCAGGACTCCTGTGGAATGTTACAGTTGATGGTGATCTTATTAATGCTGGTTTTCAAATGCCTGCTATACATAACACATACATAATAATGCATATGTAATAATACATAATACATTTAAATGGCATTTGTGTGTGAAAGGGTATTGTTTCTCCAGTGGAAAAGCAGTTTTGAGCCACAATGAATAGACATAGTTTAAGTGTAGAAGTATGCCTCCGTTTGAGTCATTATTATAACTGAGAAACTCCTGGTTTTGCCAATAACTGCACATCAGAATTTTAGCTTTCCACCAACCGTCTGGGTCAGACTCACTTTCCCCACCATGCAGGAGTAGCTCAGCTCCTCTCTGTGCTTGGAAGCACCCACATTTTGTTAGAAGCTGTAATTGTGGAAATGAAATTCGTCTTGTTTAGTGCTGAACTGGTGGCTTGCAACACCACAAAGCAGCTGCTGAGGGTTTGTAAGAGACTCCTGTGCCCTTTTTGCTCTCTCCACGGAAACTGGTTATTGCGTTAAGATAACGTGCTTCATTGTACAGGTGTTTAAAGGAAGCCTCCAAAGTGAAATGATTGCCAGAGCATTACTTCCCTCTGTGTTTTTGGGGAACCTCCATATCTTTTTAACATCAGAAGTTGATAAAATAATGACAGCACTGGAGGGGAAACTGACATCTGGTCTGCATAACTGCTGGCTGAATTGCATTTAGAGCATTCCTGAGTCTTATTCACAAAGGTTGCTATTTCAGACCTTAAACATGCTGGGGGAAACAGCACCTTCTGAAAATACCCAGCTTTATCTCATTCCAGGGACAGCATAGCTAAGCCTTGCAAGTCCCAAGGGGTTGGTGAGCCAAGAGGGCTTGGTAGGTTTACTGTTAAAATTAGGGCTGGATTGTCCTTCTGACCAAAGGTAATTAAGTGTTCATTGAAGTATTTTGCATGGGGTCTTGCAGAGATTGTGTATTTATGCCACCTTTCAAAGTCTGAATACTCAAATATTTATAAAGCTAAATGCTTTTTGGAGTGCACTCCCTGTCTGCGTAGTTTCTTAACCATATTTAAGCCCAGTTTGGCATGTACGCTGGAAAATTTTATGCTAATCAAATGCTGGATTTAACTGTACAATAGGACAGTTCTTCATAGTTACACAATTTCTGAAAAATGAGATGAACTGCCTGATTCAGGCTCAGTCCTTCCCGCGATAGAGTTTGTCATCATCTTTTCCTCTGAACAGTGCTGAATTTACTGCTAACATTTAGTAAGTGCTCCTAATATTAAAAATAAATATACAGGCATTTTATTGTTTAAATTCGTTTAAAACTGTTCACACTTGAGTACAGGTGAGAAGGGTCTTAGCATCTCCAGAAGAGTGTGGACTGAGAGGGTCAGCCCTGACTGCTCCTCTCTCTTTGAGCGCTGATGGATCAGTGACATGCAGCAGGGTGGCACTGGTTTCTGACACGGGCTCTGTGAATTGCAGGCATGATTCTAATGCAGAAAATCTTCCAGGGCCACTGTTTGGTAAAAATGCACGAAGTGGGGGCAAGAATTTGATTGTTGTTTCGTCAAAAAATGATATTTGTGGTTCTCTGTGCCCTTTGAAATGGAATTAAAAGGCAAAGCTGAGTCAAAATGTTGAGTTCAGAGAACTCAATATGTCATTTCATGCTAAATAGATTAGGAGGTTGGTTTCTAATGATGCGCCATTAATTCCAGTGTTGGCAGTTTCTGGAAATGACTGGTGTTGGATGGGATCTCAGGGAAAAGCTGAGATACCTGCATTCTAGTCCCCACTTCTGCTGCTCTACCCTGCAGTCAGTTACTATCCACTTACTCCACCAGATGCCTGCGTATAGTCCCCCTTACAGCACAAAATGTGGTCTCTGTAAGAGTGTCTGGTTAAGTCCTAATAACCATGCGGCAGACAGCACCAGACTTGCTGGACAGGACTGCTTCTCTGTCATGGCAAATCCTGCATTTTGGCAGCAGGCCATAGCTGTGAAGAAATCAGCTGGGGCCATGTTCAGCCCTGGTGCAGACCTGCGCCAGTCCCTTTCCTTTGGTGGATGCTCCCATTTCTACAGTAGCACATTTAGACCTGTTCGGATCACTAACAAGCTCCTTACTTTTGTCTCCCAAGTAAAAGTTAGTTCTGCTGTCCCATCCAACCTTCCCAAGCTTCAGTTTGTAGTCAGTGCTACTTGCAAGGTTGTCCAGCACTGCTGAGAAGAGGTTGATGCAACTGCCTTTCAAGGAGAAGGAGAAAGGAGAGAAGAAAAGTGTTTGTAGTTCCCTGGAAATTACAGAGCTTGCTCTAGAAAGGTGTATGGGCACTGCTGAGTTTTGACTGCAAAATGTCGAACAATGCAAAATTCATTATAGCCTGTGAAAACTAGGCTGCTGAAGGTTTAGTACCCTTCCACTGTCCTAGTTTTGACTTTGCTTTCTAGCCTCATACTGAGAAACATTTGCTGTCGTAGGAGCTCTTCAGGATGGCTGCTAGTCATTTGTATCATGAACGAAAATGCATTTCATGTCTCTGTTTTAATTCCATGAGTTGTTGGGTTTTTTTACCTGCCATAGTCTGAGGGTAGTGGGGATTTGTCACTTGTGTGAGAACTTGGTCTTGATCTTTGGGTTTTGTTTTTCTTCTCCTTCCTCCTCCCCTCCACCTCCGTTTTTCTGCTAGAGCAAAGAAGACACATACTTTGTAGTCTTACACAAAGAAGAAGGAGCTGGCCTGGGATTCAGTGTCGCTGGAGGAACAGATCTGGAACAGAAATCAGTCACGGTAAGTGATGCCTGCAAGTCATTTTTTAGCAAGCTTCACTTTAAAGCAGGCTGTTGAACAGATCAAGTGGTCGTTTATCGAGACTCACTGCAAGTCATTCACGGTCACAAAACTGTGTCTCTCAGAGGTGGCTGCATACCATCTGCTACTGAAATCACAGAGCATCTGGTAAGCGTAATTTTTATTCTTGGAGATGGGTGCCAATTACTTTTTCAGTCTTTAAAAGTCTGTTACTGGAGAGGATCGGCTAGATCTAAATCATCTGTGTGTACATAGAATTCTGCATGCAGTTGCAGTGCATGTAGCCATTTAGGGGAGATTTTCACCCCCAGCCCTTGAAGGTAAACTCTGTGCAGCAAAGTCTTTGAAGGATTTTGCAAATCCTGAGAATGACAGCTTTGTACCTCAGCAGACATTCTGGGTTTCATGTCACAAATTTGTTCTGGTGTTAGAAAGACCTGTGGGTGGCAGGTAAATGAGGATTGCTGTTTTGGCTGGTGTTTGTGTTGTTTTGCTTTTTAAACTGTTCCGTAGCATTCTTAACCAAAGTTATTGTTTGCCATGAAAGGATGTCGGTGTGTAAACAGTGATACTAAGTAAATTGTATACTGTTAGAAAACAGATCATTGAGACAGAAGAGTGCAAGACACCCATGTCTCGTCTGACAATTCCTTTATGCAGGCTATGCATTTAAATTCTGCCCTGAAAGAGAGAGGTCATTAAGTGCTGAGATTAGAAGAAGGGCATGTCTTCAGTCTTTGTGGTCTGCAGCAGCCATTGCAGGAATCTTCTGGTTTTTGCTCTTAGACAGGACCAATATAGGGAAATGTCTTACATGGAACAGTCATTCAGCTACAACATGGTCACAGTCTCGGGAATGAACTCTGCTTCTCTCCCTACAAAGGCTGTGTTCCCTGTCTGTGGTCCAAATACTCGCAGTGTCAGCTGTGAGCAAGAGGAGGGCTCAACAGTGTCCCACCCAGAGAGCTCCTCACTTAGGTACTGGGACACTACTCAAAAATATGATCTTGAGCTCTCTCAGGATGAGTAGCTGATGAAGTCTTTCTGCTGAATGCTGTTAGCCATGAGAACAAAAGAGCATCAGCTCCTGCTCTTTCCAGATCCTCTTTGTTGAGTGTGTGTAAAGCATGCTTCTCTGGTGGGAAACCTTTTAACGTCCTGGACCTACTGGGATTCTGGATGCCGGCGGCGTTTAGGGTTGGCATTGGATGCTGAGTAACTTAGATGGGCTGTTGTGCTCACAGTTGGGTGCAGAAATAGAAATTCCCAGTGCTCTTTAAGGTACGGAGGAGTTGAGCAGGTGAGGGAAGGCAGCAGATGTTTCAGACATGACTGCTGTATCCAGTTTACCTCGTGCCTTTGGGTGTCTGTATCTGTCATTGAGGCTGTTATTCCAGTTTTGAATGCCTGCTGAGACTGGCTGGAAATTTATGTCCTTGGATCTGTAAGGTTGTTTCAGGTGCCCATCTCAGCGTGGCCCTGCAAAGAGAGACATAAATGGAGCCAGAGGACTTCTGACTCCTCTCTGTTGTCTGGGTATCAGGAGAAATTCCTAGAGAAAATGCCATGCAGAATTGTGTCCACAGATTTGCTGCCTTGAGCTTTTGCCCAGTGGACCTAGAACATGGTAAGCCATACTCTGGCTGCTACAATTACAGTGCCTGATAGGCAAGTCTTGAAATACTGGGTCTTGAGTCTTTTAGTCAGTTCCTTTTATGTAAATGGCACACAACGAAGTCTCAACTGCACTTTTTTGGAGTTTACTTAAATTTTAGTCAACTCTGAATGGAATATATCCTCTGTAGAAAAAACGCATTTCAAGCCACTAAGTCACCCATTTGCATCTATTTACATGGTAGTTGATCAGCCAAATTGAGATGGACAATTAAATACTTGTACATCTTTGCACAGATGATGCGCACCACTTAGAAGTATGTGTTTGAAAACAGCACAGGATGTGTGTCCCAGACAGTGGGAATTTGAGGAGTGGGTATCGCACACCGCAGTGTTGTTCTTGGTGTTTGATATAACAAGGATGTGGATTTAATCTGTCTGTTGCTTGGAAGTACGTTAATTGAAGACCTTGAGGCGTTCAGTGACAACATGAGTGACTTGTGATATTACATGCTTTAGCTGATTTTGGTTGTCTTTGGCTTGGAAATGGCCATGCAATAATAGCATCTTTTCCTCTGCTTGCACCACCATCTCTCACTACAGTTCTTGGCCAGTCACGTAGGCCTTAGTGTAATACTTGAGGATGTTCATTGGAGCAAATGTCGTGTGCTTGATATCCAGGCAGTGGGCACTGATTGCAGACTTTGGTAGAGTCCCCGTGCTCTCCTTGGCCTGTAGAACACCATGTGTGGTCGTGAGGTCACTGCATCCTGAAGCTGAAATTTTTGTTGTAGGTGCACAGAGTGTTTTCAAAGGGAGTTGCATCTCAAGAAGGAACTATTCATCGAGGAGATCTTGTTCTGTCAATCAACGGCAAGTCTCTTGCAAGTTCAGTCCACGGGGATGTCCTGAATACTCTTCATCAGGCAAGACTATACAAATATGCGGTCATTGTCATCCAGAAGGAAAAAGACAAAGCAAACAACTTCTCCAGACTTGAGATATCAGCTACTGGCAAAAAATGTGTGGGGTCTGGAAGGGATGTTTCCATGGCAATAGGAACAGGTATGATCTTTGTCCAAGAACAGCTGGAAAGATTCCCTTGCAGAGCAGACTGAAGGGAAAATATCCATGATGTCCATGTGTTTTAGATTAAAAGTGTCTGTGCCTTATGCAATCGAAGGCAGCAAATGAAATTACCTTTAAATTTTATTTGTTCTCTTTGGAGCAGTTTGGTTTTGGTTTGGTTTGTTTTTTTTCAATATCATAACTAGGCAGAAACTTAGAAGGACATTCAGGGCCTAATCCAATTTCTACTGAAGTTAGTGATTCCACATATTCTTGCAATCCAGGATAAACTAATTTTAAGTAATAACAGTAGTCAGTGAAAGAAAGCAAATGACTAAAAAAGAAAAAAAGAAATAAAACCAACCTCAAAAAAACCTCCAAACCCTGCATTTTGTTATGCATAGGGACGGAGCTTGCCCCTTTGTAACAGCAGTTTTCATCCTGTTTCTACTAAAAACATAGAAAAAAATATTTTCGTATGACAGTAAATGGAGCTAAGCCAAATCCAAGTCAGCCATCCCACAGGAAACTAGGAATAAATGGTTTAAGTGCAGACCTATGAGTGGAATGGCAAGTTCCTGTTTGGGAACAAAGCAGCATGCCAGCATGAAGGCTGCACTTGGGGTGTTACAAACAGATCCCTCCAATTTTTGTAGAATTAGGAGAAACCCCTTTGTTACCTGTCTGCGTGCTGCAGCTTCGGGAGCAGGGGATGACCTGCTTCAGTCCTGCAGGGTCCCTGGGTGGGGTGGGCAGTGGTTACAGTAGCTGCTGACAGACCTGGTGTTGTGGCTTCCCTGGCCTTCCAGGGCAGTACCAGGCACTCAGCAGAGACCACCCAAAACGCGGACATGGAGCTGCCCTCACCCATTTTTAACCCACAATCGTTACTGGTTTGGGTTTTTTCTGTAGCATTTTTATTGTTTTATGCTTTCACCGGGATTTATAGTACAGCTTTGTAATACGGCCTAAAAGAAATAGGAAGCACTCTGTAAATGAATGGATCATTCTTTCTGGGATTGCTCCCATGGATAGAACACATGTAATTACTAGAGAAGGCATTTCTACCCTTAACTCGCTGTGTCCTGGTCGTTGACAGATGCAGAACATCTGCTGGGTGCAGGCACTAGGGGGCAACATAATGTTATAATCAACAGTATTGAGTTATTATTAATGTATTTCCATCTTGAAGGCAAAGCACAGCTTCAGATATTTTCAATAACGTTTAAAGTTGTTTCAGATAACAGTAGCAGTAATTTGTGATAGTTCAGACTGCGTAATTTTGATGTTCACACAGGGCAAAGAAGGCCCTGATTTCCAAACTGTAGATTTATTTCCTCTGAAGCAAAACCGTGTTTTATGTCAGCTACAGCAATATTGCATTATAAAAATGTCTGCTACATAGAAGGCAGCATGCACGTTCAGGTAATCGTGGTTATTTCCATACACGTGAGACCAAAAATGATTATTCACACTAGTGGTGATTAGAAACTTTTACTTAAGAGGATGTAACACATTTGTTTAATGTAATGTTTCATTCATTACTGCTTTTTTAAAAGATGTGGCTCATTGAGTAAGCAAGTGGGAGCAACTGAAAGAAAAATAAATGCTCGTCACTCAGTGTTTTTGGATTTTTTAGTTATTTTGTTGATGTTTAGAGTCATTTACTAAGTTTGCTAAACTTGTCATTTTCTGTTAACCATATAACAATATGCTGCGTATCTTGTGTCATAGATCCAAGCCTGGATATGGATGATGTAATCTGTGTTGAATTATTGAAAACCTCTGCTGGCTTGGGATTCAGTCTTGATGGTGGAAAAGCTTCCATTGCTGGAGACAGACCCTTACTTGTGAAAAGAATATTTAAAGGTACTACAAGCACGCAAATACAGTGGATATTGTTCTGGTTACCCTTTTGTGCATTGTACAGACATTTTACCTCTGGACTTGATGTTTTTGAAGCAAGCTTTGGGTTTGTGACCTTTGTTTTTTAGCATTTACTAGACAAAGTGGTCATTAAAACAGACGCTCCTGGGAATGGCTACATGTTGCATCTGCTCATAGAAGTTTGTGGTGCAGATTTACTAAATATGATGCAGTTGCTTACTGGGCATATCAACTATTCTATACATTAAATTACAGCAGCAATATAGTACGTAACAGTTTGAGAAGTTCACGCTTTTTATCCAATTCTCTTTTCTAAGAGATAATCAGTGTGGTTCCAAAGCACCATCCTGCATTGTACTCAGTTAGTAGTTTTACCTTTTTTTCCTTAGATATCAGTATTGGCTTTTACCAATAATAGGTGGTATTCATATGCCACTCTTGGATGCTCTGTTTGTGGGCAGGTAAAGTTAAATGAACCATGTGTCAAAAGGAAACCCATCCCAGAAGTATGCTGTGATTTTGATGTCTTAGTCTGGGATTCAGTTTAGCGAAAAATATAGCACTTTCTAAGGAAGATGAAGCTCTCACTGAAGCTGCAGGTTTGCGGCATTTATACAGGATTAGTTTTCAGAGGTATATTCTCTCATCAAGGAAAAAAGGCTGATATTTTCTGAATGTCATATCAATTTATCTGTGTGTTTGTTTTCCGCTCTTTAGAAGGTGATTCAGAGGGTAAAGGACAGGTTTAATTTTTGAGCTCACTAATTTCTCTCTTTAGATACAGTCCCTTGCTCCTCTCTTTTCTCCTCCCCTCCCCTCCCCACAGTGACTGATGATGTCAGTTATCATCACAGAAAACCTACTTTCACGAGCAGTGAAGGGTGTGTCCCTTCCTAGGAGCTGTTTCTCTCGATGTCATGTTTGTCCTAACTTTGCTACCCATGTTTGGTTTGTTCATCCTTGTTATCCAGGTTTGAAAATCTAGTCTGTTGTCTACTTATTACCATATTAAAATTCTGTTTGAGAAAATACATCCATGCTACGTACAAGCAGTATGTTTACTTTATCGATCAGGTTTTCTTACAGCTGCAGGGGTAAAGTACAGCATATTTCATGCACTCGTGCTGCTTCCTTCAAGGCAGACCTTTTTCTGAGAACAAGGATTTATCTTGGTTAAAATAACATTTTCTGTATGACACAGCATAGGTTAGATTGCTAGAGCTGAGCGGAACGTAAGTGACTTGTACTGAAACTGCCACTCTTGGAAAAATGGTTTATTTGCTGTTCATCACAGTGGAAAGCAAATTGTTGTGGGTTTACTTTTTTTTTTTCACACTGACTTTTTCTCCATTTGCTCCTAGGTGGTGCTGCAGAGCAATCTGGAAACATAGAAACTGGAGATGAAATTCTTGCTGTTAGTGGAAAATCATTACTTGGCCTCATGCATTACGATGCCTGGAACGTTATTAAATCTGTACCAGAAGGCCCTGTACAGTTACTGATCAGAAAACGCAGAACTTCAGTGTGATGGAAGCATTAGATCTAGTGACACTTACTAAGAGAAAAGATTTAAAACTGGCTGGAAGCTGTTTTTTGATTCTAAAACCAACACAGAAGTGTCTTAATACTCTACAGAGAGGTGCTAAGAGCCTTGGAGAACCACTGAGCAAGCGCGTGAAGAGCATCATAAAATCTCACCTAATTATCAAGGATGAAGGAAGCCAAATGTTAGAGACACTTTTGTATTATGTGGCAGTTTTAATGGAACTTCAAGACCTCTCCTGGGTTTGATTTTAAATATTTTGACTGAGATAAATAACACTGTGCCTGTCCCCGATAGATTTAGTATCTGCAGAGGGAGTATAACTTGTTGGTTGCCATCCTGTTGACAAGGATGGGTATTTAGACTGTACTGTATAACGCAGCTGTAATAAGGCTTCAGAACACTGACTAAGGGTCTGGTCCTTTTCTGTTGTAATAAGAGAATGTCTGGAACAATCTCACTTTATTCTTCTAAGTGCAGTTTTACTAGAAATGCATGACAAAAGAGTTTAATTTTGCACAATTTTAATGCCTAAAACATCAGCATTTTATTGCAAAACTGGAAAGTCCTTCAATTGTGGTGAATGCCGAGTCAGTTCATGAGTTCTAAAAACTGATGAACTGACTCGCCATCCACCACAATTGAATTGAATTTTAGATGTAACTTGTATCTGAAAGCACTTGGCATTAATGTGGTAGAAATCTGTGAGCAAGAGCATCATGCCCACCAAGGTGTAGACTGAGCTGTTAGTTATGATTAAAATGGGAGCAATAAAAATTGGGGTCTGAATTTTCATATTTAAGGTTTGCAATGTTAGAGACCTTAAAAAAATTTTTCTTTAAAAAAAAAAGAGGGGTTATTTTGTGTGCTGAGCTCTTGCAGATCTCATAGACTTAAGCGATCACAAAGCACATCTGAAAGCCAGGCTGCTTTTATTTGGCTGCAGGAGGGATTTCAACGTGTTAAGTCTGAACTGGCTATATTTGTGGTGGCTTTTAATTGCTCTTTTTTGTCTTCTCTTGTCCAGTATTTATTTTTGCTTGTGTGAGAGTGGGTGAGGGTATGTGTGTAAGATATAAGTACAGCTGGCTGTGTCAGGAAGATGCTGACGCTGAGCATTCTGGATGACGAAAGTGAACACTGTTTGTGTAGATGGGAGAAACCGTGCTGTTAGATACAGCAAAACTGACACGGTTGCAGTGTGTGAGCATTTCTTTTTGATTTTCTCACCTCTACTCACGGTAGAGGCACCAGTAGCAGAGCATGCTGCTGAGTGTTATTTGTAATCTGCCGTGCTGGCAGGAGAGTGTGTGGGTGCAAGAGGTTAGACTCTTACTTCTATGATAGCTAAACAACATAAAAGAGATACAGGAGGGAAAGGGCCAGTGTCCTTCTCAGCTGAGGATAAGTTGTTTGTTCCAGAGTGCTCAGGTTGTTTGTCACATTAGGCTGGAGACTGTTGCAGCCACCCTGCCCAGCGTGAAGAGCTTTCAGCCTGGAGATGGTCCAGATCTAAAGTGCTGCCTGTGTTTCTAGTGAGCCAAGGCACTGCGTAGCTGCTGCATAAAGGTCTGGGCTTGTCGCTTGGCCCTGCACCAAGATCATACTGTAGTTCAGTTTATTTAGATTTATTCAGCAGTGCTTGGAGCAATGCCTCCAGGTTAGTGGAGCACTCGCTTCGCTTCATTTCTGTGACAGCTTCATTAGACTGCAACTCATGACGTGCAGAGGAAAATTCAGTTCTGCAAAGCAACCTGAGACCAGGCAAGCAGAAAAGCTGTGCAATATTTCCCTGAAAATGAATAAATTTAATTATTTTTCAGTGACATATTAGCATGTGAATCAAGGGAGAGATGCAACTTTTGGTTACAGGAAAGACAATTTTGTACATATTCCAATAGCTGCTTTGCCTGCAGGATTTCTGTGGAAACCAATTCAGGTTCAGTGCTATGAAAGAACAGTGGAACTGGGTCCCCTGTGACCCTAAAGCTCAGTCACTCCATCGGGACTGGTCCTTGCCTCCGGTCACCTCCATGGTGGGAGAGGCTTCAGGAGGATGCAGCTTTTTGGGTCAGAGGACCACAATGAGGTTGTCAGCCTGTGCTAGGATACAAGAGGTTACCCCTGCATAGTTGCTGAAAAACAGGGAGAAGACATTTGGCAATGACAATTAAATGGCAAGGCTTTCTTCAGGAGTGACCCAAATCTGATTGCAATAGCGTGTATAATAGATACATAAAATGCATGTGGAATTTAATGCAGCGTAGTGAATACATACCTGTATACACATAATACGTACAAGCGCAGTACTGAGTTTTTGCTGCTTTAATGTGGTCACAGTTGTGTTTTAGGAAATGGCTTTTTTTTTTCAGTCCGCAGTTTGAAATTTTGGAGGTTCCAACGCAGGGAGGTGTATGTCTCTCTTGCTTCTAAACTGGTGTGAGCTCAAAGGTAAAGTCTTCATTTTGTAAATTAAACTTAATTTGAGGTGCTTTAAGATGATAGGTGGTAAATATTTTCAGATGCTTATTTGCAGGTACTGTTTATTGTGAGTGATTTAGAAGGCTTTCAGTTTTCAGTAATCGAATACTGTTTGGTATTTTATTTTACATGCACGTAGATATGTGTTGGCTGAGTAACGGCAAAAAGAGGGGGGGATTTTTGTGTGTGATTCAGTAGTGGCTATAATTTAAAAGATAGGTTTAGTGTTTTAAGTCAGATAGTTACTATGGATAGAATGATAGACTTTTCTACTAACATTACAGCAAGAAAAAGAAGAATATTTAACCCCGATTGTTTCTGTTCCAGAAAATAATTTGTTTGTTTTGTGAAAGAACAAGAAACATCTTTTCTGATGGTACCGGTGTTGATATGACTACAGTTGCATTTCCTGATGTCTCTGTTGGGGTGACTTTCCCCACAAAAGTGCCAGGATTTAGGCAGTCTGGGTCTGCTTTGTTTCAGACAGGATGAACAGACCAAACAGATGTGGTGAACCTTTGGTTATGCACCTGGCAAAGTAAATACTCTTTCTAAGAGCCTGGTTACACCAAAGTGACAAAGGGCATTGCATTCATTCATCATTACTCAGTAGGTTCACGAGCATTTTTGGCCTTGCTGTTTGCATATGGGTCCCCATAGTGATTCTTTGCCATGCTGCAGGGTTGGCCAGGCTCTAGGAGAGCAGTGACTCTCCAGAGACTGTAAGTTGCATCTTGGAAGACCAAAAACTCAGGATGAAATTACAGACTTGGTCCACAACTCTTCACCAGGGACCTGAAGTCCTGGGTCACATCCTGGATGTGAGAGTGGGCTCTGGTGAGATACTGCCATTGCATGTTTTGCAGCCTTTTGTATCTGGAAGCTTTTTCCAGCTTCTGTGGGGATTTGCATCTGTATTAAAAACTGTGAGATTAGGCCTAAATTAGGGAGGGAGCAACATCTGATCATTTTCTTTTTTAAAAAAAAAAAAAAGAGAGAGAGAAAATATGAGGGCAGGTAAGTATTAATAAGCAGTCGAGTGATTAATATTTTCTAATGATCTTCACCTAACTCTAGTTAATGTTCTGCAGTGGTTCTTGTCAAAGTCTGAAGGAACTATTCCCAGATGGGAATGTTTACCTGGTTCTACATTTAGGGGATATAAATGTATACGTGGAACTATTGATAAGCAGTAGACTAGATTATATGAGAAATGGGGATCCCACTGTAGTTAGGTTTTGAGTGTTAGGCTGATACACTTATTGTATGATATTGTATATTTACACTTTTATTTATATAAATAAAACTTCTTTTAATGAAAACTGTTTAATATGCCTTGTATATTACAAAAAAAAAGTGAGTGCAATAACATGAAATAGATTGTACATTTTTCAATTTGCTGTCTCTGTTATGTAAATCTGTATTGCCATAAACTGTTTTGTTTCAGGTTTTTAGTGATTTTGGAAATAAATGGTATCCTTAGTACTCGTCTGGATATTTATTTCTCTTACGCCAAAGTCTGCCTGGTCCACAGCTGGAACTGACATTGCAGGGACAAGGTTGTCTGGGAGACCACAGTCGAAGACTAAGTGTTAATGCTGTCCAGATGTGCATATGAGCTGTTAAATACCATCTAAGCTGTTAAGTATCTGGTAAAATACCACTCTCTAAGAACTGTCATTCACTGTGAAGGGGCTTAATGCATTTAAGACGTGTTAGAAGGTGTTTTGTAGGACTTGCTTCAATATCTTCAAAGCAAATATGCATTTTGTTTTTTCCTGCCCCTTTGGAAGGAAAATGTGGATGGCAAAGGTGAAATGTAGACTTTTCACCAAGAGCAGCGGTCACTGCAGCACATCACCTATAAACTGTACCTCCTGCCCAGCCCCTGAGGGAATGGGTTGTATGTATAGGTAACACGTATATACAGCTAGTCCTAGACTGGTATTTGTTCCTATCATCCACCTCACCTGGGGATAATCTCCCCTCCAAAACTGCAGTGAGCCAGCAGTGTGGGCTGGGCTGGAGGTGACCTGTCTGCGCATAGAGTAGAGCTCAGGCTGGGAGCTAGATGCCCTAATCTCCAAACTAGGGGAGTTTCCATCAAGTGTTCATAGAATCAAAGAATCACAGAATGTTAGAGAGTGGAAAGGACCTCAAAGATCACCTAGTCCAATCCTGCCAGAGCAGGAACACCTAGATGAGGTTACACAGGAATGTGCCCAGGTGGGCTTTGAATGTCTCCAGAGAAGGAGAAGCCGCAATCTCCTTGGGCAGCCCGTTCCAGGGGCCCAGAACTGGACACAATATTCCAGATGCGGTCTCACCAGGGCAGAGTAGAGGGGCAGGAGAACCTCCCTCGACCTGCTAACCACCCCCATTCTAATACACCCAGGATGCCATTGGCCTTTCTGGCCACAAGGGCACAGTGCTGGCTCATGGTCATCCTGCTGTTCACCAGGATCCCCGAGGCCCTTTCCCCTGCTCTGCTCTCTAACAGGTTGTTCCCCAACTTACACTGGTACCTGGGGTTGTTCTTGCCCAGATGCAAGACTCTACACTTGCCCTTGTTACATTTCATTGAATTTTTCCCCACCCAACTCTCCGGCCTGTCCAGGTCTCTGGATGGCAGCACAGCCTTCTGGCGTGTCAGCCACTCCTCCCAGCTTGGTGTCATCAGCAAACTTGCTGCCAGTGCACTCTATTCCCTCATCCAAGTCACTGATTAATATTTTGAACTGTACTGGTGCCAGTGCTGGTGCTTGAGGCACTCCACTAGATACAGGCCTCCGACTAGGCTCTACCCCATTGACCACGACTCTCTGGTTTCCGTCCTTCAGCCAGTTCACAGTCCACCTCACTACCCGATCATCCAGACTGCACTTCCTCAGTTTAGCTGCGAAGATGCTGTGGGAGACTGTGTCAGATGCTTTACTGAAATCAAGACAGACCACATCCACTGCTTTACTGTCATGCATCCACCTGGTTATGTCCTCATAAGATGCTATGAGGCTAGTTAAGCATGACTTCCCCTTGGTGAAGCCATGTTGACTGCCCCTGATGACGCTCTTCTCCTCAATATTCCTTCAGATGGATAAGTTGTCCTATCACCTTTCCAGGGATGGAGGTGAGGCTGACCGGTCTGTAGTTACCTAGGTCATCCTTCTTGCCCTTTTTGAAGACTGGAGTGACATTTGCTTTCCTCCAGTCCTCAGGCACCTCTCCCGTTTCCCACAGCGCAGCAAAGATCATGGAGAATGGTCTAGCAATGACTTCAGCCAGCTCCCTCAGCACCTGCGGGTGCATCCCATCAGGACCTTTGGGTTTATGGGCGTCCAGATTGCTTAATTGCTGCCTAACCCAGTCCTCATCAACTGAGGCAAACTCCTCCGTTGTCCTGACTTCCTCTGGGTCCTCAGGAGTGCGTGGCTCCTCAGGACAGCCTCCGGCAGTGTAACCAGAGACGAAGGCGGCATTCAGTAGCTCTGACTTCTCTGTATCTTCTGTCACCAGGGCACCCACCTCATTCTTCAGTGGGCCTACATTGCCTCTAGTGTTAGTTTTATCTGCCATGTGTTTGAAGAAGCTCTTTCTGTTGCCCTTGATCCCTCTCACAAGGTTTATAATTCTAAGGAGGCCTTAGCTTTCCTAGTTGCTTCCCTACATCCTCTGACAACAGCCTTTTCTTTTTCTCAAGTGGCCAGCCCCTCCTTCCATGATCTGTAAACTCTTCTCTTCCACTTGAGTTTGCCCAGCAGTTCGCGGTTTAACCAAGCCGGTCTCCCGGCTCCCTTCCTTGACTTCCTACGTGTCAGGATGCTCTGATCTTGAGCTTGGAAGAAGCAGTCCCTGAATGCTAACCAACTATCTTGGGCCCCTTTACCTACAAGTACCCTTACCCATGGGTTTTCCCCTAGCAATTGCTTGAAAAGGCCAAAGTTGGCCCTACTGAAGTTCAGCGTTGCGATTCTGCTTGCTATTCTGCTCCTGCCACAGGAGATCCAGAACTCCACCATCTCATGGTCGCTGCAGCCAAGGCAGCCCTCAACCTTTACCGCTTCAACCAGACCCTCCTTGTTAGTGAGGATGGGATCCAGCAGCGCTCCTCTCCTGGTCGGCTCCTCCACCATTTGCATCAGAAAGTTATTGTCAGGGCGCTCCTGGACTGTGGCTGACTGGCTGAGTAGTACTTCCAGCAAACATCAGGGCAGTTCAAATCCCCCACGACAACGAGGGCCTGTAACTCAGAGGCTGCTCTCGTCTGCCTGTAGGATGATGCCTCATCAACTTCCTCATCCTGATCTGGTGGCCTGTAGACCCACACCCACAACAGTATCACCCCTGCCAGCCTGCCCCTTGATTCTCACCCACAGACTCTCAGCTCGCTCCTCATCTGCCCCTGGACACTACTCAATATATTGTAGTTGCTCTCTCACTTAAAGAGCAACTTCGCCACCTTGCTTTGCTGGCATGCCTTTCCTGAAGAGGGCATAGCCATCCATGACCACATTGCAGTCATGTGAGCTGTCCCACCCTGTATCTGTAAATGCCACCAGATCATAATCTCCTGCCCGAGCACAGGTTTCTAACTCCTCCTGCTTATTCCCCACGCTGCGTGTGTTGGTGCGCCCTTGGATGAATCCCATGAGGCCCCATCGACTTGTAGGCCTCTAGCTGGAGTGCAAATCCCGTGCAAGTTCCGGATTGATTGCGAGTTAATCGTTATCGCAGCCATGGTTCTCTAACTCAGGGCTATGGGGACCCCAAGTCCATATTTGGTGTTGAAGAACAAGGCAAAGAAAGCATTAAACATTTTGGTTTTGTCTGTGTCCCTGTTAATAAGGTGACCATCCTAACTGAGTAATGGGCAAATGTTATTTCTAGTTTGCCTTTTGCTGTTCACATATTTTTAAAAGCCTTTGTTGTTGTCCTGCATACTACTGGCCAGCTGCAATTCTAACTGAGCTTTGGCTGCACGAATTTCCTCCCTGCAGAGGTGAGCAGCACCTCTGTGCTCCCCCCATGATGCCTGACCTGTCGTCCGCTGACTACTGTGGGGGACTACAGTGGGTCCGTGGATTCCCTTATGGAGGGCTTGGGAACAGAAATTAGGCTTGAAGATATTAAGGCCTACCCGTGAGAAAGATGGGAGTAAAGGAGTATCCGGAGATATTAAGGTGTACCCCTGAGAGAGCAGGAAGTAAAAGAGTAACATTGATGGTAGCAAAATTAGCCAATGAGATGTTACTGCTGTAACTTGTAACCAGCCGTGAAGAGACACATGAATTGGTCAAACTGTATAAAAATGCACTTGTGGCAACAAATGGCATCTACTACTTTCATCCTGGAAGAACTTGGTCTATGTTGTTTGCCCGTCTCAACCACGACACCATAGCATTTATTTTTTTTGCCACATTTCAAGAAGGAGATCCCTGCTTGACCAAGCTGACTTTTTGCCTCCCCTGCTAGAATTTTAGCATTTTGGAATTGCCCAGTCCTGTGCTTTCAGTAGGTAGTAATTAAAAAGCATCCCAACACCTTCAAAAGCTTCTTCCCAGGGAATCTGACTAAGTAGTTCTCTGAGCAACGTGAAGTCTGCTCTGTTCATATGCAGAGTTGAGGTCTTGGTGTCTCTTTTCCTCCCCTTAGCACTGGCTGCCAAGGGGAAAGGCCCTGTTGGCTGGAGGCCGGAGCGACGCGGCCTGTACCTGCTGAACGCAGCACCGCTGCACGCAGCCGCTGGCAGGGCCGCAGCTGAAGCATGGGGTTCCCTGCCTGCCTGCCGGGTGCCCCCGCCTTCCTCCCGCCGTCTCTCCGCGGGCAGCGGCTGCAGCTCTCCGAGCAAGAGAGAAACCCCAGAGCACAGGCTCTGTCCAGGCTGGAGAAGAGGCCCCCAGTCTTGGTTTTTCCCCTTCCTGAGCTGTAGTTCCCTCCTGGGGCTGGATGCTTGAGCCCTGCGCTGGAGCCCACACGCTGTGGTCGTCCATGCACGTGTGCACTCACGTGTGTGTGAGCGTCTACAGGTTGCCGGCTGTGAGCACATGCGCAGCCTGGCTCCTGCTTGATCCTGGTCTGGGGAGCTGAGGTGGCCGGCTGGTCGAGGAACAGGCAAAGCCCACAGGAAGACGCAGACACATGGCACCCGCACTCGCTCCCGCCTGCGTGCTAAGAGTGGGTGCTGCGAGGGAAGCCCTGCTCCTCCTGCGGCCGCAGCTGGAGCCCAAATCTGCTCCTGGCACCAGCCCCGGGGAGGGCCATGTCACAATGGGCAGCGCTGGCCGTGTCACCGCGATGACACTGTGGGTTTGTGACATGGGCACCCTGGCGGCAATAAAAGGGGCTGTTCGCCGAGGCGGGGAAGCATCCGGAGGAGAACTTCGGTGCTGCAGGGCAGGAGTTTGGAGAGTGGTCACCTACGACCTGTCCTGTGTTCGCTGTGCAGTGGAAGGCCCTGGGCTTCCCTGACTGTGCAACGTGTGTGGCCGTGTCCTGTGCACGAGAGAGCGCGGCTGCGGGGCAGGAGTTTGGAGAGTAGTCGCCAACGACCCGTCCCGTGTTTGCTGTGCAGTGGAAGGCCCTGGTCTTCCCTGCCTGTGCACGTGTGTGGCCGTGTCCTGTGCGCGAGAGAACGCGGCTGCGGGTGCTCTTGGGAAGCGTCCCCAACTGCATCTGTGCCCAACAGTGCCCACAGCCGTGTCCCTCAGACCTTGCAGTCTCGGGACACACAAGTGAGGAAATGGAGATGAACATGTTGGAGGAAGACCTTTACATGTTCGAGGAGTGCCTGTCTCAGGATTCTCCTGAGACTCAAAGGCAAAGGGGGACACTGCAGTGTCTGGTAGGTGTGGAGTTGCCCTCTTGTCACTGCGGGCTGGGGCTGTGAGATTTCAACCCCTGACCCCTCCTTTCCCCATGCAGGCAAAGCAGGAAGAGCTCAAGGAAAGCGCAGGGCTGCTGAGCAACGAGGTCAGTGTCTCCTCCTCTGCCCGTGTTCCCCGAGCTGCAGCAGCTCAGGCTGTGTCAGGGGCTCAATGACTCCATGAGGCTCCTCTTTGCAGAACTCTGTGTCGGCGTCTTACGAGAACTGCCAGCAGGTGCTCCAGCAGCTGGAGGTTCTGCTGGCCCAGTGTGAGGTAAGTTCGCAGGATGACAGACTGGTTGAGCTTGGAAGGGACCTCTGGAGATGAAGTTGTCTCATCTCGTGCCCCTGCTCAAGCGGGCTCACCTAGAGGCAGTTGCTCAGGACCGTGTGCACTGTGTCCCGAGTTGGGCATGGGGGTCCCTCTGTCTGCCCACAGTGGTTGTGGGGCTGGGAAGGAGAGGGGACACGAGGGCAAAGGCGGTGCCCAAAGGAAAGTGGGAGAGGAGATAATGGCGAGGGGAGTGCACTCGTGAGGCTGTCCCCCTGCCCCGATTGAGGCCTGCTCCTCATGCCCTCCTCTCCCGCAGGAGCAGTGTGAGGCGGCATGTCTGGAGGCAGGCGTGAGAGGAGAAGAGACGCAGCAGGTAGAGGGGAGAAGGAGGCCCGAATGGGCACGGCCCTGGGGCAGGAGAGGGCCGGGGTGTCCATGTCCCAGCCCAGCCGCCCGCATGAAGTACCCGTTGTTTAGCAGGGGGAAAGGCACTATGCAAAGACTGTGGACTTGCTGCACCAGGCTATTAAGCAGACCGAGGTAAAGCCAAAAGGGCTGGGGGAAAATGGGCGGGTGCCCACAGGCCCTGGGGTGGGGGCTCTGGCGGTGGGCCACAGCAGGCTCAGGCACTCGCAACTCTTCTGACTCCCAGGTGCTGCGTCGGGAAATACGTAATTTTGAAGAGGAGGTGGAGGAGGAAGAGGCCTGGTGAGTTGGGCCCCTCACCCCATACGGGTCTCCAGGGTATCTCTGCAGCACCTGCAGGGGTGGGGCTGCCAATGCTGGAGCCAGGCAATGGAGTGGGGGTGTGACAGGGGAGCCCAAACCCTGCCTGGGGTGGCGTATTGTTTGGAAGGGGAAGCCCTGTGTGGCTGTGGAGGTCTGTAAGTTGTCCAACCAAGCCCTGTTGCCCCCAGCCATCTGCAGAAGATGAAGGAGGCTGAGACCCCAGAGACTGCGCTCCCAGAGATGGTGGAAGAACAGATGGTAAGCAGGAGAGCGTGTGCCAGCCCCTGCCCCCCTGCCAGCATGGGTCTCCCTGGCGAGAGGGGTCCATGGAGGTCACAGCCACCATGGGTTACACTCCTGCTCAAGGCGGAGGTCAGGGGCACCGTGTGACTGCGGCTGTCCCGACCATGCGGCAGTGCTTGACAAGTGCCCTTTCTCTGTGTTGACCTGCAGGAGAAGGACTTGCTGGCGAGGAGACGCGGTTTCCTTTACTGGCTGCAGTGAGTGTCCCCACTGGGTCCCCTGTGTCCTGGGGCCCGCGCCTGGGCAGTGTCTGGGATGATGGGCTAGACGCCTGCTCCAACCAGTGGGGCTCACAAGCCAGGCTGCTGGCAAGCTGCTGGCTGGCTGCTGCCTTTGCAGCTGAGAAGTGCTCAGTGTCACTTTTCCCTGGGCCGGGATGTTTGCCTAGGCTTGCGGAGTCTCGTGTCCCAGCCTGTCCAAGGGAGCAAGGAGAAATGGCCAGGGAGGTGGCCTGTGGAGCTCCTAGAAGGGTTCTCTCTATCCCGTATCTAGAAGGGCTTGCGAGGCGTCCACCCTGCCCGGTCTCCCATGTCTCTTCTGCCCCACAGGATGCTCTGCGTGCTCTTTGTCATCCCAGAGCTGGTTGTCCTCTTCTTTCTGGCGGCTGCAGTGCTCTACGCCTCCTGCTGCAACGCCGAGCTCCTCTACCACCTCCTGTTGCACGTGCTGCACGAGGAGACCTACTACAACATGGCATATGCACTGGGAAGGATCCTCACTGTGGTCAGCGAGGGGCCGCTGCCCTTTTGACCGCTCCCCACAATAAAGCCTTTTTGTTCTACACCTCCATGTGCTCGGGCAGGTTTGTTGGGGTGCAGGGAGAGGGTCTTGCCCTGCGTGCCGGTCCCCGCAGCTCCCCGCGGCCAGGCCCAGTCTCATCTGCTGGGCACTGGGCGCAGCCACCCTGCCTGCTGCAAGCCGGGTCTCTGCCTGCCTGCCTCACCTGCTCAGCTGCTGGCACAGCTAAGGAAACAGAGACATGAGGAAGAGAGGCTAACAGATTGCCTTAATTCAACTGTCAGACGTATGGCACTGCAAGAAATTCAGGCCTTGGTCATGGAAATATTGAGCATTTACTTACGTTTATTTCATTGAAGGGGTAATCCTGTGCACAAAAGCACAGAATCACAGAATCAAAGAAGCACAGAATGTTAGGGGTTGGAAGGGCCCTCAAAAGATCATCTAGTCCAATACTCCTTCCAGAGCAGGAACACCTAGATGAGGTTACACAGGAATGTGCCCAGGTGGGCTTTGAATGTCTCCAGAGAAGGAGAAGCCACAATCTCCTTGGGCAGCCCGTTCCAGTGTTCTGTCAGCCTCACCATGAAGGAGTTTCTTCTCATATTTAAGTGGAACCTTCTGTGTTCCAGCGTGTAGCCATTGCCCCTTGTCTTATCATTGCCTGTCACCAAGAAGAGCCTGGCTCCATCCTCGTGCCACTCACCCTTTACATATTTATAAACATTAATGAGGTCACCCCTCAGTCTCCTCTTCTCCAAGCTAAAGAGACCCAGCTCCCTCAGCCTTTCCTCATAAGGGGACATGCTCTACTCCCTTCGACATCTTTGTTGCCCTGTGCTGGACCCTCTCCAGCAGTTCCCTGTCCTTCTGGAACTGAGGGGCACAGAACCTGACACAATATTCCAGATGCGGTCTTACCAGGGCAGAGTAGAGGGGCAGGAGAACCTCCCTCGACCTGCTAACCACCCCCATTCTAATACACCCAGGATGCCATTGGCCTTTCTGGCCACAAGGGCACAGTGCTGGCTCATGGTCATCCTGCTGTCCACCAAGATCCCCGAACCCCTTTCCCCTGCTCTGCTCTCTAACAGGTTGTTCCCCAACTTACACTGGTACCTGGGGTTGTTCTTGCCCAGATGCAAGACTCTACACTTGCCCTTGTTACATTTCATTGAATTTTTCCCCACCCAACTCTCCGGCCTGTCCAGGTCTCTGGATGGCAGCACAGCCTTCTGGCGTGTCAGCCACTCCTCCCAGCTTGGTGTCATCAGCAAACTTGCTGCCAGTGCACTCTATTCCCTCATCCAAGTCACTGATTAATATTTTGAGCTGTACTGGTGCCAGTGCTGGTGCTTGAGGCACTCCACTAGATACAGGCCTCCGACTAGGCTCTACCCCATTGACCACGACTCTCTGGTTTCCGTCCTTCAGCCAGTTCCCACTGCATACACTTTGTACAGGAGCATTTGCTTCATTATCTCTATGCAGACCTGGGACTTGAAAAGTATTTCCACTAGCCAAGTGTATGCCCTTGGTTCTTCATCTGTAGGTAGACCAGCAAGGGGTGGTTTTCTGCTTTGGTGTGGCAATGCTTCTCCAGAAAGGTGAGCTAATGTGGGAACCACAGTGCTTTGAAGCCATATTTCTCACAACCCACCTGTCACGCTCCATTCAGTGATGGACTCGTGATGGACTCATGATGATTCGTTTACCTTGATCTCAAAGTGCAAAATTAAGGTGGCCAAAATGCCAGGGGGTTATAATTAAATCACTGTTAACTTCATTATTTTGCACATAAAGCGGCACACAACAGAGAAAGTGGAGAAAAGGGAAAGAGAAAAAAAGGGGGAAAAAGGGTTAGCTACCACCACAGATCCAAATTTATCTTTGTGGTCCCAGGTCCTGTAACAGTGTCCTGCTGTTTCTCCATCGTGATCCGTGATCCTTTGGTGGGGAGATGTCTATGATGTTCAGTCAGGAACCGTTTTTTATGATTCTTCACCCCACTCTCTCTCCCGTGGATTGAGGCCAACCTCCACCTTTGTTTCGCAAACTGAGCAGGCCCAAAGAGAACCCGCTTCGCTTACCAGAACTTGTCTGCGTCTGCACTGCCTCGCATTCAGGGGTCTCTTACTTGTCCAGTGGGTGACCTTAAGATTCTCTATTAGCCTCTGCACATGCTCCACTTCGTTGGCCTTAGTAACAGGGAGGAGGTGGGGTTGGCAGCAGGTGAAATCCAACTTTTGGACAGCAGCTGTTGTTACCTGTAGTCCCAGGTTGGAGAGTCCTGTACAATGGAGTTCTTTTTCTCCAAACCTCTGTACAGTTCTTCAGGATACTATCCAAGTCCCTGATGACAATGTTGAGGCAAATACAGTTCTTTGGACCGACTCTTATACCACCCTACAGACCTGTGGGAAGAACTGTTGAGTGCCTGCAGTGGAACGCCAGGAGCCTTGTGTTTTCCGTAGCTTGCTTTGCATTGATAATCTAGAGGGTGCTGGACAAGCTCAAGAAGTGGGCCCATGTGAACTTCATGAGGTTCAACAAGGCCAAGTACAAGATCCTGCACCTGGATGAGGGGAACCCCTGGTATCAATACAGGATGGGGGATGAAGGCATTGAGAGCAACCCTGCCGAGAAGGACTTGGGGGTGCTACTGGATGAGAGATTGGACATGAGCTGGCAATGTGCACTCACAGCCCAGAAGGCCAATTGTATCTTGGGCTGCATCAAAAGCAGCGTGTCCAGCAGGTGGAGGGAGGTGATTCTGCCCCTCTGCTCTGCTCTGGTGAGACCCCACCTGGAGTCCTGTGTCCAGCTCTGGAGCTTCAGCACAGGAAAGACATGGACCTGTTGGAGGGGGCCAGAGGAGGCCACAAAAATGATCGGAGGCTGGAACAGCTCTGCTGTGAGGACAGGCCTAGAGAGTTGGGGTTGTTCAGCCTGGAGAAGAGAAGGCTCCAGGGAGACTTTATTGCATCCTTTCAGTACTTAAAAGGGGCTTATAGGAAAGATGTGGACAGACTTTTTAGCAGGACCTGTTGTGGTAGGACAAGGAGTAACAGTTTTAAACTGAAAGAGGGCAGATTCAGGCTAGACTTGAGGAAGAAATTTTTTACAATGAGGATGATAAAATACTGGCCCAGGTTGCCCAGATAGGTGGTCGATGCCCCATCCCTGGAGACATCCCAGGCCAGGCTGGACAGGGCTCTGAGTAGCCTGATCTAGTTGAAGATGTCCCTGCTCATGGCAGGGGGTTGGACTAGATGAACTTGGAAGGCCCCTTCCAACCCAAACTGTTCTATGATTCTGTGAATCTAGTTGCCCAGTAAAGAATTATTTTATGTTGCATGTGGACACTAAGATGCTCTCTTTCTAGAGATCAGTAATGTCTTACCAAATTAGTAGAAGCTCATAAGAACAGTAATAGGTTTCATATTCACAGAGTAAAACAAAGGAGCGGGTTGTTGTGTTGGGTTGTAAACACAGTGTTAGTGCCTGCCCTGGCAGCTTTCCTCAGCTGGAGAGCTGTGCCCGAGGCACTAATAATAACTGTGTCTTCTGGTCACTGAAGCACATCAGTTTTCCGCTTCCCTTGTTCACCTGCTTGGTGACTTTCCTGTTTATTCTGTAAAATACGTGTACAGCAGTGACAAGAGGAGAAATAGGGTGTGGAAGGGATCAAGAAAGTGATTTGTCTGGGAAATGACTCAGCAGGAAGGGGAGAGGTTTGTTCTGCTGTGCTCATCCATCCCCTGATCAGCTTCGCAAGACAGTCCTGCAGCCAGCCAGGGCAGCACAGGGGCAAGAGCTAACAGATGGAGCCCTGGGGAATGTATTGATCGAGATTTATTTAAATACAACACGGTACATCTCTCCAGAATGATTAAAAATGTACATGTGCATGGCAGCCCCCCACGCCATCCCCCTTCCAGCTACATTCCTGACATTACAGCACTGACCTTATGTCATCTTCTTAAGCTTTTCTTTTTCCTGAGGAAATGCAGGATCTGTGACAGCAGAGAAAACTACAGTTATTCTTGGATATAGATCTCTAAGGTAGGAATCTAGTGTCAATTTAAAAGCAATGTGTTACAGTTTTTAAAATGGTAAAAGGATAACATAAAGCCATTGACACGGGCTTTAAAACAAATGAATCTTGCAATAGTAGTTTTGCCTTTTAGCTTAGGGTGCCTGCTGCTATTTTTTCAACTGATAACTCTGTTGATATTAAAGTGAAAGTAAGTCAGGAAATACAAGCAGAGCGTACAATGGCAGTGCAATTCAGCAGCAGCTGTTTGATTTGCATCTCTCCTGTGTCTTGTACATTATCGACATCCTTTGTCACACAGGTGATAATCAAGTAAGGTGTCAGCTGAGCATCCTCTCCTCCCTTTTCTGTAGGGTCTTGGATTCAGCATTGTGGGAGGTCAGGATTCTGCTCGTGGACGCATGGGGATTTTTGTGAAGACTATATTCCCAAATGGAGCGGCAGCTGCTGATGGAAGGCTTAAAGAAGGTATGGTAGAGAGAATCCAGTTGCATATAAAGGACCACAGTGAGGTATTATTTCAGACCAGAAAAAAAAAATGCAAGTACAGCTTTATTTAGGCACCCGGCCATCAACAAGAGGTAGTGCAGGATGTGACACACCCTGTTTGTCCATCCTGGGGAAGACCATTCCTAGCAGTTGATTTGATTCTATCTTGTATTGAGAAGGGGAAACTACAGCATAAGGGAGAGTTTTTTTTCTCTTCAGTGGACTTTCTTTGCCCAAACTGTAAGCTGCAATTCTTCACTGGGAAAGGATCATTGATAGCAGTGAAATGTATCTATCCAGCTAACATCTGGCTTAAAGATGCTGTTCCAAGAAGGGGTTATACAGAGGGACATGCTTGGGAGAGGCTGTTTTGGGCCCTTGTGCTCTCTGAGTCCCTTGATATGATTTTGACATCAATCAACAAGTAAGAGTCCTAACCAGAAAAAGACAAGGGGAAGGATGGGATTGGCAGTTAAATCACCCAGATGGTTAGAGAAGTAGGTGCATCCTGATTTTAGTACTGGTTTTCCAGTCTTAATCTCTGAGCTGGACATCAAGCCTGCTCTGTTTGTGTCTGCACCCTGGTCCCAGTGCTCCCGGGCCAGCCAGACTCTAACTGCTGAAAGCGCAAAGTGACCACATGTGAAGATGGGTGGTTCACAACCCTTCTGCAGGGTCTGGGTTACTTCTCAACCGTAGAAAGCTGCTCCTGTGTTACTTCTCTCCTTCTCATATCATCATTCGCCTCACTACATTTCACCACACTTGTTGTATTTGAGGCTGCTTTTGGTGCCCGCTCTCACACTTACCGCCAGAGGGAAGCTCGCATCCCTGCAGCATAGGTTGTGCACTCACCATGGGAAGCCAGTGAGTAGCAGCTGTCCCAGAAGCCCGGCGAGCATTTGCAGGCTATTCAGAGCTTGCATGCCCTTTTGGTTTTTTTTAAACTGGGGCAAGGAAAGGAGAGGAGAGGAGGGGTAGACTTGGCTGATAGCATCACCCCATCTAATTTTGCACACATGCAAGTAAGACTGAAGAAAGCAAGTCTGGATCCTGCTTACCAACAAAATGAAGATATATCAACACAGGTGGGTAAGGTAGATCAGCACACATGGGTGTAAGCAGTAAGACCAAGAGCCTGGCAGCAGGTAGAAATGGGACAGGATGTGTTCTTTGGGGTGGGAAGCGCATCGCAGCATGTGGACTACTCACCTGCCCACAGGCATTTAGTAATAGGACACATTTGCTTTCTGCAGCAAGGCCAGTTTTCTCTAAACAGGCTTTGGAGTGATGTGCTGTAGTGTTTCACCTAGATTCTTGTTTCTTCTGTTGATACACACAAAAGAAAGGGAGTTATGTAGTCCTTTTGAACTTTATGTTGTGAGTAGCTATTTTCAGACTTGAGTTAAAATCCATAGTGTTTACATCCTATTAGTTAGCAGGAGAATGCCAAACTAAGCATATCTGCTGAAGAATGGTCTTTACTCTGCTAATTCCTCACTATTAACTTGTAAAGGCATTAAGAGAAGAGAAAATAAACTGAGAACAGTAAAAGGCTTTTTACTGAGCAGTTAAATGGAATCCTTGTAGTAGTGGGTCAGCTTAAGTATAGGAGGGGTTTTTGCATCTCTATAGTCTGTATATTGCTGACTTCATTTTTTTGTATCTAATTACCAGGGGATGAAATCCTAGAAGTTAATGGGGAGTCTCTGCAAGGGCTGACCCGTCAGGAGGCCATTCAGAGGTTTAAGGTAACACAGGTGTACCAGAGCAGAGATTGATGCTGTTTAGCACCCTGGGCTTTATATTGTTCTGTTGCCACAAATTACTCTATGCAGGTTTACTGGCAAGTGTTAGTGTATCACATCCTTGCCCTAAGGACAGGATCGTCAGGGATGTGACGCCCAGTAAAGGTGAGGATCCATTGAAATGAGCTTGGAGAACAAAACCCTGCTTCTTAGGGGAGTTTTTGGAAACAGCCAGAGGCTCTATTGTCCAGGCCACCTACCCATGTCCATGTGATCTTGAACTACAGGATAGGGGAGAAAAACATTGATCGAGACTTTGTTTTCACTAATTAGTTGGTGTAGCAGGGAGGGGATTTATACCTACAAGTTCACCTCAAAGAAAACATTTAAATAAGGACTTTCCAAAGAGGTGTCAAATACTGAGGAACCATTATTCTCTGTGCTGGAAGCAGCATAATCACATGGGCTTTTTTAAATTCTCTATACAGAAAACTGAGCCTAATAGCACCCTTTGAGAAAGGGGAGCAGCAAGAAGTGCAGCCTCATGTCTTTTTATCAGAGCTGCAGCCAGAGACCCCAGATGGGGAGGGAATTTGCAGAGCTCTGCTAAAAGCTCAGTCACCTGAAACTCTCTTAAGAAGAGCTGGGGGAGATGTTCTTGCAGCTGACTATGCCTGTGGGTGCAGCGGCGATTTTCCGCCCTTAGTGTCTGTCTGGCAGGATCGACCTGCCCATCTAATTTACTCTGTCATGGAGTTTGGATTTCATTAAGGAACCATGAGAGACAAGCAATGATTCCGAGTGTTCCCCTGTGCTTTACATTGGATTAAGTGACAGGAAGTTATTTGCTGGTCCTCTCCTAAAGGCCTCGTGTTTAAAAACCACTGGAGGAAATCTTCCGCCTTCCTGTGTTCCTGCATAAATGCTGGTGGGTGCTCCAAGCATCACTGGGCAGGGGAAACTGCGCTGAAGACCTGTTGGGACTGCGTGATCCACACCAGTCGTGTGGGCACTGGTACAGCGAGGCTGAGCAAACGCCTTGCTTTGACATGGAAAGAGAGTGCCTTCTGTTTCCTTCCTCACCAGGAAAACTGGGACAGAGCAGTTTGATTTTTTGGAATAAAGGAAGAAGATAATTTTATGTTCGCATCCCTACTAAAACCCTTGAAAGTTCCTTCTATCTAGGAATGTCAGATCTTTTGCAGACACTTACATCCTTGAAAAAGCTTGACCATCAGTCAGAAGCACAAATGTTTTGTAAAAGGCAGATGTGACTGACTGGCTCTATGTCTCCCTGCAGTCGAGGTGACCAGATCCTGGAGGCAGATTCAGTGAGTCTGCGTCACGCAGCATTAAGTGAAGCCTATGCCATCCTGAGCGAATGCGGTCCAGGTCCTGTTAGCCTCATCATTAGTCGGCATCCTAACCCAAAGGTGAGGAGTAAATTTGTTGGCGTATCTGGGTCATTTTCACTTGGCACTGCAATTTGAGTCTTGCTGTCGGGAAGGCAGCGAATGAAGAATATTGGATTTTTCTCTCTCTGGCCTGTGTTGTGCAAGAAGTCAGGGTTGTAATGGTGCCTTCCAGTTTTGTAAGCTGTAGCTATGCTGGACTGTCCCTGCTGCTTTGCACTTAGTCAGCCACTGATTTTTTTCTGGAACTACTTGAGTGGAGTGTTTCCACCTTTCTTGGTACTTAGACCAAGTAACAACGCAAATATGACACAAGTCCTCTTCCTTCTGAAAGTTATTTTGCAGTTAGTTTGTCTTGGAGTAGAATATAATTTAGGGCCAGGAATATACATATCAACAGATTGAACTAATCAACTGTAACAAAGTAGTAGGAATACTGTTTAAAAGAAACCCTAAAATCTGTCCCAAGATCAAAGTTTTCCTTCAGGAATTATAACATGAGAATCTGGAATGTACTGCCACTGTGAAATCTGTGCAAGGGCAATTTGGAAATCAAGCTGTGTTTACAAAGTGAGTATTTTCAAGCAGTTTTAAGAAATTGATGATAGAAGATAAAAGCCTTTTAACCAAGCTATAGGGAATAATAGCTTCTTTTATTTCAATATTTCAAAGAATTTCAGGAGTGTACAAAACCTTCCTGTTTAAACAGGAATGAAGCTGTAAAAATATTAGTGTGAGTGGGACCAGAGAGCTCTGACTTTTGAACTCATAATAACAAATGGGGCCCTTAATAAATGCATATCCAGGAGAACTCAGGTTTCTTATTTTATAATTAATTGCGTATTTTCTGCTACATCAAATATACAAACAATAGACAAAGAGAAGTCTACTGCCTCATTGCTGTGAGGCCTTGTGCTGCTAAAAAGAAAGAGGCTATGGTTCTGTTAGTTAAAGGTAAGCATGGAGGTGGTAAGAATTGGGCTTATAGCCTAAGATAACAGTATTTCTAGGGAGCCTGTGTGCTGTGCTGAACCAACAGGATGATTCAATTTGATTTCATTATGAAGGCATATAGGCTTATTGGAGAGTCGGTAAGTAGCAGGAAATAAAAACTCCATGGAGCGAAGCCTGTCCTCTGTCCTCCATCCTTCATCTGGCTGTGGCGGTGGCTTGGAAGCCAATAAGTGACCTAACCAAGTATCTGCTGAGAAGATGAACTGAGTTAAGCTAATTGCTTGCTATTACTCAGTAACAGAGGGAAACTATTAAGTAGCTCCTATTACAGTTTTCCATAAGTGATATTTAAAATGACAACAAGCCCTTTGCCAAGAAATGCTAAGGAAAGCTAAAAGTTGAGCTGGCGAGACTCTAAAGCATTTCCCCCTCCAGGCAGCATTGAGTCCTCAATCTCTCATAATTGGATCTTTGAAGGAGTGTCCATATGGGGACCCGTATTTATCATTATGTCACTGTTACCCCTTTTCTGACAGCACTGGGAGATGTATAGGAGTGTGTGGGGTATTTTATTTTATTAGGTCTTAATAATACCCCAGACTTCAGATCATAGTTAGGAATTAGCTTGTCCCTCTACATTTTGCTCTGCGTGAGTCGTGTAGGATGCTAAAAATCAACACCAGCAGAGCTTGCAGAAATGCGGATTTTTGGTTAGATTTAAACAAGTACTGCAGTCTGCCAGCACCTGGTTTAACTCCTGGGACACCTTGTACCCAAGTTTGTGTAAAGGTGCTGGAACATACTCTCAGGATCTTGGTCTGTGTCCTGGAGGAACTCCCTGTGCCCCAGGAGCCCGGAGACCTTCTGTTTGCTGTAAGGTCACGCCACAGGCTGAAAGCAGAGATGCGTTTCTGCAAAGGCGCATGTTGGTTTAGACAGTTTTATGCTTTATGTCTCATTTTATGATACAAAAGCTCCACAGTACGTTTGGTTGCTGAATATGTTCACTTCAGTGTTTTCATGTACTTCCAAGAGAAATACCACAAAATTTTCTTTCTTCTTGTTATTCTGAGTGAATGTGGCATTTAAACTATGTTTAAACTGCTGAGTTTGCTTAGGAATCTTTCAAATCTGCATGGTTCAGAAAGATTCGAGTTTCTAGTCTCTATTTATGCTGAATTTTATTTCATGTAAAGTGATGTCCATAGAAATTATTTTTGACAGAACTAACTTGCTTTTGATTTTTAAACATACGACCTGCAGATGAGTTGTTCCTGTTATAAAACTATATGGAGTTTTCCAGTAATAAGAATTAAGTGCATGGCAGTAATTCAGGACAAAACTAGCAAATATAGTAAGCCAGTATTTATTCTTGAACCAGAGAAACATGAATTACTAATTACCAATTTACGTATTCTTTTAAAGCCAGGAGAAAAGAAATGAAAATTAAAAAGACAGGACATGCTCTTGTGCTCTGGACATCAATATTCTGAGGGTACTCAAAATAGCAGAACAGTTTGGGGCATGTAGTCGCTCTGTCCACTGCAGAAATTTTAGCAAAAACACCCAGTTCACATGGATCAACTCTGTAGCTCATGTTAGAAGCACAGAATTGTAGAACATCCTGACTTGGAAGGGACCCACAAGGATCATCGAGTCTAACTCCTGTCCTTGCACAGGACAAGTCCACAGTTGACACCATGTGTCTGAGAGCATTGTCCAGTCTGTTCTTGAACACAGTCAGGCTGGGGGCTGTGACACCTCCCTGGGGATCCTGTTCCTTGCTTTGATTCTCTAGGCTGCCATGATCTGAAAGCAGCGTTGCCAAGAGGTGGATGCTAATCCTCTCTTCAGGATGAATGAGAAGATCGGTGTCCCAGCAGGGAAAGGACAGGAGAAATCAACTCCATCTTCCTACGCTTATTCACGTAGGTGGCCAAAAAAAAAGAGAAGTATTGTCCATTTGAAGAAGTACAAGATATTGCATTTTAATCTTTGGGATCATGCCAAAATCTGTGATCTGGCATTTGTCTGATGTTTTTGAACTCCAGACTTAGCACTTCCTCGGATCTTATAGGTAAAAGCAAACTCTTGGCAATGGCAGAGTGACTAGTAAGGTGATCTTTAGACATAAATGTTAGATTTGTAATTATCCCCTTTGTATCCGTGTCAGCTAAGATATTTTTTTGAAGTAGACCTTGCCAGTGGCCACTCACTTGTCTTTTGAGGTTGCACCTCATCACCAACATGCTACAAAGGGGAGCAAGATTCTGCTGCCCCAGCTTCCCACATGGATTCAGAGGAAACCAGAGGCTACATTGCATCTGCATTGGTGAGCCAGGCAAAGCACTTCATCACCACACCAGGTTTCAGGGTCCCCCTGAGCACCCTGATGAGGGGAATAAACCTACTCCCATGTGAAACATTCAGAGCTCCTGCTCACAGCATGTCTCCCCTGACACTGTTTGCTGAGGTCTGAGTCACTTCATGCAGATCTGGAGTGACCTCGGCAGCGACCCTGCCCTGACAACCCATTTTACTGCTGTGCCTGTTCAGTAAATCTATTGACCCTTTACAATCACATCTGTCTCTCTTAAATCTGAATTTTAAGTAATGTTTTTATAAACGGACAATACCATAATCAAAGCTTGCTTTCCTTGCCTTGCCTTGCCTCGTCTTGTCTTGCCTTGCCTTTGCCTTTCCCCTTTTTCCTTTTTTTCCTTTTTTTCCCCTTTTTCCCCTTTTTCCTCTTTTTCCCCTTTTTCCCCTTTTCCCCCTTTGTACAGTATCACAGTATCACAGTATGTTTGGGATTGGAAGGGACCTCAAAAGATCATCTAGTCCAATCCCCCTGCTGGAGCAAGAATGCCTAAGTGAGGTCACACAGGAACATGTCCAGGCGGGTTTTGAATGTCTCCAGGGAAGGAGAAGCCACAACCTCCCTGGGCAGCCTGTTCCAGTGCTCTGTCACCCTCACTGAGAAGAAGTTTTTTCTCAAATTTAAGCAGAACCTCTTGTGTTCCAGCTTGATCCCATTCCCCCTTGTCCTATCATTGTTTGCCACCGAGAAGAGCCTGGCTCCATCCTCATGGCACTCACCCTTTTTATATTTATAAACATTAATAAGGTCCCCCCTTAGTCTCCTCTTCTCCGAACTAAAGAGACCCAGCTCCCTCAGCCTTTCTTCTTAAGGGAGATGCTCCACTCCCTTAATCATCTTTGTTGCCCTACGCTGGACCCTCTCCAGCAGTTCCCTGTCCTTCTTGAACTGAGGGGCCCAGAACTAGACACAATATTCCAGATGTGGTCTCACCAGGGTGGAGTAGAGGGGAAGGAGGACCTCTCTCGATCAACTAACCACCCCCCTTCTAATACACCCCAGGATGCCATTGGCCTTCCTGGCCACAAGGGCACAGTGCTGGCTCATGGTCATCCTGCTGTCCACCAGGACCCCCAGGTCCCTTTCCCCATAATTTCCCAACCTATACTGGAACCTGGGGTCGTTCCTGCCCAGATGCAGGACTCTACACCTTCCCTTGTTAAATTTCATCAGGTTATTCCCCACGCAACTCTCCAGCCTGTCCAGGTCCCGCTGGATGGCAGCACAGCCTTCTGGCGTGTCAGCCACCCCTCCCAGCTTAGTGTCATCAGCAAACTTGCTGATAGTACACTCAGTTCCCTCGTCTAAATCGTTAATGAATATATTGAATAATATTGGCCCCAGTACCGACCCCTGAGGCACTCCACTAGATACTGGCCTCCAACTAGACTCCGCACCATTGACTACCACTCTCTGGCTTCTCTCCTTAAGCCAGTTTGCAACCCACCTCACTACTCTACTGTCTAGACCACACCTCCTCAACTTAGCTGTGAGGATGCTGTGGGAGACTGTGTCAAAGGCTTTAATGAAGTCGAGGTAGACCACATCCACCGCTCTGCCATCATCCACCCACCTTGTTACTTGTTCCTTTTTCCCCTTTTTTCTCTTTTTCCCTTTTTCCCCTTTCCTTTCCCCTTTTCAATCAGGTTGGTGTTGGCTTTGTGACCAAAGTTTTGTTTTCATCCCATAAGCCTCCCCTCAGGTGAAAATTCCTCATTGCCCCATGTCCACGCTCAGAGCCCCATCCAGCCTGGCGTGGAATATCTCCAAGGATGGGGCATCTACCACCTCTCTGGGCAACCGGGGCCAGTATGTCACCACCCTCATTGTAAAACATTTCTTCCTTATCTCCAGCCAGAATCTCCTTTCCATTAGTTTAAAACTGCTACCCTTGTCCTATCCATGAAATGCTCTATCCTGGCAAGGCCAGGCTCTGTTTCTGTGTCCCTTCTTTCTGGTTTTGGTCAGGTTTTGGCCACATTGCGGCACAGCAGCTGCTCTGGAGGGAAGGCTGCACAGCGCTGGCTGCCAGCACAGCCTGCGGTGACAAACGAGCTTGTTGTCCTGCCAGAAGCAGTCCTCAGATGTAGCTGTCTCCGTGTTTTTGTTAGTGTCTGTTGCTAAAACCGTTGGGACGGAGGAGGGGAACAGAATGGAGACGGATTTTTCAAAGTTATTCGTGAATTGTTGTATCTGCCCCTTCCCGTTCTCCCAGCATACACCATTTCTGACCTGCTTTTGAGACTTCTGCTTTTTAATGAGCTAGCATCATTTACCCTAAGGCAAACTACATCGTGTACCTGAAATGTACATGGTCTAGGAATTTAAAGCTGTCTTTTACATTTTTCTATTCATTTAAGCTTTGATCAGCTGCTCATCTCAAGCCTGGACCAGCAAAAACTGCAGTCTGTTTTGTCAACGGTTGTATCAAATTGTGATGTTGCTGCTGTGCTCCAAGAAGTCAAAACACAAGTAAAGGTAAAATCCAGAAGATGAAAGTAGGTTATTGGTGATATTTTTAAGGGTTTTCTTACTGGAAGATAAAATCTCTTCTAAACAATTTTGAGCTCCTCCAGGACTCCTGTAGAATGTTACAGTTGATGGTGATCTTATTAATGCTGGTTTTCGAATGCCTGCTATAAACCCATAATACATCTAAATGGCTTTTGTGTGAGAAAGGGTGTTGTTTCTCCAGTGGAAAAGCAGTTTTGAGCCACAATGAATAGACATAGTTTAAGTGTAGAAGTATGCCTCCGTTTGAGTCATTATTATAACTGAGAAACTCCTGGTTTTGCCAATAACAGAATTTTAGCTTTCCACCAACCGTCTGGGTCAGACTCACTTTCCCCACCATGCAGGAGTAGCTCAGCTCCTCTCTGTGTTTGGAAGCACCCACATTTTGTTAGAAGCTGTAATTGCGGAAATGAAATTCGTCTTGTTTAGTGCTGAACCGGTGGCTTGCAACACCACAAAGCGGCTGCTGAGGGTTTGTAAGAGACTCCTGTGCCCTTTTTGCTCTCTCCACGGAAACTGGTTATTGCGTTAAGATAACGTGCTTCATTGTACAGGTGTTTAAAGGAAGCCTCCAAAGTGAAATGATTGCCAGAGCATTACTTCCCTCTGTGTTTTTGGGGAACCTCCATATCTTTTTAAAATCAGAAGTTGATAAAATAATGACAACAGTGGAGGGGAAACTGACATCTGGTCTGCATAACTGCTGGCTGAATTGCATTTAGAGCATTCCTGAGTCTTATTCACAAAGGTTGCTATTTCAGACCTTAAACATGCTGGGGGAAACAGCACCTTCTGAAAATACCCAGCTTTATCTCATTCCAGGGACAGCATAGCTAAGCCTTGCAAGTCCCAAGGGGCTGGTGAGCCAAGAGGGCTTGGTAGGTTTACTGTTAAAATTAGGGCTGGATTGTCCTTCTGACCAAAGGTAATTAAGTGTTCATTGAAGTATTTTGCATGGGGTCTTGCAGAGATTGTGTATTTATGCCACCTTTCAAAGTCTGAGTACTCAAATATTTATAAAGCTAAATGCTTTTTGGAGTGCACTCCCTGTCTGCGTAGTTTCTTAACCATATTTAAGCCCAGTTTGGCATGTACGCTGGAAAATTTTATGCTAATCAAATGCTGGATTTAACTGTACAATAGGACAGTTCTTCATAGTTACACAATTTCTGAAAAATGAGATGAACTGCCTGATTCAGGCTCAGTCCTTCCCGCGATAGAGTTTGTCATCATCTTTTCCTCTGAACAGTGCTGAATTTACTGCTAACATTTAGTAAGTGCTCCTAATATTAAAAATAAATACACAGGCATTTTATTGTTTAAATTAGTTTAAAACTGTTCACACTTGAGTACAGGTGAGAAGGGTCTTAGCATCTCCAGAAGAGTGTGGACTGAGAGGGTCAGCCCTGACTGCTCCTCTCTCTTTGAGCGCTGATGGATCAGTGACATGCAGCAGGGTGGCACTGGTTTCTGACACGGGCTCTGTGAATTGCAGGCATGATTCTAATGCAGAAAATCTTCCAGGGCCACTGTTTGGTAAAAATGCACGAAGTGGGGGCAAGAATTTGATTGTTGTTTCGTCAAAAAATGATATTTGTGGTTCTCTGTGCCCTTTGAAATGGAATTAAAAGGCAAAGCTGAGTCAAAATGTTGAGTTCAGAGAACTCAATATGTCATTTCATGCTAAATAGATTAGGAGGTTGGTTTCTAATGATGTGCCATTAATTCCAGTGTTGGCAGTTTCTGGAAATGACTGGTGTTCGATGGGATCTCAGGGAAAAGCTGAGATACCTGCATTCTAGTCCCCACTTCTGCTGCTCTACCCTGCAGTCAGTTACTATCCACTTACTCCACCAGATGCCTGCGTATAGTCCCCCTTACAGCACAAAATGTGGTCTCTGTAAGAGTGTCTGGTTAAGTCCTAATAACCATGCGGCAGACAGCACCAGACTTGCTGGACAGGACTGCTTCTCTGTCATGGCAAATCCTGCATTTTGGCAGCAGGCCATAGCTGTGAAGAAATCAGCTGGAGCCATGTTCAGCCCTGGTGCAGACCTGCGCCAGTCCCTTTCCTTTGGTGGATGCTCCCATTTCTACAGTAGCACATTTAGACCTGTTCGGATCACTAACAAGCTCCTTACTTTTGTCTCCCAAGTAAAAGTTAGTTCTGCTGTCCCATCCAACCTTCCCAAGCTTCAGTTTGTAGTCAGTGCTACTTGCAAGGTTGTCCAGCACTGCTGAGAAGAGGTTGATGCAACTGCCTTTCAAGGGGAAGGAGAAAGGAGATAAGAAAAGTGTTTGTAGTTCCCTGGAAATTACAGAGCTTGCTCTAGAAAGGTGTATGGGCACTGCTGAGTTTTGACTGCAAAATGTCGAGCAATGCAAAATTCATTATAGCCTGTGAAAACTAGGCTGCTGAAGGTTTAATACCCTTCCACTGTCCTAGTTTTGACTTTGCTTTCTAGCCTCATACTGAGAAACATTTGCTGTCGTAGGAGCTCTTCAGGATGGCTGCTAGTCATTTGTATCATGAACGAAAATGCATTTCATGTCTCTGTTTTAATTCCATGAGTTGTTGGGTTTTTTTACCTGCCATAGTCTGAGGGTAGTGGGGATTTGTCACTTGTGTGAGAACTTGGTCTTGATCTTTGGGTTTTGTTTTTCTTCTCCTTCCTCCTCCCCTCCACCTCCGTTTTTCTGCTAGAGCAAAGAAGACACGTACTTTGTAGTCTTACACAAAGAAGAAGGAGCTGGCCTGGGATTCAGTGTCGCTGGAGGAACAGATCTGGAACAGAAATCAGTCACGGTAAGTGATGCCTGCAAGTCATTTTTTAGCAAGCTTCACTTTAAAGCAGGCTGTTGAACAGATCAAGTGGTCGTTTATCGAGACTCACTGCAAGTCGTTCACGGTCACAAAACTGTGTCTCTCAGAGGTGGCTGCATACCATCTGCTACTGAAATCACAGAGCATCTGGTAAGCGTAATTTTTATTCTTGGAGATGGGTGCCAATTACTTTTTCAGTCTTTAAAAGTCTGTTACTGGAAAGGATCGGCTAGATCTAAATCCTCTGTGTGTACATAGAATTCTGCATGCAGTTGCAGTGCATGTAGCCATTTAGGGGAGATTTTCACCCCCAGCCCTTGAAGGTAAACTCTGTGCAGCAAAGTCTTTGAAGGATTTTGCAAATCCTGAGAATGACAGCTTTGTACCTCAGCAGACATTCTGGGTTTCATGTCACAAATTTGTTCCGGTGTTAGAAAGACCTGTGGGTGGCAGGTAAATGAGGATTGCTGTTTTGGCTGGTGTTTGTGTTGTTTTGCTTTTTAAACTGTTCCGTAGCATTCTTAACCAAAGTTATTGTTTGCCATGAAAGGATGTCGGTGTGTAAACAGTGATACCAAGTAAATTGTATACTGTTAGAAAACAGATCATTGAGACAGAAGAATGCAAGTCACCCATGTCTCGTCTGACAATTCCTTTATGCAGGCTATGCATTTAAATTCTGCCCTGAAAGAGAGAGGTCATTAAGTGCTGAGATTAGAAGAAGGGCATGTCTTCAGTCTTTGTGGTCTGCAGCAGCCATTGCAGGAATCTTCTGGTTTTTGCTCTTAGACAGGACCAATATAGGGAAATGTCTTACATGGAACAGTCATTCAGCTACAACATGGTCACAGTCTCGGGAATGAACTCTGCTTCTCTCCCTACAAAGGCTGTGTTCCCTGTCTGTGGTCCAAATACTCGCAGTGTCAGCTGTGAGCAAGAGGAGGGCTCAACAGTGTCCCACCCAGAGAGCTCCTCACTTAGGTACTGGGACACTACTCAAAAATATGATCTTGAGCTCTCTCAGGATGAGTAGCTGATGAAGTCTTTCTGCTGAATGCTGTTAGCCATGAGAACAAAAGAGCATCAGCTCCTGCTCTTTCCAGATCCTCTTTGTTGAGTGTGTGTAAAGCATGCTTCTCTGGTGGGAAACCTTTTAACGTCCTGGACCTACTGGGATTCTGGATGCCGGCTGCATTTAGGGTTGGCATTGGATGCTGAGTAACTTAGATGGGCTGTTGTGCTCACAGTTGGGTGCAGAAATAGAAATTCCCAGTGCTCTTTAAGGTACGGAGGAGTTGAGCAGGTGAGGGAAGGCAGGAGATGTTTCAGACATGACTGCTGTATCCAGTTTACCTCGTGCCTTTGGGTGTCTGTATCTGTCATTGAGGCTGTTATTCCAGTTTTGAATGCCTGCTGAGACTGGCTGGAAATTTATGTCCTTGGATCTGTAAGGTTGTTTCAGGTGCCCATCTCAGCGTGGCCCTGCAAAGAGACATAAATGGAGCCAGAGGACTTCTGACTCCTCTCTGTTGTCTGGGTATCAGGAGAAATTCCTAGAGAAAATGCCATGCAGAATTGTGTCCACAGATTTGCTGCCTTGAGCTTTTGCCAAGTGGACCTAGAACATGGTAAGCCATACTCTGGCTGCTACAATTACAGTGCCTGATAGGCAAGTCTTGAAATACTGGGTCTTGAGTCTTTTAGTCAGTTCCTTTTATGTAAATGGCACACAACGAAGTCTCAACTGCACTTTTTTGGAGTTTACTTAAATTTTAGTCAACTCTGAATGGAATATATCCTCTGTAGAAAAAATGCATTTCAAGCCACTAAGTCACCCATTTGCATCTATTTACATGGTAGTTGATCAGCCAAATTGAGATGGACAATTAAAAGATGGACATCTTTGCACAGATGATGCGCACCACTTAGAAGTATGTGTTTGAAAACAGCACAGGATGTGTGTCCCAGACAGTGGGAATTTGAGGAGTGGGTATCGCACACCGCAGTTTTGTTCTTGGTGTTTGATATAACAAGGATGTGGATTTAATCTGTCTGTTGCTTGGAAGTACGTTAATTGAAGACCTTGAGGCGTTCAGTGACAACATGAGTGACTTGTGATATTACATGCTTTAGCTGATTTTGGTTGTCTTTGGCTTGGAAATGGCCATGCAATAATAGCATCTTTTCCTCTGCTTGCACCACCGTCTCTCACTACAGTTCTTGGCCAGTCACGTAGGCCTTAGTGTAATACTTGAGGATGTTCATTGGAGCAAATGTCGTGTGCTTGATATCCAGGCAGTGGGCACTGATTGCAGACTTTGGTAGAGTCCCCGTGCTCTCCTTGGCCTGTAGAACACCATGTGTGGTCGTGAGGTCACTGCATCCTGAAGCTGAAATTTTTGTTGTAGGTGCACAGAGTGTTTTCAAAGGGAGTTGCATCTCAAGAAGGAACTATTCATCGAGGAGATCTTGTTCTGTCAATCAACGGCAAGTCTCTTGCAAGTTCAGTCCACGGGGATGTCCTGAATACTCTTCATCAGGCAAGACTATACAAATATGCGGTCATTGTCATCCAGAAGGAAAAAGACAAAGCAAACAACTTCTCCAGACTTGAGATATCAGCTACTGGCAAAAAATGTGTGGGGTCTGGAAAGGATGTTTCCATGGCAATAGGAACAGGTATGATCTTTGTCCAAGAACAGCTGGAAAGATTCCCTTGCAGAGCAGACTGAAGGGAAAATATCCATGATGTCCATGTGTTTTAGATTAAAAGTGTCTGTGCCTTATGCAATCGAAGGCAGCAAATGAAATTACCTTTAAATTTTATTTGTTCTCTTTGGAGCAGTTTGGTTTTGGTTTGGTTTGTTTTTTTTTCAATATCATAACTAGGCAGAAACTTAGAAGGACATTCAGGGCCTAATCCAATTTCTACTGAAGTTAGTGATTCCACATATTCTTGCAATCCAGGATAAACTAATTTTAAGTAATAACAGTAGTCAGTGAAAGAAAGCAAACGACTAAAAAAGAAAAAAAGAAATAAAACCAACCTCAAAAAAACCTCCAAACCCTGCATTTTGTTATGCATAGGGACGGAGCTTGCCCCTTTGTAACAGCAGTTTTCATCCTGTTTCTACTAAAAACATAGAAAAAAATATTTTCGTATGACAGTAAATGGAGCTAAGCCAAATCCAAGTCAGCCATCCCACAGGAAACTAGGAATAAATGGTTTAAGTGCAGACCTATGAGTGGAATGGCAAGTTCCTGTTTGGGAACAAAGCAGCATGCCAGCATGAAGGCTGCACTTGGGGTGTTACAAACAGATCCCTCCAATTTTTGTAGAATTAGGAGAAACCCCTTTGTTACCCGTCTGCGTGCTGCAGCTTCGGGAGCAGGGGATGACCTGCTTCAGTCCTGCAGGGTCCCTGGGTGGGGTGGGCAGTGGTTACAGTAGCTGCTGACAGATCTGGTGTTGTGGCTTCCCTGGCCTTCCAGGGCAGTACCAGGCACTCAGCAGAGACCACCCAAAACGCGGACATGGAGCTGCCCTCACCCATTTTTAACCCATTGGCCATAATCATTACTGGCTTGGTTTTTATCTGTAGCATTTTTATTGTTTTATGCTTTCACCGGGATTTATAGTACAGCTTTGTAATACGGCCTAAAAGAAATAGGAAGCACTCTGTAAATGAATGGATCAGTCTTTCTGGGATTGCTCCCATGGATAGAACACATGTAATTACTGGAGAAGGCATTTCTACCCTCAACTCGCTGTGTCCTGCACATTGACAGATACAGAACCTCTGCTGGGTGCAGGCACTAGGGGGCAACATAATGTTATAATCAACAGTATTGAGTTATTATTAATGTATTTCCATCTTGAAGGCAAAGCACAGCTTCAAATGTTTTCAACAACATTTAAAGTTGTTTCAGATAACAGTAGCAGTAATTTGTGATAGTTCAGACTGCGCAATTTTGATGTTCACACAGGGCAAAGAAGGCCCTGATTTCCAAACTGTAGATTTATTTCCTCTGAAGCAAAACCGTGTTTTATGTCAGCTACAGCAATATTGCATTATAAAAATGTCTGCTACATAGAGGGCAGCATGCACGTACAGGTAATTGTGGTTATTTCCATACACGTGAGACCAAAAATGATTATTCACACTAGTGGTGATTAGAAACTTTTACTTAAGAGGATGTAACACGTTTGTTTAATGTAATGTTTCATTCATTACTGCTTTTTTAAAAGATGTGGCTCATTGAGTAAGCAAGTGGGAGCAACTGAAAGAAAAATAAATGCTCGTCACTCACTGTTTTTGGATTTTTCAGTTATTTTGTTGATGTTTAGAGTTATTTACTAAGTTTGCTAAGCTTTAATTTTGAAAAAAAAAGCCTCGGTAAGTTTTTTTTGAACATGCAAAACGAAAATGTCTCTGCGTGAATGTGTTTTGTACTGTTCCCCCTTCACAGCTGCAACAATACATATTCACTTCTGAGAAAGTGGGTGACAACATGTTCTAGTTTGAGTATGAACTGAACTCTGAATTGCTTTGTCACTGCAGCAAAACCAAACCAAACACAACTTGCAGTTTTCTGTTAACCATATAACAATATGCTGCGTATCTTGTGTCATAGATCCAAACCTGGATATGAATGACGTAATCTGTGTTGAATTATTGAAAACCTCTGCTGGCTTGGGATTCAGTCTTGATGGTGGAAAAGCTTCCATTGCTGGAGACAGACCCTTACTTGTGAAAAGAATATTTAAAGGTACTACAAGCACGCAAATACAGTGGATATTGTTCTGGTTACCCTTCTGTGCATTGTACAGACATTTTACCTCTGGACTTGATGTTTTTGAAGCAAGCTTTGGGTTTGTGACCTTTGTTTTTTAGCATTTACTAGACAAAGTGGTCATTAAAACAGACACTCCTGGGAATGGCTACATGTTGCATCTGCTCATAGAAGTTTGTGGTGCAGATTTACTAAATATGATGCAGTTGCTTACTGGGCATATCAACTATTCTATACATTAAATTACAGCAGCAATATAGTACGTAACAGTTTGAGAAGTTCACGCTTTTTATCCAATTCTCTTTTCTAAGAGATAATCAGTGTGGTTCCAAAGCACCATCCTGCATTGTACTCAGTTAGTAGTTTTACCTTTTTTTCCTTAGATATCAGTATTGGCTTTTACCAATAATAGGTGGTATTCATATGCCACTCTTGGATGCTCTGTTTGTGGGCAGGTAAAGTTAAATGAACCATGTGTCAAAAGGAAACCCATCCCAGAAGTATGCTGTGATTTTGATGTCTTAGTCTGGGATTCAGTTTAGTGAAAAATATAGCACTTTCTAAGGAAGATGAAGCTCTCACTGAAGCTGCAGGTTTGCGGCATTTATACAGGATTAGTTTTCAGAGGTATATTCTCTCATCAAGGAAAAAAGGCTGATATTTTCTGAATGTCATATCAATTTATCTGTGTGTTTGTTTTCCGCTCTTTAGAAGGTGATTCAGAGGGTAAAGGACAGGTTTAATTTTTGAGCTCACTAATTTCTCTCTTTAGATACAGTCCCTTGCTCCTCTCTTTTCTCCTCTCCTCCCCTCCCCACGGTGACTGATGATGTCGGTTATCATCACAGAAAACCTACTTTCACGAGCAGTGAAGGGTGTGTCCCTTCCTAGGAGCTGTTTCTCTCGATGTCATGTTTGTCCTAACTTTGCTACCCATGTTTGGTTTGTTCATCCTTGTTATCCAGGTTTGAAAATCTAGTCTGTTGTCTACTTATTACCATATTAAAATTCTGTTTGAGAAAATACATCCATGCTACGTACAAGCAGTATGTTTACTTTATCAATCAGGTTTTCTTACAGCTGCAGGGGTAAAGTACAGCATATTTCAAGAATAGGTGGTGTTCATATTCAAAAACTGCCACTATTGGATGCTCTGTTTGTGGGCAGGTAAAGTTAAATGAACCATGTATCGAAAGGAAACCAATCCCAGAAGTATGCTGTGATTTTAATGTCTTAATGTCAAGGTTTGACTGCAGCACGACAATAAACTGTGGCAGAATCTTTGTTATCCCACTCTCCTCCCCTGCCCCCCAAGATCCCCCCCTCCCCACTAAGAACAGACCATTGGAAGGCAAAGTAGGACTGAGAGAGAGAGAGAGTTGGAAAAAAAAAATTAAAAACTGTTTTACTAATGTTACTAATAAAAATAGAGAAAATAATACAAAATATACAAAACCAATCTTGAAAATCCAGGCAAAGAACTGCTCCGGCAACATCAGGAGACACCCAGAAGTTCTGGGCTGGACTCTGCAGCAAACCAGAACTTGATTTAGTCTGTCACTAGGCCTCAGTTCGCAGGGACAAATCGCAAGGTCCACCCCTAATGTCGGCCATAGTCCAAAAGGAAAAAGGGACGAGATCCTCATGGTCTCCTACTTTTATATGAAGTATCACGTGAATGGGATGGAATACTTAGTTGGTCAGTTTTTTCGTCACCTGTTACAGTTCGGTCCTCCTTGCCCTTCTCACTTACGGGATGTGCATCCTTATCAGCGACCTTGCATTCCATTGCTATGTCTACCAAAACATGTATCTTACTTCAGAATAGTGCAGTTACTAAGAAGACTAGCTGAAAGGAAAATTCACTAAAAGAGAAACTTACGTTGTTTTTAACAAAACCAGGACATTCCACCCCTTATAACATACCATTCATGGCATACTTACACCTTATCAATACAATCTAATTAATTACTACTACCACATACATATACATATATATATATATATATACACACATATGTACATATATACACAGGTGTAATTCATCGTTCTCTTAGTCCATGGACCATCCTTTTGAAAAGTTCATTAAGTTCATGTGTCATAACAGTCTCCCAGGGCAGGAAAAACGGTACATCAAGTACATCTCATGACCACTGTTTATGGGTTAAAGACATCAACTTCAAAGAAGTTGTCAGGTGCCACTCGAAGAAGCTAGCTCTGGTTTCATCACCACTGTCTTGATCTGAAAGACACTTATTAAACACTGTTAGTATGGCATATAGCATCGTATAGTTCAGTATTGAATATTTTCACCTGAAACCAAATCCCCTGAGGTACACACTGGACTTGTCCATCCTTAAACATCACCCACCAAGTTCTGCCAGGTCCTTGGGCAAAAACAATCTCACGAATGGGCTTGCCTTTCCCTGAGGCAGGAGTAACCCAGACTGCCTTTCCTAACGTATTTTTCATGTGTACTACAGGAACTTTATCTCCCTCTACAGTATGTAGAATTTCTGATTGGGCAGGTCCAGCTTGATTGGTTGATCCCCTGGTGTTGACCAACCAAGTGGCTTTTGCCAAATGTGAATCCCAGTTTTTAAGGTTTCACCACCAAGTGCCTTTAGTGTAGTTTTTAACAAACCATTGTACATTTCAATTTTCCCAGAGGCTGGTGCATGATATGGAATATGATACACCCACTCAATACCATGTTCTTTGGCCCGATTGCCTATAATACTGTTTTTGAAATGAGTACCATTGTCTGACTCAATTCTTTGTGGCATGCCGTGTCGCCAAAGGACTTGCTTTTCAAGGTCCAAGATAGTATTTCGGGCTGTAGCGTAAGGTACGGCATATGTTTCCAACCATTCAGTGGTTGCTTCCACCAATGTAAGTACATAGTGCTTACCTTGACGTGTTTGTGGAAGTGTAATATAATCAATCTGCCAAGCTTCTCCATACTTATACTTTAACCATCGCCCCCCATACCATAGAGGCTTTGACTGTTTGTCTTGTTTGATTTTGGCACAAGTTTCACATTCACGAATAACCTGTGAAAAAGTGTCCATAGTTAAGTCCACCCCTTGATCACGAGCCCATTTATAATGTTGCATCTCTGCCTTGATGCCCCGAAGCATCGTTGGCCCACCAAGCTAGGAAAAGTTCACCTTTATGTTGCCAGTCCAAGTTCACCTCAGCTACTTTAATCTTAGCAGCTTGATCTGCTTTTTGGTTGTTTAAATGTTCCTCAGTGGCTCGACTTTTAGGCACATGAGCATCTACATGACGAACTTTTACAGGCAGGCTCTCTAGCTGAGCAGCAATGTCTTGCCACAGTGTGGCAGCCCAAATGGGTTTGCCTCTGCGCTGCCAGTTGCTTTTCTTCCATTGTCATAACCACCCCCACAAGGCATTTGCCACCGTCCATGAGTCAGTATAGAGATAAAGTAGTGGACGCTTTTCTCGTTCAGCAATGTCCAAAGCCAGCTGGATGGCTTTCACTTCTGCAAATTGACTAGATTCGCCTTGTCCTTCAGTGGCTTCTGTAACTTGTCATGTGGGACTCCACACAGCAGCTTTCCACCTTTGATGGTTTCCTACAAGACGGCAGGATTCATCTGTGAACAGTGCATTCTGCTTATCAGTCTCTGAAAGTGTATTATACGGTGGTGCTTCTTCAGCACGTGTTACTTCCTCCTTATCTGGCAACATCCCAAAGTCTTTGCTTTCTGGTCAGTCTGTAATCACTTCTAAGATCCCTGGAAGACTGGGACTTCCAGTTTGAGCTCATTGCGTGATTAATGCAATCCATTTGCTCCATGTAACTGCTGTTGCATGATGTGTAGAGGGAACCTTCTCTTTGAACGTCCAGCTCAACATCAGCAGTCAAGGTGCCAGGAGGAGCTGTGCTTCAGTACCGATCACTTCTGAAGCAGCTCAAACTCCTTCATATGCTGCTAGTATCTCTTTTTCAGTTGGAGTACAGTTGGCCTCTGATTCCTTGTATCCTCAACTCCAAAAACCTAAGGGTCAACCTTGGGTTCCTCCTGATGCTTTCTGCCAGAGGCTCCAGGTAAGTCCATTATCTCGGGCTGCGGTGTAGAGCACATTTTTAACATCTAGTCTAGTCTGAACTGGCCCAAGGGCCACCGCATGAGTTACCTCATGCTTAATTTGTTCAAAGGCTTGTCATTGTTCCAGGCCCCACTCAAATTGGTTCCTTTTATGAGTCATTTGATAGAGAGGGCTCACAATCTGGCTGTAGTCAGGAATATGCATTCTCCAAAAACCTACAGTGCCCAAGAAAGTCTGTGTCTCTCTTTTATTAGTAGGTGGAGACATTGTTGCAATCTTATTGATCACATCCATTGGGATCTGACGACGCCCATCTTGCCATTTTATTCCTAAAAACTGGATCTCTCATGCAGGTCCCTTGACCTTGCTTCATTTTATGGCAAAGCCAGTGTTGGAGCGAAATAAGGACTCAGCAAAACAAGTCGATTCAACGTGAATCACGCTAAAGCCATTTATTACAGAAACAAGTCTCCTTATACACGTAACTATATTCTAATCACGCGTCCACGCTCCAAGCATGGATTCGCTAAATGAGTATCCTGGACTGTCCATGCACTGGAGTCTCACTGATGATACATCCGATGATTCACGCCACACCAGGACCCCACTGATTGAGGAACGCCCCTCTTTCTCACAGCAGATTCTGTTCTCAGCTTCTCGAAGCAGCCTTGAGATTCCTTTAAGCCTGACTAATTCAACAACATATCTTTATCTATCAAAACCCCTCCACAAGCCAGGATCCAAAAGAATCTGAATTATTCTCTCACCTTTCTTGAAGACTTCTTTCGCTGTGTCACCCCATACAATGACGTCATCAATATATTGCAAGTATCACAGTATCACAGTATCACAGTATGTTTGGGATTGGAAGGGACCTCAAAAGATCATCTAGTCCAATCCCCCTGCTGGAGCAGGAACGCCTAGGTGAGGTCGCACAGGAACACGTCCAGGCGGGTTTTGAATGTCTCCAGAGAAGGAGAAGCCACAACCTCCCTGGGCAGCCTGTTCCAGTGCTCTGTCACCCTCACTGAGAAGAAGTTTTTTCTCAAATTTAAGCGGAACCTCTTGTATTCCAGCTTGATCCCATTCCCCCTTGTCCTATCATTGTTTGCCACCGAGAAGAGCCTGGCTCCATCCTCATGGCACTCACCCTTTATATATTTATAAACATTAATAAGGTCTCCCCTTAGTCTCCTCTTCTCCAAACTAAAGAGACCCAGCTCCCTCAGCCTTTTTTCTTAAGGGAGATGCTCCACTCCCTTAATCATCTTTGTTGCCCTACGCTGGACCCTCTCCAGCAGTTCCCTGTCCTTCTTAAACTGAGGGGCCCAGAACCGGACACAATATTCCAGATGTGGTCTCACCAGGGCAGAGTAGAGGGAAAGGAGGACCTCTCTCGATCTACTAACCACCCTCAGGCACCCACCTGAGGATGCCATTGGCCTTCCTGGCCACAAGGGCACAGTGCTGGCTCATGGTCATCCTGCTGTCCACCAGGACCCCCAGGTCCCTTTCCCCTACATTGCTCTCTAATAAGTAATTTCCCAACCTATACTGGAACCTGGGGTTGTTCCTGCCCAGATGCAGGACTCTATACTTTCCCTTGTTAAACTTCATTAGGTTATTCCCCACGCAACTCTCCAGCCTGTCCAGGTCCCGCTGGATGGCAGCACAGCCTTCTGGAGTGTCAGCCACTCCTCCCAGCTCAGTGTCATCAGCAAACTTGCTGATAGTACACTCAGTTCCCTTGTCCAAATCGTTAATGAATATATTGAATAATATTGGCCCCAGTATTGACCCCTGAGGCACTCCACTAGATACTGGCCTCCAACTACACTCCGCACCATTGACTGCCACTCTCTGGCTTCTCTCCTTAAACCAGTTTGCAACCCAAGTGTTCTGGAGCTTTACCTTGTTCCAGCGTGGTCTGGATCAGTCCATGGCAGATGGTAGGACTGTGTTTCCAGCCCTGGGGCAAGTGATTCCACGTGTACTGGATGCCCCTCCAGGTGAAAACAAACTGTGGCCTGCACTCTGCTGCTACAGGAATAGAGAAAAACACATTAGCAATATCAATTGTAGCATACCACTTAGCTGCCTTTGACTCCAGTTCAAATTGCAGTTCTAACACACCAGGCACAGCAGCACCCAGTGGTGGCGTAACTTCATTCAGGCCACGATAGTCTACAGTTAGTCCACTTGTCACTAGGTTTACATACTGGCCAAATTGGGCTGTTAAAGGGTGAGAGAGTCTTACTGATCACACCATGGCTTTCCAGTTGATGAATCAACTTCTGGATAGGAATCAAAGAGTTGACTGGTGCGATATCGTCAGCGATGCACTGTCGTAGCAGCAATTGACATCTGCTGATCATCATCTATCAGCAGTCCTACAACAGAAGGGTCATCTGAGAGACCAGGCAAATCAGACAGCTGTTCAATTTTCTCAGTGTCCACAGCTGCTATGCCAAATGCCCACTGATACCCTTTTGGGTCCTTAAAATACCCTCTCCTGAGGTAGTCTATGCCAAGGATGCACGGAGCATCTGGACCAGTCACAATGGGATGCTCTGGCCAGTTTTTCCCAGTTAGGCTCATTTCAGCCTCTACAACAGTTAGTTCCTGGGATTTTTTTCAAACTGACTTTTTCTCCATTTGCTCCTAGGTGGTGCTGCAGAGCAATCTGGAAACATAGAAACTGGAGATGAAATTCTTGCTGTTAGTGGAAAATCATTACTTGGCCTCATGCATTACGATGCCTGGAACATTATTAAATCTGTACCAGAAGGCCCTGTACAGTTACTGATCAGAAAACGCAGAACTTCAGTGTGATGGAAGCATTAGATCTAGTGACACTTACCAAGAGAAAAGATTTAAAACTGGCTGGAAGCTGTTTTTTGATTCTAAAACCAACACAGAAGTGTCTTAATACTCTACAGAGAGGTGCTAAGAGCCTTGGAGAACCACTGAGCAAGCACGTGAAGAGCATCATAAAATCTCACCTAATTATCAAGGATGAAGGAAGCCAAATGTTAGAGACACTTTTGTATTATGTGGCAGTTTTAATGGAACTTCAAGACCTCTCCTGGGTTTGATTTTAAATATTTTGACTGAGATAAATAACACTGTGCCTGTCCCCGATAGATTTAGTATCTGCAGAGGGAGTATAACTTGTTGGTTGCCATCCTGTTGACAAGGATGGGTATTTAGACTGTACTGTATAACGCAGCTGTAATAAGGCTTCAGAACACTGACTAAGGGTCTGGTCCTTTTCTGTTGTAAAAAGAGAATGTCTGGAACAATCTCACTTTATTCTTCTAAGTGCAGTTTTACTAGAAATGCATGACAAAAGAGTTTAGTTTTGCACAATTTTAATGCCTAAAACATCAGCATTTTATTGCAAAACTGGAAAGTCCTTCAATTGTGGTGAATGCCGAGTCAGTTCATGAGTTCTAAAAACTGATGAACTGACTCGCCATCCACCACAATCGAATTGAATTTTAGATGTAACTTGTATCTGAAAGCACTTGGCATTAATGTAGAAATCTGTGAGCAAGAGCACCATGCCCACCAAGGTGTAGACTGAGCTGGTAGTTATGATTAAAATGGGAGCAATAAAAATTGGGGTCTGAATTTTCATATTTAAGGCTTGTAATGCTAGGGACCTTAAAAATATATATATTTTTTTTAAAGAGGGATAATTTTGTGTGCTGAGCTCTTGCAGATCCCACAGACTTAAGAGATTGCAAAGCACATCTGAAAGCCAGGCTGCTTTTATTTGGCTGTAGGAGGGATTTCAATATCTTAAGTCTGAACTGGCTATATTTGTGGTGGCTTTTAATTGCTTCTTCTCTTCTCTTCTCTTCTCTTCTCTTCTCTTCTCTTCTCTTCTCTTCTCTTCTCTTCTCTTCTCTTCTCTTCTCTTCTCTTCTCTTCTCTTCTCTTCTCTTCTCTTCTCTTCTCTTCTCTTCTCTTCTCTTCTCTTCTCTTCTCTTCTCTTCTCTTCTCTTCTCTTCTCTTCTCCTCTCCCTCTCCCCTCCCCTCCCCTCCCCTCCCCTCCCCTCCCCTCCCCTCCCCTCCCCTCCCCTCCCCTCCCCTCCCCTCCCCTCCCCTCCCCCCTTCCTCTCTCTTCTCTTGTCCAGTATTTATTTTTGCTTGTGTGAGAGTGGGTGAGGGTATGTGTGTAAGATGTAAGTACAGCTGGCTGTGTCAGGAAGATGCTGACGCTGAGCATTCTGGATGACGAAAGTGAACACTGTTTGTGTAGATGGGAGAAACCGTGCTGTTAGATACAGCAAAACTGACACGGTTGCAGTGTGTGAGCATTTCTTTTTGATTTTCTCGCCTCTACTCACGGTAGAGGCACCAGTAGCAGAGCATGCTGCTGAGTGTTACTTGTAATCTGCCGTGCTGGCAGGAGAGTGTGTGGGTGGGTGCAAGAGACTAGACTTGTAGTGAATGAGGCACAGACCCTCTTTAAGATATTGAGAGACGCATTTATTACAAACTCAGGCTTGCATTTATACTTGCTGTGATGTTCACTCAAGCATTTGCTGATTTCCTAAGTTAGTCATTACATAAGCAATGTATTTTGTGTTCCCACCAAAGCTACTGCCATAAATGCTTTTTTTTGGTTCACCACAAGTTAACTCCTGTCCTTGATGTATCAATCCTGTATCAATTCCTCTGTTCTTGATGTATCAAGTAGTACATAGTCCTTGCTTCTTGTGTTTTTCCACCAATGCTTGTTCTCATGCTGTCGGTCCTTGCTTCTTGTGTTTTTCCACCAATGCTTGTTCTCATGCTGTCGACTCTTGTGGTTTCTCACAGGCCCAATGTCAGAATACTGACACATCTCCCCCCTTTTTGTTTAATAATTCCATAGCCATAGCAGCATGTAACTGCCTAGCCATTACACGATTAAAGCATTTTTCGATCATTCGTTGTACACAAGACACATGGTATACAAATCAGAATAAGTAACAAGACTCCACATATAAACATTGCAAGCATTATTAGTCACTCTGCTCATGGCCCTAGCCCCCCCAGCCAAGAGAACAGACTCCAGAAATCACCGTCATCTTGGTTTTGCAATTGCTTTTTTAATTCCTTTGATTTAGTTATGCTGGCATGAATGGATTCTGATTGATCACTGAGATTCATGCAACACATTCCTTCGAAGTCCTGACAACCATGACCTTGAGCTAACAAAAATAAATCAATGATTGCTTTGTTTCGTAGCGAACCATGTCTTACAGCATCAACATCTGTTAAAACACCATTCAGGGCTAGGCTCATAGCGTTAGCTTCTTTTGCAAGCCAGCAGCCTAGCCTGTTTAAAGTTACAAGTTCTTGTGCAGTTCCTACAGATGAAAAAAAGGCTTGCTAAAACTCTCCCAAAATTCTGTGTTAGAGTTACAGGAATCTGAGAACTGATGTATGTCTCGTTTTTGTCGTATGGCTTTATTGTGTGGTACAATGTCAGGGTGAAAGAATGTTGGTTGTTCGAAGGCACAAGGCCCTCCTACCTCTCTTTCCGGCATGCCCTTCCATGCTCGTTGCCCACAGATCAAAACGAAATCCTCAGGTAAACCTGTGGAATCTGTTCCAGTAGTGATTTGATCAACATTTGTGGTAATACACCACAGGGGGTGATTGACATATATCCCTGTAGGGGACACATCAAACCCTAAACTATTTAGATACTGACAGGTTGTGAAATTTAGATAAAAGCAAATAGGTGCCTGTAAGGCTCCTGTGGTTCAAGAGCCAATGCAAGAAAATCATTGAACTTGTGGGATTTATGATGGTACCATGTAGTCTTTTCCCCAGCAGTCTGCCTCCAAGTATTCCGACACCACCACCATGGCTGCATAACTCCTGTCTTGGTGCAATTGCTTCTAACAGTTTCATTATATAAGGTCCTTAAACATAATTTTGTTATTGGCACTCCTACTGAACATGTACGAAAAGGATCTGTTGGTGTGGACAAAGAAACGCACAGGGAGTAGTTGTACAGGTTAAGTTAGCTAAGGTAAGCCGTACGTTTCATGCTGAATCAGTCCTCTGTTGAGGGGCCACCTGAAGACTCCAGTGAGGAGGCAACATAAGGTCATACACATCCTGACAGAATCCATTTCACTTGAGAACCTGCAGAGACACAAGCATAGCGTCTTTTCCAGGTTATTATTAGATCAACAGGTCCTGACCATTCCTTAGGCACAGGAGCCGTTACCATCACCAGAGGCCATTGCTGTTCTAGTATGCTGACACATTGTTGCTGCTTGTAACTACCTCGCCCAGTATCGTTACAATTCAAAAAATTCAGAACGTAAGAAGCTTTCTGTAAGTGCTCCTGAGGTGAGAGGCCAGGCTCCCCCTCTTTTGTTTAATTAGTACAGCTTCAAGGTCTCTATGAGTTCATTCTACTATAGCTTGTTCTGTTGGCGAGTGAGGTATTCCTGTAATGTGGGAAATGCTCCATTCATCTAAAAAGAAGCAAACTTTGCTGGAGCAGTAGGCTGTACCATTTTCTGATTTTACACATCGTGGAACTCCTAAACCAGTAAAACATGTTAACCAATGTTTACAGACATCACGTGCTCTTTCACCAGTGTGTGCAGTAGCAACAAGAAATCTGGAATGAGTGTCTACAGAAACATGTACATATTTGAGTTTACCAAATTCAGAATAACGCGTTACATCAGTTTGCCATACTCCATTAGCAGTAATCCCTCATGGATTAACACCCTCTTTGGACGGCATAGGTGTGAATAGTTGACAATCAGGGCAGGACATAAGAATGCTCCCGGCCTGATCCACTGTAATTTAAAATTGTCATTTTAATGACCTTGCATTCTGGTGAAAAAATTCACGTGATAATTTAGCTTGCTCAAAGGCTTTAGGCACAATAAGAGGTATGGCTAGTGCATCAGCCCTCCTATTCCCTTCCGCAAGAGGTCCTGGAAGGGCAGTGTGAGAGCATATGTGCGTTGCATAAAAATCATGATGTCTATGATTTATTAGAAACTACAACGTTCTCAATTCAGCCATCAAAAGAGGATTATCTACTTCCTTAAGAAAAGAACCTTCTAAGCAGTTAGTTATGCCAGCTGCATAGTATGAATCGGTTACAACGTTCAAAGGTTCATTACAGAACACCTCAAAAGCAATCTTAACAGCTGTTAGTTCAAGAAATTGTATTGACTCTTGATCTCTTTTTTTCTACGTTGTGTTTCCAACACTGCATATCTGAGTTTAGCCACGTAATTACAGCTTTGCAGGAGTGACCAGATACATGAGTGAAAACAGTCTTGCCTCTTACCTGTCATTGCTTACAGTGGCGTTTGCTGTACAATGATAAATTACCAATTTCAGCTCACAGTCTATGTTGAGGGTAATGAACTGATATGTTCCCTGTGTATGTAGCTAACGCAATTTGGAAATTCACATCTTCAGTTAATAACCATTGCAAATTCTCTTTTGTTGTAGGAATAATTACACATTCAGGGTCTGTCCTGTCCATAGCACATAAACGTTCTCTGCCTTTAATTATTAGTTTTGCATACATTTCATTAATTGTCCAAACTGTTTTCATGGGTGTGTGAGCTAGAAAAACCCACTCCAACACTCTTACAGAACCACTTAATGATTTGCTCCATTGAAACAGTGCTGCAAATGGTTGGAATTTACTGGTTATGAACACCAGCCAAATAGGCAGTTGCAAATTGCGTCACCATCCTTGTTTTTGTTCAATAGCATCAGGTATTCAGATACGCACTTTGGCTATCTTGTAACCAGTTTGCATGGGTTTTCTCAGATTTATGAGAATATGATCAGAATGAAGATTGATTGCCATGCCAACCAGCCACCCTATTAAACCTCTAATGAAACGTGGGTTTTTAACCAGCCTGAGGGTACTTTGCGTGGCTGCTTAAGCTTCGGCCTTGTGTGTATCCATTGTAAACACAGAACAGAACTGCTAGCACGAAAGTGAAAAATGGTGTTGGTTTTCCTTGCCGGATCAGAAGGGGAAATAAGAGTGTCTGTGCGTGTAGTGCACAGTGAAGCAGCCCAGCATGCGGACAGCAGCCAAAGCGCCGCCAGGAGCACGGCCAGGAGCACTGGCTGTAGGGAGAGGATGGAGCAGATCAGACAGGTGGAGGAGAGGAGCTTGGCTCCCCTTTTACATTAACCCTTGAATGTCATTCATATGTCCAGTGCCTGCCTTTTCCGTATTTTGGACAATCTCTCGGAGATACAGCCTTTGAAGTCTGGTATGCATATTTCGCACAATCTTTCTTTACATGACCCAGGGCTCCACAACAAAACATCTCAATCTCACTTTTTGACAATCAGCATTAGCACTCTCAAAAGCCAATTGTTTTAGTAACAACCCACTAGCTGTGTTGTTATCAATTTGCTGCTCCAAAGCACTTTGCAAGCGGTCTAAAAGCTGCGCATAAGGTTCTTGTGATCCTTGCAAGATTTTTGAGAAGGATGTATTGGCATCTCTCCCAACCTCCAGTAACTTCCAAACCGCTTTCATTGCTAGTTTTCCTATTACACCATATATATCTCTGGGATATGCAACTTGATTCTCTGGCAAAATATGGGCACCTTCCCCAGCTAAATGACTCCAATTAATCCCTCTTTGATGGTATGAATTATCAATAGTCTCTGTAGTACAGTTCTCCAGAAAATCAGATAGCCATACAGTATATTGAGTAGTGGTTAAGATCATTTTCAACAAAGAATGCCAGTTGTGCAGTAAGTACGTAGGAGGAGCTTAACACTTCAAAAAGAATTTATAATAAATGATGAAGTAACTCAATTTTCTTTAGCTAATGTCCATAATTCCTTTACAACATCATATGGTAGCTGTTGAAAGCCTAGAGTTTGCTGTTCACGATAGGCCACAGGGCATGCTGTAACCACTTTCCAGTCTCCTGCTTTCAAAGTCTCTTCTCTGCATCTATCCCACATGGTTAAATTAGTGTGCACTTTTGGTTGCAAAGCATCATCCGGGGAGAATAAATCAGGATCTTGCTTCAGGTCAGGATCAAGAGGATTGATGGGCAACTCCCACAAACCCCCTTTTGTCAAAAGCGTTCACTGTAGCGTACATGCGGGGGCTTTGTTTTCAGCCAGCCCTTTCTAAGCTACTGCATCTGTGGTTAGTGCATTTTTGCCCAATATAGTTACAGGATCCCCCTCTTTTCCTGGCAAAGGAAGAGCAGAAAGCTCACAGTTAGTTGCGACCTGCACAACTACTTCCTTCTGAGCTGATTTTAAAGTAGTCATGATTTTCCCCCAAGTAGATAAATGTTCACAAACAGGATTATCTCCAGTTGCTGCCAGTTCAAATAGTTCTTGTCCAACTTTGCGCCGTGCCTCCAACTGAAATGTACCAGTTGTAGGAAAGTCCAGCAAATGATTAGCAATCCATTCAAATAAAGTAACTAATTGGACTCCTGGTATGTCCTGATTTTGCTTTCTTAATAAACTTTGAAGGACATCCAGGCTTTGCCTTTGTTCAAGGGATATCTTCCCTCCCACAGTTCCCAATAGTTTGGGCTCACTACAGCTACCTGAAAGGAGGTTGTAGTATGGAGGGTGTTGGTCTCTTCTCCAAGGTAGAAGGATGAATAGAAATGGCCTCAAGTTGCAGCAGGGGAGGTTCAGATTTGATATTAGAAAAAATTTCTTCACAGAAAGGGTTGTCAGGCATTGGAATAGGCTGCCCAGGCAAATGGTTGTGTCAGCAGCCCTGGAGGTGTCTAAAAGTCGTGTAGACGAGGTTCTCAGGGACATGTTTTAGTGCCAGTTTTAATGGTTGGACTTGATGATCTTAAAGGTCTCTTCCAGCCAAATTGATTCTACAATTCTGTGATTCTAGGACTCACCTGGAGACCCTGTCTGCTCTCGCTATTCCTCCAGGCCACAAAAAGCCCCAGCCCTTACAGGGAGGCAGGACCGGGCTGCCCCTCCGCTCTCCACGAGCAGCCTCACAGCCTGATGGCAAACAGCTCTACAGCATGGCTCTTACCCTCCGTAATGTCAGCGAGGTAGTTATTGAGCATTTCTGCCAGTCTATGCTGCTCCTGTGGATGAATTTCTCTGCCAAAGTAGTGAAACCTGTAAGAGGGACACCCAGAAATCAGGAAATGCCCACATGGGCCGAAGGACCTGGCAGCCAGTTCCGTGCTGGTGGCCCCAGAGCAGTGTCCTGCTGCTCTTTTGTGTTGCTTTGTGGGATCTGTCATCCTGCAGCTCACAGGGAAAGGGCATGCACATCTTGAGAATGAGCATCATGTTTTGTTAGTTGTAAATACAGCTGGAAGGCTGAAGTACGTTAGTCCTATTAACAAAATTAGAGTGGTGAACTGCCACATTTGATGCATGCATACCTAATAAAATCCTTCCCTTGCTCATTCTCCTGTCTTTGTTCACGTGTCTTCAGAAATCACCGAGTCCTTTGCCATTGCTTTTCAAACTATGTAGTCTGTCTGGAGACACTTGTTCTTCAAAGCTTTTAATATCAACATTAAAGGAGTGCTAACTAATCAAAAGACATATGTAGTTAAAAAGGATTTCCTCTCTTTTGAGTGTTCACACACGTCAATGCATTCTGCTATGGAAAATATTTAAATGTTTTTCTGCAAGGCAGAAAAACTCATCATCGCTGTAGTGTTGTCAAGTGAAGTGAGACTTCTCTTCAGAGAATTTTCCTCTTCTAACTTCTTTGTCACTCTTCTATAGCATCTTCCATTCAAGACTGTCAGAGAAGTTTACAGATAGCAACAATATTCCAGCACTGCTGAAAGGTGAAAAAAATTGAGTCTTACACTACAGGTGACGAATGTAAGGTGCAGGAGAAATAAGTTACCGGGTATTTATCAACAAACAGGCATTATATGGTAGGACCTAGTACCTACCCAGGAGGGCAAGAACCTGCTACTGTCCTTCAGCCATCTGAAGGTCCAGGGCCAACTTTTGATATCTACTTAATCAGCTTGACAATACAGGAAAAAAATTAAAACCCCTGACTGTGCTGTGTATCTTTAAGATTCTGCAGGATAAAGAAGCTTCCAAGATGAATCATAGCTTGGAGTCTTGAAACATATAGCACTGCTAAGCTTTGAACTAAGTACAGGGCTGGGCTCTATAGCAGGAGAAAGGCTTAGTTATGAAAAGACCAAGCAATACACACTGTTTAAATAGAATTATTTGGCTAGTGTTGAGCAGCAGCATAAAGAATGCTCCTGCTTGCCCTCTCTATGGACAGGCTGGAGGCTGAGAAGCAGGAAATCAAATGCTAAAAGCTAGGAAAAGGGCCTGGCAAAATAATCTGCAAAGAGCCATCCAGTGAACTATGTTAAAGCCTCCTGTGGTTAATCTCAGTCAGCTTTGATGGCTCTATTGGGCTTTGGTTATTAAAAGAATATTTCTCTTGTGCCCCCCCAAATAATTGCAATATGTGTCAGCAGTTTTGAATGTGTCATTTCATCCCTGTTGTGAAATCCAACAACCAGAGATATCTTTGCAGACAACAGACAAGGAGAGAGAGCCCATTTTCTGCTGGGTTGAGCAGAAGCTTGAGAAAACTGAGATTTCTGTCTGGCCACTTGCTGGTAGCCAGGACTGGAGCAAGGAAGAAACCCCTGGGTCTGCTGCTTCTTTGTGCTGATGCATGCCAGTCACTAGCCTGAGCAGACTGGTTACTCAGCTCTGTTGCCTCACAGCCAAATTTTGTCCAAACATTTTGTGCAAGACATCCAGTTTTCACCACCACAGTGGTCTCTGGCCCATGCAGGCCACTGTAGTCTGAAAACCACCAGTTTGGTGCAACACTGACCAAAAGTTAGGACTGGCTGAACTGCTGGAGATGTAGTGCTCACCAGGAGCGAGAGCTACTGGCTCCTGACTCTCTTGACAGTTTTTATAGAATCTTTCTCTTGTTATGTCTCTTGCCTTGTTTTGCATTGTTAAAACCCCTGCTGCTTTATGTAGTGACTAACATCTTAATTTAAAGTTACAGTCAGGTTAAGAAGCTCATCTTCAAGTCACATACAGACTCTAACATTTCTGAAAAGTCTCACTGGGAGGATTTTAAAGTTCAGTAAACTTAAAAACTGTGTGTTAGCCTCTAATAGCAGCTTCTGACTGAAAGATGGGAATGATAAATCTCTAACCTCCTCTGTGCTGGTTTGTGATCCTCTGAGAAATCATGCACTGAGTGAGAACACTTCAAAAATTCTTTACGCTTGTGCTTGTTTACTTTCATACTTGTAGGGGTGGAAATTTTTTCTGTGTTTCACCAGGGGATTTCTCTTCAAAGTCAATACAAGATGGAATTATTTGCCAGAGACTGGAGAGGATTTTATTGGGAGAAGGAGAGAAGGAAGGAAAGAGGTTGCCTGCAGTGATGAGATTAAAAAACGATTTGCTGCACTTAAAGAGCTGAACGCTTTGGTGATGTAACCCAGTCAGATCCAGGAATCCTTAACGGGTGCTTCCAGGTAATGGGAATGTTTTGTAGGTGTCAGTCACAGCTGAATGTTACTCTGAATGTTATTCTGAATGTTCGTATTCAAAAGTGCTTTAAGTGAAGGGAACAAGATTAGAATTAGAGGATGCTTCTGGCCTGTTCATGTAATAACTCTATGGGCTGGATTTGTGTATTCATGTGGGAAATCTTTGAGTTCGGTGTCCCAGAGGTATGCTCTTTCTCTTATCATGATAAGGACTTTTTAAAACCATAAAGTGGTATAAAAGCTGTATCAGACCAAGCATGAGACTCCTGCATGCCTCAGCAATGGTGGTGTCCAACAACTCCCAAATTACAGTTACTCCTATGATATTCTAGGAAGAGTTCATTAAATGATGAGGAGAAAATAGAGAGAGGTCACAGAATCACAAAATGGTTTGGGTTGGAAGGAGATTATCTAGTCTAACCCACCTGCTAAAGCAAGTACACCTGGAGTCAATTGCACAGGAATGCGACCAGGTGGGTCTTGAATGTCTCCAGAAAAGGAGTCTTCACAGCCTCTCTGGGCAGCCTGTTCCAGTGTCTGTCATCCTCAAAGTAAAGAAGTTTCTCCTCATGTTTAGATGGAACCTCCTGTGCTTCAGTCTGTGCCCTTTGACCCTCATCCTATCTCTGAGCACCACTGAAGTCTGGTCCCATCCTCTTGACACCCACCTTTGAGATATTTATAAACATTGACAAGACCCCCCCTCAGCCTTCTCTTCTCCAGATTGAACAGGCCCAGCTCTCTCAGTCTCTCCTCATCAGAAAGGTGCTCCAGACCTCTCATCATCTTTGTAGCCCATCACTGGACTCCCCCCAGCAATTCCTTGTCCTTCTTAAACTGGGGAGCCCAAAACTGAACACAGTACTCCAGATGCAGCCTCACCAGGGCAGTGTAGAGGGGGAGAAGAACCTCCCTTGACCTGCGGGTCACACTTTTCCTAATGCACCCCAGGATACCCTTGGCCTTCTTGGCCACAAGGGCACATTGTTGACTCATGGTCAATCTGTTGTCAACCAGAACTCCAAAGTCCTTCTCTGCAGAGCTGCTTTCCAGCAGGTCCACCCCTAACCTGCACTGGTGCTTGGCATTATTCCTCCCCATGTGCAGGACCTTACACTTGCCCTTGTTGAAATTAATCAGATTCTTCTCTGCCCAGTCCTCCAGCCTGTCCAGGTCTTGTTGGATGGCAGCACAGTGTATCAACCCTTCCTCCCAGTTTGGTATCATGAGCAAACTTGCTGAGCGTGCACTCAGTCTCTTCATCCAGGTCAGTGATGAACAGGTTGAGTCTACTGTAGTTGCCACACATATTGAAAATATTTAATTTTGTAACTGCTTTCTTGGAATATATTATTTCTTTGATCTAATGGAAATCCTCTAGTGCATCTGGCTTTCATTTGTAATTTTTCTAAAGGCTGTTGACATTCCTTGTAATTCCATCCCCCCACCTGCAGGGGATGGGGCTGTGAGCCCCAAGCAGGGCCTGGGCGTGAAGGGGTGCAGCAGGGCAGGCCAAGGCAGAGCATGGCTCACCTTGCTGATGTTCAAGCTGAACAACTCCTTGAAGCAGGTGGGCTGACAGATGAGCAGCAGGTAGAGGGTCCAGCTGTGTCAGAATTTCACAACGATGATGGCATAGCGTGGTTTGGAGGTGAAGAACTGGTGCCAGGGCATGGCCAGCTGCAGGGGGAGGGGCAGGGCAGGGCTGATGGTGACCTCTTGACCCTTGACATGCCCTTCCCAACCAGGGACATGACATCCAGCCCTGACCCCACACCTGGTGGTCTGACCACAACCCAACTCTGACCTCCGAGCCCCAAGCCACCTCTGACCCTAGACCCAGCCCTGATCCTGACTCGATCCCTGGCCCCAGTTTGACCCTGCAGCAAATGCCCTCCAGGACCGCCCTGACCATTACCTCTGACCCCTGACCCTCACCAGGGAGGGTTGGGGTCAGCTGGGGGGGCGTTGAAACTGGGGGGGAATACGTGCAAGGCATCCTTGTGCAATGTGGCATGTGCAAGGGGGAAGGGAATACACGCGATGGGTCCAGCTGTAAGTGCTGGGGGTGCTGCCTCTCACACACTACATGCTGTTCCCCTCCAACCTGTTGGTGGTGAATTTCTGGCCGATGAATCCCCCTGGGATCTGGGTGATGATGTAGCCCCAGAAGGAGCCGTGGATTATCCCCGCTGTTTCAGAGTCTCAGTTGAACTGCATGCCCTGGGAGGGCAGAGGAGAGGGTGGGAAGACCACTATATGCAGGACCCTCTCAAAACCTTCGAAAACCCCCAACCCCCAAAAAACACCGAACCTGCCCCTTCCCAAACATGACCTCCATGTCCCAGCTCCTCCCAATTTCCCCCAGTCCCCCATGCCCCCCCGTACCTCTCCGTGCCTGCCCCTGCTGACCATGGTCATCCCCAGGTTGCAGTGGATACCACAGCTGATGCAGAAGCTGATGCTGTAGTGTTGAAGAGACCATAGCAGGTGCAGTCCAGCAAGGGGGATGTGGGGGGTCCCAACCTGCCCCCCTCAGGCACCGCCTGAGCTCAAGTCCGGTCCCTCTGCATCTTCCTGCTGCCACCCCAGGAGTCTGTAGGGACAGGGCAGGATGGGGGGATCATGCATGTGCGATGCGTGTGCCTCTGCTGCCCACCCTGTCAAGACACCTGGGTCCCCCCTGAACTCCCGGGTCCCCACCAGATGCCTGGGTCCTCTCTCCTCGTCTCACATGCCTGGGTTCTCTGGGACACCATCCCTAGTCCCCCCTCCCCCAGATCACCACTAAATCCCCCTCATAAGCTGAGACCCCCTCCTGTGTTGGGCGGGGGGTGAGCACCTGGGACTGCTGCGAGGCCCTGCCCCCAGCACAGGGGACAAAGGTGGCCTGTGAGGTTGCACACACGTATACTAGTTTGATTCACCTTTTATTGCAAGTTTTTGTAGGAAAAAGGCAATGGGGGTGGGGGGGACACAGGTGTCCACCCACTCAGGCCTGCAGGGACATCGTCACAGTGAGGACCTGGGGGAAAAGGTCAGCGGTCAGCAGGGGAGCAGCACCTCCTGGCTAAGGAGTGGGACTGTGGAGAAGGGTGGGGCCAGGAAAGGAGTGTAGCTGAGCCAGCAGGCATGGCCAGGAGCCTTTACCTGGGTAAGGTGGATGGGTGTGGCTCAGGGCATGGATCAGGGCAAGGCTCAGGGTAGGTGATGTTGCCCATCACCATGGCAACACTCACCTTGGTTCCACGGTGGAAGTGGGCAGGGCACTGGGCGGGGTTGGGGCAGCTCCAGCACGGAGCCGCCCCCCTCCCCCTTCAGCACCAGCTGTTCCTCACTCAGCCCCAGCCACAGCAACTCTGCACCTGCCTGGACACGGCAGGGCAGGGTCAGGGAGAGGGCCCAGATGGCCCCACCACAACCAAGGTCTTCCCAACTGCCCCTGGATCAGGTTAAATCTCCCCCACACCTACCCAGCCCCACCCAGCACCTCTCCTCCACCCCACAGCATCCCCCCTAATATTTAGAGGAGCCCCCCCCCCATCCCCCAACAACCCCTGGGATCAAGTTAATTCCCCCCAATGACCCTGGTGCCACCCCCACTCACGGCCTGTGGCAGCAGCACTCCTGGGTGTTGGGACAAGTGTTCTGCCACCTCCACATACTGGGAAGGGGCAGGGCACCTGTGGAAGGAGGGGCAGAGGTCAGGCAAGGGGGCCACAGGGGGGTGGGGGAGGGTCTCACTCACCCCTCAAGCTCCTGGATGCGGGGCAGAGGCCACATCCGAATGTTTTGGGCTGAGATGAAGCCCAAGAACCGGCGGTTCCGCAGCACCCACCAGCATGGGGGTGGGGAGCATGGGGAAGTCACGGAGGCGAGGGTGAGACCCCCTTCCACCACCCTCTTCTTTTCCAGTTCCACCCCCGAAGTTCATCCCCCAGCTCCTTCCCAGTGCCTCTAGTTGCCCCACCCCTCACCCTCACAATGCTCCCAGTCCCACCAGTCAGCTCCAGCCCACACTTCTCTGTCAGCCCCTCCATTGCCACAGTCAGGAATAACTCGCGGTACAGGGGGCCGGCCTGAGGGGAAGTGGGGCAGGGGGATCAGAACCCCCCAAACTCTCCCAACCCACCCTGGGATCCCTCAACCTCTCTCTCACCTGCAGTGTGCAGAAGAACCCCAAGTTCACCACTACATCATGGGCCATGCAACCCTGGCCACCTGCGGGGGGGGGGAGAAGGGGGAATGAAGGAGGGGTTGGGGCATTTGGTGGGGTCAGGATGAGTTTGGGGGAAGGATTAAGGGAGTGGGGGAGGTCATGGAGAGGGTTTTGGAGGGGATTAAGAGGGGCTGGGGGCACTCCACAGGGGGGCTCAGGAGACAGTTTGGGGGATCAGGGGGAGAAATTGGGGGGCAGGCAGGGTCAGGAGGGGATTAAGAGAATGGGTGAATCTGGGGAAGAGTTCAGGGGAGGGGCCGGGGGTCACACAGGGGGGTTGAGTGGGAGGTTTTGGGTAGCTGGGTGTGTTGAGCGGATCAGGGCAGAGGTTTGCAGGGCTCAGGGTTTTTTGGGGGAGGGGGAATCTCACTGCAGTCCAGCTCGGTATGGGGCTCCCACAGGCTCATGGGGATGTGAAAGGTCTCGGGCAGGTCGTATAGGAGGAGATGGCACAGCCCGGGGCGGGGGCAGCACCTCTCCCGAGTGACAAACATTGACAAAGACCTTGGTCACCCCCGCGCGGGTGTTCACGCAGAACCCTGGGGAGAGGAGACGCAGGGGGTCAGGACCCCACGAGACCCCCCAAATCCCTAGGGCCCCTCCCAAACACTCCAGACCTGGCTGCGGGGGTGACAGCGCGAGAAGGGTCGGTGGGTGGGGGCGGCTCCTCGTCGTCCTGTGTTACCTGGGGAGGACAGAGGGATTTGGGGGTACACGGACGGAGCGGGGGAACACGGGTCAGTCCCTGCTCCCCTCGCCCCGGGCTCCCCCCCCGATCCTACCTGCAGCAGAAGCCGCCGCAGCGCCTCCTCCTCCCCGTCGTCCGCGACCAGCTCGGCCGACAGCAGCGACGCGTCCGCGGGGGCGGCCATAGCCTGGGTGGGGGCAGGAACGGGAGGAAGAGGGGAGGAAGCGGGGAGGAGCCCGGAGGCCCCAAACGCCGCCCGGACCGCCCCGAACCACGGCCCCAGGGACATCCCCAACCTCAGGCCAGTCGCCCCAAAGCCTTCTGAGCGACCCCCCGGCCGCCCCGCCGTACCGGCCGCTACGGCTCCCACCTCCGGTTTTCGGCGGAAGCGTGAGTGAGTTTCTATGGTTACGGGGCCGCTGTTTGGTGCGATGGCGGCAGCAGCGCTGGGGCCCGTCCCTGGGATCTTCAGCTCCATGGAGGAGGAACCCAGGGCCGAGGGGGCCGCAGCGGGGGAGGTCAGGGACAGGCACACGTGTGGGTCCCGGGGCAGCAGACCCCGCCCCGGCGCCAAGCGGGACCTGCACAGCAGCCGCCTCTGGGTGCCGGGACTTGGGGCTGAGTGACCCCTGGTGACCCCTGACCGGCGACCTCCCACTGTGACCTCTGACCTGCAAGCGAGACCTCAATAAACACCCCCTCCGCCCTCCCCCGCAGCCTTTCGGATGAAAAATGTTAATGATTTAACGGGGATTATCAAAGAGATAGTGAAACAATCACAGGACCTTCGACAAAATATAGAAAGCACGTGGATTAGTAAACTGTTATCTCAAATGGGGAATATTTCACTTGCAGGGTGGCTAACATCATTAATGTAAACAGGAATAATTATTTTCGTCGTCATAATTGTGTTTATAATGATTTTAGGGTGTGTAAAGAGAGCACCAGAAAGAAGCGGTTTGGAAGTAAATGCTCAAGGTTCTATTTTAATGAGGGCTGAAGCCCGGTGGCCACAAACCTTCAAGAAAAGAGGAGAGATTGATGATAACTAAAATCAGCAATTAGTAATAAAATAAGTCTATACAAATAAGGGTCATAGATTTTAGGCATTGGCTAAGTTAATAAGGGTCACAGATGTTAGATGATAGGCACTTGTTAGGAGTTAAGCCACAAGAATGGAATTTGTTAAAATAAGCAAAAGGGCAGGAGACGCCCTTGCTCTCAGAAGATCAGGTGGTGACACCAGCGCAAGCAGGGTCCAAGCTGAATAGCAAAGGAGTGTAATGCATATGCAAAGGATTTCTTGGAAATTTAATGAACATGTATGATCTGTATGGATATAACCTATGTCTCGGAATTGTTCAGGGCCCTCACTAGGGGAACAATCCCCATGGGTGCTGGTGCGTCAATGAAAGATGTTTGCTTTCAAAACCACGGGGGTTTTTTGTTTTAGAAGTTTCTTCAATTGCTCGATTTATGGTATAAATGTCATCTCAGCTGGGTATTTGCTGAAGATCTCAGGTATTAAAAAAACCTCACAAACTGCACTTTCTGATCAGCTTTGCAGCGGAACAACATATAAACAAAACCTCCTCATGCAACAAAGTTTCCCTAAGAGTAAGGAATGAGAAGATTATTTTGTGTTACTTTTCAGTTGATACAAAGACACAAGAGAGAACAAGGAAAGGCCAATGGTTCTGGTGCCTGCAAAGGCTAATGTTTACAGGCCTGTCCTTCAGTCAGAACTCAATTTGGCTGGAAAAGAATGACTTTTCAAAAACACAGTTATCCCGAAGCAGGAGAGTGTACTGGTAGTTAATGTGTTAATAAGTAGTTAATAAATGAAATCTCATTAAATTTCATTGAAAGCTCATTTTTTATTGTAGTAAATGATGTTGAAGTTTCACCTTGATAATTAGGCTCTTTACATTTGGCAGAAACAAAAAGATTAATTTAATAGCAGAGATGGCTTGAATTGAAACAAAGAAATCAACTCAACATAACTAGATTACACTGTTAGGTGGGCATTCTTTATGTGCGGTGCTGGGGTGGCACTTGCGATTCTCCACCAAAAGTGCTCGCCACGACAGGACAACCTCGTGCAGCTTATATCTACAAAAGCGTTGCATATTCATTACAGTTCTTAGAAATTATTAACATTCAATGTGCCTGTCCTAAGAAATTATTACATAAACATGAAGTTAATTATTTCACGGTCTTTGCTGCCATCTGGTTTCCTTTTGCAGGCATTGCAGTCTCTCCAGGGGGGCTTTTACTTCCTCCGAGGGTCTTCTCATAGTCTACCTCACGTGTCCATTCGTTTAACTTTCCATGTTGGCAGCTCTTCACGCAGGTGCAATTAGTACATACTTACATAAATGATAAATTAGTGCAAGCCTTGAATTATACTTCTCTATTCTATAGCTTACTTACGATACATCTGTTAGTGTGCAGCTTTGGATTTGACCTGTCCAGGTATTTCCTGTAGCTCATTTCGGGCCATAACAGTTTTCACTAGAGATTCATGTTAAAGACAGCTTGGAGTAAAGGCATTTGTTACTGCAGTTGTGCTTATCAGAATCACTAAGACCAACATCGAGGGAACTTCAAAGTGGTAGGTCCCACTGGTTCTGACATCCATTTCCTATCTGGCGCTTTCTTCGGTCTTGAATAGTGAATCCAGGCAGGTTGCTGTTTAATCTTGATTGCAGTAAAGGTCATTGGTAACACTTGTCTTCTAAAGACTGACCGACCTGAAAATGTTTAACATAAGCCCAATCTTCTGGCCTAAAGGGACAAACTGGTTGATCTAACCCTCTGGCCCTAGTTTCAACCACTGGTTCCAAATCATACCCACTGAGAAAAGAGGCGGGATCGACAATAGTAGTAGTAACAATATTTACATCATCTTATTCTACTGATACTGCTTGGTGTTTCAGAAAGCTTTAAGGGGATAACCAATGGTTACCTTTTTTTCTAGTACGACAGTCAATGTATGAGATACCAACAGTCACCTTCTGACCCACAGTAAACTTGTGCACTTCCTGTATGTTGAGGACAACAGTTGCCACAGCTCTCAGGCACCCTGGCCAGACTTTGCTTACATCGTCTAATTGCTTAGAGAAGTAAGCTACAGCCCATTTGTAGGGCCCCAACTGCTGGGCCAGGACTCCTAAGACAATTCCTTGCCTCTCATGGGAGAACAACCAGAAGGGTTTTGTGACATCAGGAAGGCCTAAGGCAGGAGCTTTCATAAGTTCTTTCTTCCGCTGTGCAAATGCCCTTCTGGCTTCCCCTGTCCAATTCAGTTTAGAAGGGTGGTTTTTCAACAGGTCATACAAGGGTTTTACTAAAAGTCCATAGTTATATATCCATAGCCAGCACCAACCTGTCATTCCAAGGAAAGTTCTGAGCTCTTGAACTGCTGTAGGTTCAGGTGTTTGGCAAATGGCTTTTTCTCATTCCATCCCAAATTTGCGCTGTCTCCCAGATATCCTGAATCCCAAGTAAGTGACTCGGCATTCTACTAGTTGAGCTTTCTGTTGAGAGACGCAATACTCACTTAATCTCAGAAAATTCAACAAATTTACAGCCCATTGCATGCAATCTTCTTTAGTTTCTGTGGCTATAAGGAGATCATTAACACACTGTGACAAAGTCCTTTTTCCTGGAGGAGCTTCCCAGGTTTCAAGTTCTCAGTTCTCGTGCTAACTGGTTTTCAATAATAGTAGGGCTGTTCTTGAATCTTTAGGGTAACTCAGTCCAAGTTAAGCGGGTCTTTCTCCCAGTGCTGGGATTTTCCCATTGAAAAGCAAAAAGCTTCTGACTTTCTTTAACCAAAGCCAAACAAAAGAAGGCATCCTTCAAACCCAACACAATGAACCATTCAGTTAACTATGTGTAATGGTTGGCTACTACTGGGTGTAAATCCTCAGTCATTTTGCTTATTGCCCTCAAATCCTGCACTAACCTATTACTTTTACCAACTGACTACTTTACAGGTAGGATTTGAGTGTGCAATTCTGACTCACATTCCACCAAGAGTTCAAATTGCAAGAAATTACTGATTACTTCTTTTATCCCTTCTTTATCCTTTAATTTTAGGGAATATTGTTTGATCCTCACTGGTCCAAACCCTGGTTTCAAATTAATTTTCACTGGTTCTGCATTCTTTTATTTACCAGGAACTCCTGAAGCCCATACCGCCTGGAAATATTTGATCCAGTATTTCCTGAGGTATTTGGCTTTGCCTATCAGTTTGAATCCTTGCCAAACTCAAAAATCTCAATTAATTGATCTTCTTTTATCTTGAATTTCACTTTACCCTCTTTGAATGTTATTCTTGCTTCCAGTTTTTCCAACAGATCTTGTCCTAGTAACGGTTTTGGAGACCCAAGCATATATAAGAACCTATGGATTCCATTGTTTTCCTAACTGATATTTGATTGGCTGCAAAAAGAAAGCTTTCTCTTGTGGGCCAGTAGCTCCCACTACAGTTACAAAATATTTATCTAATAGTATCAATTCCTGATTCAAAACCAAGCAAGATGGTCCTGTACCAACTCAAACCTCAACTTCTTTTCTCTGTTTCTCTAGCTTTACTATAACCAGTGGATCTGCTAGGGTAGATTCCTCAGGTCCTTGTTAAGCAACCTCAGCTATTACTGCAGACTTCAATTTTGAACAATTCCATCTCCAGTGTCCTTCTTCTCTACAATAAGCACGTTGATTCTGTTTCAGCTGGGGTCTAAGTTGGGACTCATCATTCCTCCTAGGAAGCCCTCCCCTACCCCACCCTCCCAAAGGTCCCTGTGGACCCTGCCCTGTTCTTTCTAATGCCACCTCAGTAGCAGCTGAAAGGAACCTGTGGTGATCAGTTAATACCACACTCTTTCTGCCACTCTGGGTGATTTTGCAAAGTGAAAAACATGTAAACATACATAACTTCATCCCATTGTCCTTCTTTCCTCAAGAATAACATTGCTCGTAAAAAAGTACTATGATTTGAAGTTCTGTTAAGAGACCTCTTTTCCTCATCATCTAATTTACACAATGGCAACTACTGATTACAATATTTTGTCAAGGTTTTTCTAATTGCATTACCACTAGATGGTCACCCAATGTCTTTCCATCGAGCTAAAATACCCCCTAACAGGCCTTTTTCCAGAATACCACTACTAGGCTGTCCTCCCATTATGCTATGATTGGAGCAGCACAATTAACCCTGTTACAAATACAAACTGGGAGTATTAATACATATATTAATACCCCACAAATAACACCAAAAGCTCTCCATGACATAGAACCTTCACAGTTTGTACTCCAAGTTTATTCCACTCTCTCCAAAACTTACAGTTAACACAAAACAGCTTGGCTGCCAGACTCATATCTATCCAACACTTAGCACTACAATTAGGACACTTCACAACATAAATTGGTTCACAACTCTCACACTTCAAACAAGTTAATGCCACAGCAGCTTCTGCTGTATCTTTAGGCATTGAAGTGCATAATCAAAACCAAAGTTTATCCAAAAATTCAAACAAAGTGCCAGAACTCCAGTATGCTTTATGGTTGTACACAGAACTGTCTTTATACCACAACAAAGAAACAGAATAACCGGTACCAGAAGTACTCCACACAAACAAATCCAAAGCCTTCAAATTCCAGTAAACTAAATAACCAAAGCATACCTTTGCAGTGCTAGCAACCCATTATACACTATCCTACATAAGGACGTTGTCTTGTGACTTATGGATAGCCCCAAGATGACCAGTCCCCAAAATATTTGAAAATAATTCCTTCTTACTAGACAGTCTTTGTCTCTCACTGCAGTGATCTGATTGATATGAGGAGTCTCTCCAGAAAAGTCTCCAGGTTGCACCTGGAGTAGTCCCTGACCCAATGGGTCCTGCAGCCAGGCAGAGGGGATCCCATCTGGATCACCAGACTGAAACAAAGAAATTGACTCAACAGAACTGGATTACACTGTTAGGTGGGCTTTCCTTATGTGTAGTGCTGGTGATTCTCCACCATAAGTGCTCACCACAACAGGACACTCGAGTGCAACTTATCTTTACAAAAGCATTACATATTCATTACAGTTCTTAGAAATTATTAACATTCAATACACCTATTCTAAGAAATTATTACCTAAATATGAGGTTAATTATTTCATGGTCTTTGCAAACGATAAAAAAAATCTGCTTGTGGGCACTTTATTGAGGTCAAGAGCCTCAATCAAAAACAAAAGCATTTTGACTTCCAGTTCCTAGTTAGAGTTCTAATTAGTTAATTCTCAACAAAACTGGATCTTAAGCCATGAGGGGACTTAGGAGTCTTCCACAAAACCAGAGAGGAAGAGAAAGTGTCACCAGCATCATTATAAGCTGGCAACTAGGGCACCTGCCTGGGTGCTGGAAGTTGGAGGCCTCTCACTTTGAATAAAATGGAGACGAGACTCGGTCTCAGATTTTCTGTAAGCTGGGGGAGGGATCCATCCATTGGTTTCAAAGGATAACACTTGTTTCTTGTCTTCTTCTTCCCTTTAATGAATGTCTACATTCTTCCTAAATTTAAAATGAAGGAATTCATACTCTAAAATGTTAAATCAAGGTGGTTTTATATAATACTATTTTCCCTTTAACATCTATTCTAATCTATTCAATGGAGAGCTGAAGTGAGCCTTGAGGAAGACTGGGAAGCCAACATGAGCCATAGAGAGGACTGGAGAGCCCTGGGAAGCTGTGTATAGCCCAGGGGAGAACTGGGGTGACTTGTGGAACCAAGGCAAGCCCTGGGGAGGACTGGGGAGCCCTTAAGAGATCTGGTGAGCCTTGGGGAAACAAGGAGAGCCCTGGGGAAACAAGGAGAATCCTGGGGAGTCAAGAAGAGCCCTGGGGAGAACTGGGAAGATTTGGGGAGCAGAGGTGAGCCCTGTGGATGGCTGGGCCTTGGGGAGCCAATGTAAGCCCTGGGGAGTTGAGGTGATCCATTGAAAGGAGTAGGGAGCCTTGTGGACCCCAGGCAAAGACTGGAGAGCTCTGGGGCAATAAGATGAGCCCTGGGGAGCTGAAATGAGGCCTGGGGTGTCCTGGGGAGCTGATGGGGTCAGAGAGAGCACCCCATGGCCAGGGATCCATGGTGAGGGGCAACACAGGGTATCCCACAGCCTGACATCTGTGGGACAGGGGACACAGGGCAACCTTAGCTGGTACGGAAACTCAGGGACTCCAGGTGGCAATGAACCTGTGGCAGAGGTGGGGGAGTTGCAGAGGCCTACAGGGCCAGGGGCTGCTCCAGGGTGCTGCGTACATCCACTCTAGTGCTTCCACCAGAGTCCCCTTGGCATCCCTGGCCAGGCATAGCACTGCCCTGTGCTGCAGCCCTCTTCTGCACTTGTCTGAGCATTGCAGGGCACCAGGACAGCTAAGACCCTGTGCCCACCTGCAATCCACAGACCTGCCCTTACCCCACCCTGCACACCCTTCCTGCCCCTTGCACCCACCTACACCCAACGCCACACTCAGCGCAGCACCAACTCACACCCACGCCCAAATGTGGCCTGGAGCCCCTACACTCAGACCAGTCCCAAGCCTCAGACCCCGCACCCAGCTGCACAATCCCCCTGAGCACCCCACAGCATTGCATGAGCACCCCACATCCAGCCTGGGTGTCACCAAAACCCAGCAAAATCTCTGGGGCTCTTGAGAAGACAACAAGGCTTTTGAGGGCCAGGGCAAAGCCTGGCCCAAGGAGTCACACACTCTGGAATGACCAAAGCCCTGTCTGTACATGGCAAAGCTTGGTGACATCCCCAGGGCACTCTGGAGAGAAGCAGGGCCTTTGGGGAATTGACAAATCTGGTAAAAGCTGTCAGACTCTCTGGAAGGCAGAAGAGTCCCATGGGGCATTGTCAATGCACAGCAGGAGCTGTTGGAGACTCTGGAAGGCAGCAGTGCATCTCCACTGATGCAGCAATAGTAGCCCTCAACAAAAACAGTAAGGCAGTGTGTTTTTCTGTAGTGAATGAGGCACAGACTCTCGATAAGGTGCAATGAGAGACATTTATTACAAACTCAGTCTTGCATTTATACTTGGTATGATGCCTGCTCAAGTATTTGCTGGTTTGCTGGTTAGTCATTACATAAGCAATGTATTTTGTGTTCCCACTGAAGTTACTGCCATAAACACATTTTTTTTGTCTATCACAAGCTATTCCTCTGTCCTGGATGTATAAATCCTTTATCAGTCCCTCTGTTCTTGATGTATCAGGTAGCATACAGTTCTCGCTTCTTGTATTTTTCCACCAACAGTTGTTCTCATGCTGCCGACTCTTGTAGTTTCTCACAGGCCTGATGTCAGAACGCTGCCACATTTTTCTGCGACTCAGAAAGAAAGACCCAACAACAAAGTGCGTAATAAAAGAGGTGTTTGAAGAGAGAACTTTGTTTACAGCCTTCTGGTCTAGATGTGTCAATGGTGGGCGTCTTCTACACTATACAAGTCTGCTGTGCTCTCTGTGTTGGCCTTCATGCATGCTGCCAGGTGGGAGAATGTCCATCTGCTGAAAGTGTCCTTCAGGCTGAAGAGGTGATCCAGTGAGGAAAGGCAGCAGTTCTGCTGCAGCAGCCAGGCTAGCCTCTTCCTCTTGCTACACAGGAGAAACTACTGGGCCCAGAGGCTCCAGCTCTACAGTGCTAAATCCGACAAGGCCTCCAGTTTGGGCAGGTCTGGGCCTGGATGCCTGGGACCAGGTAGGAAATGGCTCTTCCTCCCTGAGATTCTCAGTTCTGCTTCTTACCAGGCCTCCTGTGGAAGGGAGGATGCTCTCCTGCCAACGGAAGCGGGCCACTGCAATTTCTCCATTTAGAGATGTGACAAGGGCTCCAAAGGAGGTCTGGGGGAACTACCTTTTGAGCAGGCTCAAAACCTTACTGATCATTTTCTTTGGCATCTTTATGTGTCCCATACCACGGCAGACCTGCACAGGAAAAGGGAAACATCCTGAGATGGACTAGTTGCCCATGAGACTTCAGGAATCTGCCAGTGGCTGGAGATGCCCAGAATCTCCTCAGCAACTGGGGAACACATCCAGCTCCTTTCTCCAGGAGATCACTCCATACCTCCCTGTCTCTTTACCTCCCCTTTGAGTCTGAAGAAGGTGGCTTCATCAAAGCAGGTATCACTTTTGCATCCTGTAATGAGTTCCTCAGGACCTCTGCTTCGTTCAGCTTCATGAGGGCCTTTGCACAAGAACACAGGCAGCAGGTGACACGGGTGCAGAGCCCATGGCCAGCCTTGTCCTTCGTCCCCCATTGCCTCTGACACCTGTAAACCTTTGGTGATGGCCTGTCATGGAGGCACCCCGAGGTTAGTTTAAGGGACAACAGGGTCCAAAACAACTTCTATTAAACTGGTGAGAAACAGGGTTTTAGCACTCCAAAAGTGACTTAAAAACAGGTTCGGATATCAGTTGAGGAAAATTATTAAGGGGCAGCAACTAATACAACAAGCGGTCCACAGAGTGCATGCACATGGCTTCACCCCAAACAATGCTGGAGCCGTCCTTGAGTCCCAGAGAAGTACACACTTGCCTAAACACGGTGTGGGATTATTTTTAAAGAGATACACGTACTCATAGTGAGTACGGAAAGTGTACACTCACAATTCTGCGATGGTTAATTTACTTACACGTGCAAATGTGCACAGAATACTACACGTGCTTATGTGGAAGCACGGGAGGAAAATACACTCATGATTGTGCGAGGAAATAATTTATACATGTGTTTGTATTGAGCACGGAAAGTTACGCGTGCAAATGTGCACGAAAAGTACACGTGCTTGTATTAAGCATGGAAAGTTACGTGTGCAAATGTGCACGGAAAGTTACATGTGCAAATGTGCACGGAAGGAAAATACACCCACGATTATGCGAGGATTAATTTTACACATGCTCATATTGAGCACGGAAAGTTACACGTGCATATGTGCACGAAAAGTGTAAATATACTCGCAATCCTGCGAGAAGTTTTACTCACACCCGTGGCGGCAAGGCAAGCGGAGTCTCCATCCCGGGGAGGGGGCTCTCGGCAGCAGCATCTTGCTCATGCTCGGAGAGACCCGCGACAACAGGCGGAGTCTCGACGAGAATCCTGTTTTTATATTGGCTGATCAGATCTGACTGTAGGCATTCTAGAAGCTTCTCTGCACCCCCACACTGGCAGTGGGTGCCCCTGAAGCCTCCAAACATCCCCCACAGTGGCCGCAGGTGCCCACCGGCTCACTGGCGCCTCAGCACTCCCTTCTCCTAATGGCCCTGGCCAGGGTGCTCTGGGGCCAAACAAAAGAAGCTGTTAGCCTCAAGTAGCAGAGAGAGAGGGAGATGTGCCTACTCCTTCCATACTGAAGGAGGGAGGGGGAGAGAGTGGGTTTGCATTCTGCCAGATGGCCACTCAAACAGAGTCACACTGGCTGAGAGCACAGGCAGTAGTGACCCTTCACAGCACCTCCCTGCTAATGCCCCTCATGCTAAGGGCACAGTGCCCTCTGTCTCTTGCTGCAGAAGAGGCAAACCAGAGGAACAAGTTGTGGTCTGGTGCCAGCATTTCCCTCCCAAGGCCACATGAAGGAAAGCCCTCTTGCAATGGCCAAGTTGTCCTGCCCAAAGCCAGGCGACTGAGAGGCCTCCGTGCATGGTGGTTGCTGGCAAGCAGGACAACTCACCATGTAGTTGTTGGGGACATGCAGGCAGGCAGCTGCACACTCCAGAAAGTAGTAGAAGGCTCTGTCAGCATCATCCATTGCCAGGTAGTGGTGAGACAAAGGCACAAGCACCAATTCCACAATGGCTTCACATTCACAGGAGCACATGTCATCGTGCTTCTCGTCGGTCTTGCTGGGCAGCCCGGTGCTCTGATCACTCATTGCCAGAACCTGCCCTGCAGCAGTGGAGGTAAGCTGTGCGGGGAGATGTCCCCCAGGCTGGCTGTGGGGCAGGTGATGGGGCTCGCAGAGCTGGGAGGTTGTCCTTCTCGAGTTGCCTGGGCATTCCTTGCTCCCTTCCCCTCCCCTCCATGGAACAACAAAATACTGTGGTCTCTCTCCTTTTACAGGGCTCAACACCTTTGGCAGCACTGGCACTGGCCAGGGGAAGCAGCTTCTCCTCTTCAGCTCTCCCCAACCCACTGAAGAGCACAACCATGGCCACTGAGACAGTGTGGAGCTGCCTCATCTGCCGGGATGCTCAGAAGGCTGTTGCCTCTGTGCAGCCCTGCCAGCACCACTTCTGCCTGGGCTACATCCTGCGGTGGGCTGAAAGGAACCAACTTGAGCACTCTGCAGAGGCCAGATGGAAGATATCACGTTTTCTGTACAGGAAGATGACTGCTTGTGTGTCACCATGTCCCCTGCACAGCCAGCCCTGGCCAGCATCCAGGCAAGCTCGCTGTGTCCTGCTGGCTGTGGGCCTGTGGCAGGCACTCTCCTCCTGGCAATTGGTTTGAGGGTCTCACCCAAGTGGTCTCCCCTGGGCAGGCAATAGTCCTGCAGCAAAAGGTGAACACACAAGCTTGCAGGAGACATTAATTCCTCCCCAAGATGAGGAAGAGAAAGGCTTCTACAAGACTTCAAGAGGCTGACCTGTCAAGAAGGCCAGCTGGTGGAAATATGGAGGGCAGGTGTGCAGCTGGGCCCACTCAGGTGCTGAAGAACAGGTACAAGGATTTTTTTCCTCCTGGGGACATCAGCTGATGGGTGGGACATCCAGAGCATAATGTGTAACTCAGGGGACAGTAAGGAGAAATCAAACTCTGTGTCAAACCCCATAGTCCTGCTGTGTGGGCTCCCACCAGGAGACTTACAAGTTCCTGCTGTTCTTCAGACCTCTGAGTTGGCAGGGCTCTTCTGGCAACACTAGCACCTCCTGGACTCCATGCTGCCAAGCAGATATTAGCAGGTGCAGAGAGCAAAAGGGCAGCCCCTCGCACAAAGCAAGCACCTGGTAACACCAGAGTGGCCCCACGGAAAGCTGCTGGCAGAGCTGCCCAGACAGGAATAGTCTGAGTAGTTATCTGATAGGCACCAGCTGCACTTCACATCACCAACCGGTAGTTGGGTAGTGCTTGGGGCCTCAGCACTACTCCCCATTTCCCCTCCCTGCTGTGGCGAGGATCAATGCCACGCTCTACAGGCTGCGAAAGAGAGACCTCTGCTCCCATCTCACTGTGTGATGTATGGGAGAAGTCCCACTTCAGCTGGGATGTAGATCCCAAGCAATAGGCAGATCTGGAGCTGGTGGCCCACATACATTACTACCTGGGTTCTATCTGTGTCCACAGGACATCATAGGGGCCTATGACCCATCTCCCATCTCTCCCATCTGGTGCTGTGAACCACTGATGCCCTCTTCCCTGGTGTGTATGCTGCCACAATGGTCACCCGCAGCCCATGGCATGTTGCATGGGCCATCACACACACGTGTCTGTGCACAAGTAAGCTGTGTCCTGGGTCCTGGTGTCTGAGGTGCCAGGTTCCTGTCAGGCTGGAGAGCTGTGCCTGGGAGTGCACATGGACACAGGAAGCTCAGCCAGGATCCCCCCTCCCCAGCAGCTGGGCTCCTCAAGCATCTTCACGCACCTCAGACACTCTTCATGAGTCCCAGACATGGCTGCACGTCATGTGGGCACCCACTGGGCCCAGTCCCCAGAACCAAGGTGACCCTTGAATGCAATGGGCCCAATGCCTTGGGGATCGTGACCCCTAAAAACTGCCAGGCTCTGATGACTACTTCTTGGGGCCAGATGGGGGACAGTCCTTGTGCCAAAGGATTTTATCAAGGAACTGTGGCAAAGAAAGGCTACAGAAGCGTCGTCTCCTTTTGTTCGGTTAGGAAACATCACCATGGTGGAGGGAAGGCAGAAAGCCGGAGGAAGGCAGCCTGCAAATGGCAGAAGTTCGCAGCTTTGAGAGGGCCTCTGAAACAACACTGCTCTTCACCAGGCTAACAGCCACATTATCTGGTCTGTTTCTCCATTTTCCTTTTAATTTTCATTGGGGAAAGGCCTTCACCTGTGTCTGTCCGGTGGCATTTGATTCCACGATCTTCCCGTGCACCCACACTCGGTAAATGCAGGTGTAACCGGGTTTTCCCCAGTTGCTCTGTACGACAAGTTTCAAAAACTGAAAGGCCCTGGGGATCCCATTCTGCAAAGAAACCATGACAAAAAGCAGTGTCACTCCTGGGGTGTGAAGAGTGAGAGCAGGCTCTGCATGTCTGCCTCTGCCAGCCCGTCTCTTGCTCCAGGACCAGCTCCTGCCCTGGCTGAGATGACAGCTCCTCCTCCTTCTCTTCTTCCACCCAGACGGTAAAGGACCCTGTGCCCCAGCAGAGCAAACACTCGGCCACAGGGAGTGTGGTGAGCAGCTGTGGAAACCTGAGGCTTGCTGATGCTGGGGATGTAGGGCCTGGGGAAAGTCCTGCTGCCGGGGCAAGGTGCTGGGCATCCTCCCTGCTACCACCTGCCCGGTGAGTGCAGCCAGGCAGCTCTGGGGACGCAGATGGCTGTGGGGCCAACATGGCCCTTGTTCTGCTTTTGTGGCTCTGCTGGATGCTATTTTCCCTCCTGATCCAAGCAACGATTCTCTTGCCTGGGATCAGGCCCTTGCCTCAGCAGGGACCATCCACACTCCTTGTGCAAGAAACTTGCTGGCAAACCAGCATTTCTGCCCTGGTCTCTTGTTCACACATGCTCACTGCACCTGCAGAGGAAAGGTCTGTGGTGGCTCTCTCTTCACAGTGTAGGTGAATCTCCCCAGCAGAGTTTCCTCCTCCCCTTCCTTGTCCAGTCCCTTTGAGAAAAAGCACAGGGGAGCAGGTCAGGCTTGATCCGACAGCGAGGAAGGCTCATGTCAGATCCAGGCCACTGATCTGAACCCCATTCCTGCTGCTTCAGCACAGTCTGGTGCAGGATGCAGTGGGGGTGAGTCTCCTCCTTGTCTTGTGCTCAGAGTCCTGGAGGTGCTGGGCCAAAGCACTCTGAGCAAATCTTAGGAGAGGTGACACCACCCCATGTGTCCCATGAAATGTCCCCTCAGGGAACAGCAGTGCTTGGGAGTACAATAATCTCGGCAGATGTGCAGAGAGCACCAAGTCCCCATTACAGCTTTTCCCCGTGCCTGTCCCCAGCCCCCAGTGCCTGGCAGAGACTTACATAGACGGTGATATCTCGGGGGGCACTGCTGACAGTCTCTAGTGGAATGGCTGCCTTTGAGGTGTGTTGTATGACAACAGCTGTTGGTTGTATTTGTGTGGGCAACCGGATTAACACCTCACTCCGAGACCCTCGGAAAGGCCAGCAGTATCCTGGGGATGTGTCCGGCTGAAAGCAGAAGCCATGAGCAATGAACATGAGGCCATGATGGGCCCTGCTGGGCTCCCATGCAGCCAGAAGCACAGACGGCACTGTGCCTGTGGGCTGGGCTTGTGCTCGACATGAGTGGTGTGTTGGGAAGCAGGCAGAAGCGCCTGGCTGTCTTCCTGGTTCTGGAAAGAGGACAACATCCAGCCATTGGGAACCATCTGATACGCTGAAATGAAGCTAGGGCTTTCAAGAAATCTCTCATTTTGGCCAGCGGCTCTGCAGCCTCCCCCACCCTCCCCTTCCCCATTGGGAGGTGGACAGTCAGAGCTGTGGTGGGGAAATGGGGAACTGAAGGAAAAGCTTCTTCAGTCAGCAGTCACCAGGGATGGTGAGCAGCAAGCTCAGCTCAGCTCAGGCCCCTTGTGAGGGCAACTGATGTGTTCTAGGGAGCCAAGCCCTGTGTCAGACCTCAGCTGTCAGGCACTGGACCAGTGACCGTGGCCTTGAGGAACACCACCGGCCTGAGGTGAGATGCCCCAGGGCTGGGCTCCAACTTTATTAAATACTAGAGAAGCAGCACTGATGGTTTTTGCTACTCTACCTGCACAAAGCTATCCAGACGTGGTGGAGCACACAGGAACCAAAACACTCTGCAGAATCCTGTACCGCTGCTGGGTGATTTCTGCAGGTCGATGGCAGCCCCTGAAGGCAGAAGAGAGCAGCTGACTGCAAGAGGCCTCAGGCTTGGAGAAGCTGGTGGCTGCAGGACACTTGGGAGACTGTCTGCCAGCCCTGCAAGCAGCACTGCATGCTCATAGTTGCCCCAGGAAAAGGAGGGGAATGCCTGGTGATGGCACTTCTCTCCCAGCAGCACAATGAGAAGGGCTGCAGGTGCTGGAGACAGCAAGATCCGTGGGAAAGGCAGCAGACCCAAGGCAAGGCCTTGCTGTGTGGACAGCAAAGGATGTCCTATCCACTTGCATTTTGTTCCCCAGGAAGGCTCAGTGGAAAGGCAGAGGGCAGAAATGCTGTCCGGGGCACAGCTGGGGCTCCAGCGAGAGCTCTGAGGGCAGGGCTGGGGTGAGCCCAAGGGAGCCACTCAGCCACAGTTGTGCTCTTGGGCCCTGTGGTTTCATGCCACCTCCCTGTGCCCCAGAGAGCAGAGTCTGCAACACAGCCTGCTTTTGAGAACGCTAAACACAACCGGCTGAGTGTGACAAAAACCATGCCTGACTGCTCCCATCCGCACCTGGCATTTTCAGAGCCCAGTCAGACATGCCCATGTTTGCAGACATCGCATCTGTCATTTGCTGAAATTCCTGGGAAAGACAGAACGGAAAAGGGGAAAAGACCATGTCAGACCTGGCCAGGAGAAGGGGCTTTACAATGGAGCAGCTCAACCAGCAGCCCCTGGCAAAGGACAGGTGTGTGGGCTGAGCAGGAAAAGACCACATGCTGGCCCAGTAAGGGCCTTTTGTGGAGCCCTGCTCATCCCAGCCCTCCTTCCCAAAGTGCAGGGTCACCTTTGTCATAGTACTGATCTCTGCAGCCAGGCGTGCTGTCTTATCCCTCAGCTCTTGCATCTCTTGGGCTTGTTCCCTCCACAGAGCGAGTGTGTTCCTGCAGTCATCAGGAAAACAGATCTTGTCAGGGGGCTGTCCAGCCCAGTCCAGAGGCTCCAGGGTCAGCAGGAGCAGAGACAGAGGTGCTCAAACTCCCTTTTCTTGCCCCAGTTTACAACTGCTTCCTTCCCCCTCCAGGTTTAGCAAAAGGCCCAGGCAGGATCAAAACGCACAAGCCCTGACGCTGTGCAAGTGAGAGCAAATAGCATGGGCTCATCTGCTGCTACCCCATCAAAGGTGCTCCAGGTTAAGGGGGAGGAGAGGGCTCTTACCGCAGGGAATTAATCTCAGCTTCAGACAGCCCCGGTGGCACCTGAAAGGGAAAGGCTCTCTGTTTGAGTCCCAGAGCTGCTGGGGCTTTCCAGAGCCAGCGGCTCTAGGGAGGCATGGCAGAAGTTGGTGCTGATTCTGTAGGTCACTGCCGGGAGCCAAAGGAGGGGCAATCTACCCACCCACCTACTACTGTCAGTGCTCCTTTGCTAGACTTTCATGTCCCACTTACCTGTTGCACATTCATTGCCCGCGCTGTCCACATGAGGAGTGAGGTCCCACAGCAGGCGCCGACTGCAATTCAGATCACCAAGACAGAGTTGCTTGACTAGAGTTTCTAATGATGCCTGTAGCCAGGCAGTCTCCTCCCACACCAGGGTGGTAAGAGACTGGCTGAGGACATGGGGAAAGGGTGCAGAGAGACTGCATCTCCAAGCAGGGACTCTTTCCTGGGGCTTTGGGGCTCTGCAGAGCCCCAGTTCCTGGGCATGCTTTGCATCCCAAAGCTACACTCCCTTTTCCCTGCTTGCAGCAAGCACTTCATGACCTCCCAGACCTGCAAAAGTGGGAGGTTTGAAGGGCTCCACTGGTGCTCCAGCACGTCAGCCTCGCACTGAAGCTCACAGCCCGTGTGCCTCTGTGCCTCTGCTGACAGTGGACAAATACTCACTGAAAACAGATAGGCTCATCACAATGAGGATTGTGGAGTCCCTTTCCATTTTCAGGGTGACCACCTCTTTCCTGGAAAAAAGACCTGGTGTTAGTAGTGCTCAAGGGCAGAGTCCTGCAGAGACGGCTTTTCTCTTACCAGTCGAGGAGCAGGAATTTATATGGAAGACAGGGGATCTCCTGGTCAGGAGCAGCTCCAGCCTCCCCTCTGCTTGCCCTGAGCCACCAATACCCCTCGTCATCATCTCCATGTCCACACTGGACACATGTACTTACAGAATGGAGATGCCTGTGTTGATGCATCTCTGGAGGGAGAGCACGGCTGCTGCCAGGCGATAAGCAATGCTGAAGACCAACGCTGGGCAAAGAAACCAGAGAAAAGGCTGAGGACCTTTCTTGAAGATGCTTGTCAGGTCATGCGCCAGACCCCAGCAGGGAGGTGGATGCTGGTTGTCCCTCCCTGTGGTAGGAGAAGGGGCATGGGCAGGGTTATACCCTGGAGAAAGGGGTGCTGGTGGTACCCTGGGGGTGGAGAACAAAGGGCCGAAAGGATTCCCTGGAAGGCAAAGCACTGACAGTGTGGTTGGGGAGTGAGGGTAGATGTTGCTTTGGCCTCTCAGCTTCTATCATACTGGGGTACCCCGTGTTTTCGACAGTATCAAACAAAGACATGGACGTAGCAGCTGGTTCCCTGTGGTCATGCAGGCCCCAGGCCTCCCTTGGGAAAGGATGACACCAGTCCTGCAGGGCTATGGGTCCTGTGGGTCCTATGGGTTTACACCAAGACACGCTTGGTGTAAACATGGGCTGAAAGGCAGTGTTGAGCTTACCTTCATTTTCTCCAGCACTGCATTTGCAGCGTGGTGGCCCTTTCCAGCTGGTGCCACGGTCCTCCTGAGAGAGGGTGCACCTATGGAAGGGAAAAGATGCATCAGATCTGTGCCACATGAGCCAAGGCCCTGGCCAGAAGTGCTTTGGGAAGCACTCAGGAGACGTCCATGCCATGATGAGACAAGGCAGAAGCAGAAGCAGCAGAAAACGAAGCAGCAGCAGTGGAATAGCACAATCACTTCTCACCCCAACTGCCTCCCTGCCCCACAGGACCAATCTGCCCCTGAGGAGGCAGCTCAGAGGCCTGGCAGTCTATGGGTAGAGGGGACCAGCTGCTCTTCTCCAAATCCCCACCTCTCCCATGAGCTTCTGCGGCATGAGGGCCAGAGCCATCCCCATAACACCCGCAAGGCTTCTCTCTCTCCGTAGAGACGCAGCAGGACTTCCCAGTCGCAGCAGCACTTTGCTGGGGAGGTCCCGCAGCATGAGGGCTGAGCTCTCCTGTGGCTCTGCCAGGGGTTGCCCAGACACACTTGTACAGTGGTTGCTCCAGGCACCCAGGAACACTTGTGCTGGAGAATAAGAGGAACTTCAGAGTCTCCTGGTGGGAGCCCACACAGCAGGACCATGGGGTTTGGCACAGGGGGGTTAGAGGTGCTTTCAGCTGAGCCGCTTCCCCATTCACAGCGAATTTCTCAAGCTCTGGGACTGTTGCTCTGCCCACAGCTTTTGCTGTCCTCCGTGCCACACATTACACTCTGGGTGTCCCACCCACCAGCTGATGTCCCCAGGAGAAACAAACTCCTTGTACCTGTTCCTCAGCACCTGAGTGGGCCCAGCCGCACACCTGCCCTCCATACTTCCACAAGCTGACCTGCTTGACAGGTCAGCGTCTTGAAGCCTTGCAGGAGCCTTTCTCCTCCTTGTATTGGGGAGAAATTAATGTCTCCTGCAAGCTTGTGTGTCTTCCTCCTGCTGCAGGACTATTGCCTGTCCAGGGGAGACCACTTGGGCGAGAGCCTCAAACCAATTGCCAGGAGGAGAGCGCCTGCCACAGGCCCACAGCCAGCAGGACACGGCGAGCTCCTTACAGGCACGAGGTTGTGACTCAAAATGCCATGGGGCAGGGCAGCCAGCCTTCACTTCACAGGGACCCAGCCCCGCACAGTGTGACCTCACAACTGTGACATCATAAATGGAGCTACCAGGGGCTGAGGGGGCAGGGAGAGACTCCGCAGCCCACTTGCTGCTGCGTTTTGCATTTGTGAGCAAACAGTGTGGAAAACACATTGATGTTTTCACTGTTTCTGAACTGTGCTTTCAGAGCACGAAGGCTTCCCCCGTTTTTTCTGTGTCCCCGACTCAGTAGGCTGTGCAGGTGGAAGAGAGGCTGCGACACAGCAGCGACAGCCAACGCAAATTGACCAGAGGGCTACTGCATGCCATAGAGTGACATGCTCTGCAATAAAGCCTGGGCCTTTGGTCTTTCCAGAGTAGCCACTGCATGGGGACTTGCTGGGCATAGGGCTGCTGGGGTCAACCCACCACAGCCTGTTTAGAGAAAGGAGGGTGTTTGTGAACAGTCACACAATAGGCACAGCCTGAAACACAGGAGGCTCCTCCTGAACATGAGGAAACACTTTTTCACTGTGAGGATGACCAAGCCCAGACACCAGTTGCCCAGTGAGGCTGTGAAGATATTCAAAAGCTGTTTGGACATGGACCTGGGCAACTGGCTCTGGGTAGCCCTACTTGAGACCGTGGGTTGGACCAGATGACCTCCAGAGGTCTCTGCCAACCTCATACATTCTGACTTTGTGATATACAGAAGCACTGGGGGGAAAACAAACAAAACAAACAAACAAAAAAGAAAACAAACAAACAAACAAACAAAAGCAACAGGATAAAAATATAACTGCAACTAAGTAATTCCAGTCACTGCATTTTATTAATTCTCCTTCCATAGGAAAAAAAAAAAAAAGCAGTGTTTATGCCAATATCACCCTAACCAGCCTCCGTGTTTCATGTTTATATCATACATTGTCTAACAAGCAACCAGAATGCAAACAGATGACAGATAGCAAGCTTAAAGAATGAGATATTTTGCTACAGCATGGCTCCAAGCATATAAAAACCTTGCATGGCAGTCTTCCAAATATTGCCCTGTCAGTTCTCAGTTGATCCAAAAGATCACACTTCACAGTCTAGGTTGCCTCTTAAGCTTACCAAAAGGTAAGCGTGATCTCCACTCTGAAAAGACATTATTCATTGGGATAAGTATGCAATACAAAACTATATTCACATTTGAGCTGTAAGAATAGTTCTTTCTTCCTGTCAGTTGTTGTCATATACTTTGCATCTCCATCTCCACATAATTTGTAATTCAATCAATCCTCTTGATGATCTTAGAACAAGCAGCCTTGGGTGTACAATATGTAAAATCTGGGACAGGTGTTTGGACAAGTTGGCATTTATTATGCTGGTAGTTTGCAAAACATTTACCTTGGGGATCAATACAGCAGTTAATGAAACTTATTAGCAGTGAAGGGAGGTGTTTCAGTTGATTTAAACACAAACTCATGAAAGATGAACTGCATTGCAGAGGAGGTAGGTGGTGTAGACAGGATGTTGTCACTGAGTAATCACATACATAAAGACTCTTGAAGTGTCTTGAACTTACCAGATGGAACACTCCCATTTTTAAAAGAAGTCACTATGTTCCCATTAACTGGCAAGACATTACCTGTCAAGAACAGCTCTGTCAATTGTTTGCAGGCAGATTTACAGGATACATTTGAGGATTAACATTGCTTTGATGCTAGATATGCCTCCCTATAAGTGTTCCTATTCCAAATCCATCATACTAATTTTTCTCAAACAAACAATTGCTATAATACCCAGAAGACATTTCTTGTAAGTACCTTATTGCTTATTTACACTGTAGACAAGAAGTTCCCTGTCCAGCCATGCCTGGGGTTACTACACTGGTCCTACAATAGAGCACACTTATTTCAGTAAACTGAAGTGTTGTCAAATGGTTCACCAGTTATGTATGCACAGTGCCTGCACTGACATCCGGTAGATGTTTTATTGGCATTAGAGGCACACCAAGAAGGAGGTTATCTGATGTTTTGACCAACTGCCAAATCAGTCATGTCACTTTAGGTCTACTCATGCTCCCACAGATCTGGGATCTATAAGAAGATGAAAAGCCCTTTACCAGCTCTTCAAAGTGTAGATACAGTCATTCACTTACTTTCTAGCATTTATACCTCCAAAAGTACTGTTATCCTTTCACAACCTTATGGACAGTATGCTGGGACAACATTCATTCTAAGTGTATGTTTGCACCTTTTGCCTCTTGGCTTTTGCCCAGCCAACCTTTATTCAGTGTGGGAACTTCCTGCTCTCCGTTCCTTGCTCCTAGATAGGTAGCTGATATTTCTTAAAAAAAAAACCCAAAACAACAACAACAACAAACAAAACACAAAACCAAACCAAACCAACCAACCAAACAAACAAACAAAAAACAGAGAGTCTATTCCTACTTAGCTTAAATTCTGGCCCCAAACAGCCAGGGACATCTTAGGACATTCACAGAGCCAGGCCACCAGTTCGATTAAGGGAAAATGAACACATGAGACCTCTCCTGCTCTCCCAGTCTTCAGCCTGTCTCACCCTACTCTGGAAAAATATCATGTTCTTCCAAAAATGTTTTCCCAGCTAACACCTAGAAAGGTCCACCTACCCTTCTCTGCTGCCTATTTCTGAATTTATCCCCGTGCCACACACACTTCTCTCTTCTGAATAGAGCCATCTGGAGAATTCAGGCCCTCACCTTGATCCTTCTTTGTTCGACTGGAAGGCCTGACATTTGTGAGATTTGACCTGTAGCAGCTCAGCTACTGATGTTGGCTAAGTCTTTTCTCAAATTTATCTTATCATGTTGCTCTGCTGAAATTCAGGCGAGAACACCTAGTCTCTCACCACATGCATAGAGCACAAATCAAGATTAGATCTTGTTTGAGGCCTTAAAAGTGCCAGTAATAGAAATAACAGCAGAAGACAAGAAGACTCAACACTTCTGTAGAACTGTATTACTACCCTGGCTCAGCTAAGGCATTTCTGTGTGCTGCTTCCTCACCTGAGCTGGCTAGGGAGGAAAGAGACCAGGCTAGTGTGGGACAGCACTCCAGTTAATTTAAAACAAACGAAAAACCAAAATGCAGCAACCTTCTTCACAATGCCTGTGGAAATTAAGCATATCATGGGGAATATGAATAGCTTTGTGAACCCCTCAGGGGGTATCAGCAATCATCTGATGTGAGCTCTCACTGCTAAAGAGCCTGCACAAATATTGATCTTATTTCAAAGAAAGAACACCATGAGTGACTACTATTATGTCCTGGTGACTATAGCCATGAAATGCTCCTTACTACAATAATAAATGTATGACTAGGAGGTGAAATGTTATTTAAGCTGGAGCCAACATAAAGGACAGAAGGAAACATGAACACAACAGAAATATTGTTTCAAACTTTTTCTGTCCTTTCATCTACCATAGCAATTTACATATGTAAAGGCAAAACTGTCTTATTATGAGTCAGGTATGATTCAAAGGTGTATTTTACCTGCAATCCAGAACAAAGCACAAAAAAAAAGCAGATGTATGAAAAATATTTGTGCAATAACACATATAGCTGAATGTTAAAACATGAAGTTTTTCCTTTTAAATTATCACAGCATGTTCACTCAGGGTCAAGTCCATGGTTTGGATACATGTTCACTGCAAGATTCAGTAATAATCCAAGTCTAATGATATGAAATCGCTCATTTCACAACATGAAACTCTGCAGGAAGGTAACTGTCCTTCACTTTCCATTGCTACTAGTAAAGACAAAGTTTCTCTCTTGAGCACCATACTAGTAAAATTGTGACAGATACTACCATACTGGATTGGGCAAGGGATACAAAGAAATATAAGAATGGCTTTTACAGATACATTGGCTGAGAAAGGAAGATTAAAGAAAATGCATGCCCTGTGGTAAGTAAGGCAGAAGAGCTGGTGATACTCAGCAATTTCTTTGCCTCAGTTTTTAATGGTAATCACTCTTCCCGCATTTCTCAAACCCCCAGACTTCAAGGCAGGGACTGGCAGAATAAAGTCCCCTCCCATTGTAGGATAAGATCGGGTTCAAGACCACCTGAGGAGCATGAACATACACAAGTCCATGGAACCCCATGAAAGGTATCCCAGAGTCTTCCTGATATTAGCTGATGTGTTTGCCAAGCCATTCTCCATCATATCTGAAAAGTCATGGCAATCATGGAAAATCCCCAGTGACCGTGATGAGGGAAATATCACACCCATTTTTTAAAACAGTAGAAAGGGGGATCCAGGGAACTACAGACCAGTCAGCCTCACCTCCCTGCCCAGTAAGATCAAGGAACAGATCCTCCTAGAAGACATGTTGAAACATATGGAAGACAGGAAGGTGATTTGAAACAGCCAGAAGAAGTCTGTGCAAATCTACAGAGACCTGTGGAGTCCATGGGCAGGAGCTCCCAAAGGCAGGGAGTGCTAAGCCCACTGCAGAAATGGGGAAGGGACTGATGAGCTGAGCAGTCCATTCTTCCCCTTCCTTTGTAACACTTAAAGCACATTTCAGTAGTGCTTGCATCTGCTGGAACTTGCCACATTCATTCCAGGAGAAAGATGCACATGAAGAATTCAGGTCTTTTGCTTTCACTCCTTCCATCTGGTATTCAAAGAATGATGACAGTGTGAAACTCTTAAAACAAGGAAAAGAAGTCACAGCAAAAGTAGAGCTAAGCAGATACTATTTATGGTCTTCACTTTTTCCCAAGCCGTTTGTCAGGAAAAGTGCTTCACAGCAGGCTTCTATTCCTCCTATGGAATACCACACCCACAAGAAAAAGTGAATCCCTTTTTTCATCTTTGAAAGTCTGTTACACAATGGTCTAGTGACTGATAAAACAAAATCCTTCTCAGTTATTTAATATGTGCTGATCTCATGGCACATGGCTTTATTGGGACTGCAGGTAAAGCAGATGGTTAGCTAGCCTTGGGGTGAGCTGAGGTGGACCAGAACTATCTGAACTTTTCCACATTCTCAGTTTCTATCCTATTCCATACAAGAAAGGCTTAGAAAAGAAAGTGTATAAAGCTGATGAATGGTGAATAACAGAGACTTTCTATTTCTGTTTACTTGTCATTGCAATATTCTGCTTAATGCGGCTCAGGATGCCATTGGCCTTCTTTGACATAAGGGCACATTGCTGGCTCATGTTCAACCTGTTGTCCACCAGGACAACAAAGTCCTTGTCTGCAGAGCTGCTTTCTAGCCAGTCAGCCTCTAGGTGTACTAGTGCCTGGGGTTATACTTCCTGAGATGCAGGACTTTGTTAATTTCTGACTATGTCTTCAGCCTGTCTAGGTCCCCCTGAACAGGCCATTTGGTCTAGCCACTCCTCCCAGTTCTGGATTGTCCGCAGACATGACAAGGGCATACTCTGTCCCATCATCCAGGGCACTCATTAAGATGTTAAACAGTATAGACCCCAGTATTTATTCTGGGCTACACCACTAGTGGCTTGTCTCCAAATAGGTAGGTTTCAGTCAGCTCCTCTTGCTCCATTGACACTGGAATATCACAATGCAATACACACACAAGAAATAAAGAGAAGTAAGTAAAAAATATTAAAATTATATATAGCATACAGGAAACCAGTATGAGCTACAGTAATTTAAATGCTGGTCTAAAATAGGAATCCTATGTCAATAGACATTTGACTGAGAACATTTTCTAAACTGAAAACATTGCTAAATCATAGAATCATTTTGGTTGGAAGAGACCCTTAAGATCATTGAGTCCAACCTTAACCTAAAACTAGCACTAAACCAGGTCCCTAAGAACCTCATCTATAGGTCTTTTAAACACCTCCAAGGATGATGACTTCACCGCTTCCCTGGGCAGCCTGTTCCAATGCCTGACAACAGTTTCTGTGAAGAAATTTTTCCTAATATCCAATCTGAACCTTCCCTGACACAACTTGAGGCCATTTCCTCTTGTCTTATCACTTGCTACTTGGGAGAAGAGACCAACACCCTCCATGCTACAACCTCCTTTCAGGTAGTTGTAGACAGTGATAAGGTCTCCCTTCAGCCTCCTTTTCTCCAGGCTGAACAGCCCCAGTTCCCTCAGCTGCTCCTCATTAGACTTGTGCTCCAGACCCCTCACCAGCTTCATTGTCCTTCTCTGAACTCTCTACAGCACCTCAATGCCTTTCTTATGATGAGGGGCTCGAAACTGAACACAGGATTCAAGGTGGGGCCTCACCAGTGCTGAGTACAGTGACATGATCACTTCTCTAGTCCTGCTGGCCACACTATTTCTGGTACAAGCCAGGCTGCTGTTGGCCTTTTTGGCCACTTGGGCACACTGCTGGCTCAGGTTCAGCTGCTGTCAACATGCCCAGCTCCTTTTCCACCAGGCAGCTTTCCAGCCACTGTTCCCCAAGCCTGTAGCGCTTGCTGGGGTTGTTGTGACCTAATTTACTGTTAGCGTAGTCCCATGTAGCACATAGGCTGGGGCATGCATCACATATCCTTGCTGTCATGTAAAATGTAAGTTGCTCTCTCTCCCTGTGCTTGGAGAAAAACAGAGACAGTAAAATTTACTCTGCATCCTAGTATACAAAGGAAGCAATCCAGTCTAGATGTACATGAGGATAAGAAAACCCACAGCACCATCACTCTAGACACTTGTTTAGTGCTTCAGTTTCCTGGGAGCTCTCCACAGTGTAGCCCCCAGCTTCAGGACAGGTAGGATGAAACTAGTTGAACCTCAGTCCTTGTTTAGTGTTGCATCCCACAAAGACTACACAGGCAAAGAAGCAGTTTTGCAAATCAGTTCCTTCATTAATGAGCTCCAAGCTAATGAGCTCCTGCACCCCCTGGGGTTGTTGTGACTGAAGCGCTGGACCTGGCACTTGGCCTTGTTGAAACTCATACAATTGGCCTCAGCCGAACACGTCACAGTACTGATGGTTATCAGCAGAGGTAACAGATTTGGGAGAAAATCTGATTCAGATGTCAGTGCTGATTTATATGAGAAGCAAATGCTGGTACTGGTGAATTATCTGACCAGGGCCGTTTTCTATTGGAATGCAGTGAATTCTGGCTAAATTCATTGAGCATACACTGATCTGTTCAATAAATGGATAAAAGTGGCAGTGGGTAGCAAAGCAGCCAACAAGCTTGGGCTGTGATTTGCCCTACAGTTAAATATTATTGATTTCATTGCAAAGAGTTAAAACTTATAGTGCTATTAGGATTCTAAATAAAGCTTGAATCCAGAAAATGCTTTCTACTCTTGCCTCAAGAGCAAATGTATCCCTGACATCTAGCACAGCCCTCTTCTGTGCAGCAGACTCAAAACCGTCTTTTCCCACCTGGCAGCTTACAAGAGATGCTCCAGCAAAGTCTCCCTTCATCTGCTTTCAGGCTTTTCAGGTCATACAGAAACATACAACCCCTTAGAAGGCACCTTCCAGCAATGCTAGGACTTCTGCTCCAGGACTGCAGCCCTCTTGGCCTGCAAGGTGATCATGGTTTCTCCTGTTTCCATCCCAGATGGGTGTTGTATAAGGAAAACAGGTGTCATCACACAGCCCATGGGAGCAGATAGGTCAGGGTGGCAAGAAGAACCCAGGTTTTAAAATATTCTATCTTGTAACTATTTTAAAACAATTAAATTCCTCTAAAATTCGTATTGCCATAAAAAACCCTCTGATTACACTCATTTTGTTACAATTATTATTTTCTAAGCATAAAATAAATGAGGAAGTGATTTTTTTCAATCACACTAGCTCTTGTGTGTTTGCAGGTCTCACGCATGCAGAATCATATGCTGTAGGGGACCCTGAGTGAAACAAGCTGATTTCACAACTGGAAGCTGTAGAGATACATCAATACTGTGTTGTGCATTATCATCATCAGGAGCATCTTCAGTTTAAAACCCAGTCACCTAAAAAGTTAGATTTTGACTACTTCATTCCCTGAAGCCTCATTTCCTTTTTCTTCCATTTTTATTGGGAAAACCTTAAAATTGTGTTTGAAGAGTTTTCGAGTTAATCCATATTTTAAAATCTCAAAGGCCTCTAGTTTGTTTTGGCACTATAAAAAAAAAATACATTATAGCACGGCCAAAACTTTATACAGGGCAGGTAGTAAGTTCGGTAAGAGCTCCTCTTTCAGCAAGGTCTACATGTAGTGCCTGTGCTCCAGCACTTGGTGGTGCCTTCTCCCAAAATAGCACCAGCACCGTAAAAAACGGAGTGCCAGCAGCAGCTGTCAGTGCAGGAATCATCGATGCTGAAAGGGAATCCCCTCTGTTTAGATCAAGGAAGCAGTCCCCGAGGTCACCTACATCTGGCCCCGTGTCCCCGCACTGAATTGTCAGTGATTTTCAGTGCATGTGCTGAGGACATCTCTCTCTGCGATCACCAGGGGAATGCACAGGCCTTCTCAGTATGCTGCTCTTTCCCTCAGAAAACGCTGACTGCTTGGCATGTGGTACTTTCATCCAAGACTAATGATATGAGGGAAGCTTGCTTGGCATCTCTCTCCCTTAGAAGTGCTCAGCACATATTTGGCACATTTTTCTTTACAGGTTGCCTCCCGCTTATGCAGTTTCCCTGTTCTGCACTCTTCTTTGCTGTAAGACAGGCCATCTAGTGCAGACTGTGGTGGTACACATCCAAATGGAAACTCATCTGCTACAGCAGCATGCTCACATTTGTGTATTTATCTTGTGACACAAGTCATGTTTCTAGGTTGGAGACATATAAGGAGGATGAGCACTGCAGGAGATTAAATTCCAGCATGCTGTCTTTTGATGTCCAGAAGCTCAGTGCAGGCCATTTCTGTTTTTACAGTGTCCACCCAAGCAAGTCATGGGTACTGTGCAGGACAAACACTCAATGAGTGAGTAGCATTTACATCAATCTCATAGAGTAAAACCACCTTAAGGTGAGTGTAAGCTGTCTTTTGAAGCTCCTGGCTACTGTCAACTGGTCTGGAGTGCAGTGCAAACAGCAACTGGATCCCTTGTATCTGACTTTTCCTGTGTCCGTAATACTTTGCAAACTCTCGCAAAGTTTGTTGAACCTGCAAAATATGGAAAGAGCATGTTGTTGTAAAGTAAAATTATTTGTTCAGAAAGAGGAAAATCTGCCCTGCCTGCAGTAGTCTGTCACAGAGCACAGAGAGGTGAGTTTTACTGTTAGCATAGTCCCATGTAGCACATAGGCTGGGGCATGCATCACATATCCTTGCTGTCACGTAAAATGTAAGTTGCTCTCTCTCCCTGTGCTTGGAGAAAAACAGAGACAGTAAAATTTACTCTGCATCCTAGTATACAAAGGAAGCAATCCAGTCTAGATGTACATGAGGATAAGAAAGCCCACAGCACCATCACTCTAGACACTTGTTTAGTGCTTCAGTTTCCTGGGAGCTCTCCACAGTGTAGCCCCCAGCTTCAGGACAGGTAGGATGAAACTAGTTGAACCTCGGTCCTTGTTTGGTGTTGCATCCCGCGAAGACTACACAGGCAAAGAAGCAGTTTTGCAAATCAGTTCCTTCATTAATGAGCTCCAAGCTAATGAGCTCCTGCACCCCCCTGGCCATTTCTGTTGCTCCTTGTCAGAGTTTCACAGTATCTTGTAGCTCAGTTGTCTGAGAGGTGTTCAGTCCTGTCCTCAGAGCCTGTGAAGGGTCTTGCTGTGCCCTTGTGTATTTACTGTCATTAGCTAGCTCTGTGACACAAGCTGCTGCCCCCTCGCTTTGCTCAGAGCTCCTTTTAAGATTGATAATGAGATAGCTGTTCAAAAGAAGCACAGCCCAAGGAAAGACTTAGATAATTGGACAGAGGTAGAACTTCCTTCCAACAACAAAAAAAAAAAACTAATATCTTTTCGAGACCTACCTTCATCTAAATTAGTAATTCAAACTAGCCAGGAAACATTCCTTCTGTTTCTCTGAAAAGACAATTTCCTTTTCTTTTCTGTTTTAATACAGATTAATGGTCCCTCTACTTTACACATACCAGACATATTTTCTTTAAGAGATAACCTGTTTGTAGATATCTACTTAAATCCTAGGTAATTTTCTCAGTTTGTATTTTGCTCTGGTCCAACAGGTCTTACCTCTGTCTTTTATCTTCAGCCTCTGTCCTTAGACATCATACCCACATCAATGTTTTTATACTGTTTTAAAATAGATTCATATTTATACTCCAAATAAACTCCTAATACCTTTAAATGCTACACTGAACCTGTTCTTCCCAATGCACTCAAATCTTGAAAACTCAGGGTGGTATCTCAGTGATATCTTGCCACAATCTATTGAAAAAGTCTGTTTTCAAACTTGTAAAAGGTCTAAGTCATCACTGTGAGCAAGGAAAGGTTTGAAAATATGATTTTGCTGCTATTAGAAAGCAAGATAAATAATACACATAAATACACAAAAGCTTTGCTGTTTCAGGCTTAAGATCAGAAAAACATTTCCACCATCAACTCAATAACCCTGGTCTGAAGTCCACTGAAAATAACGAAAATCTTCCCATTTCTTTGGTTGATATGTAGTAAAGCACAAATTAAAGGGAATTTGCCTTTTCAGAGAAAGAGAAGGAATGTGCTTCTTCAGGACTCACTTTTCCAGTTGGGGCCTAGAGAGTTATATAACCTCTGGAAACGTAAACATCTCCAGGTTTTGTTTCAAGTAATGGAACCCAGTGTATTAAAAAAACCTGACAATTAAAATTTTTCTGGGGCAACACATCCATCGTTCTTTTCCTGAGTAGCAAGTGACAGGACAAGAGGAAAAGGCCTCAAGTGGCACCAGGGCAGGTTTTGATTGGATATGAGGAAAAACTTCTTCACAGAAAGGGTTGTCAGGCATTGAAACAGGCTGCCCAGGGAAGTGGTGTAGTCACCATCCCTGAATGTGTCTAAAGGACATGCAGATGAGGTTCTTAGGGACATGGTGTAGAGTTGGACTTGACAGTGTTAGGTTAACGGTTGGACTCAATGATATTAAAGGTTTTTTCTGACCAAAGTAATTGTATGATTCTATGAAAACAGGCTGAATTCGGTATAAAGATTGACAGATAAAAGACCCTGTGATACATTTAATCGTTAAGACAGGAATGTTACATACCTGTTAGTCTGGAAAGGGCAGAAGACTATTGTCTTATTGCTCTTCTGTGTTCTTTTTTATTATATAAGTATATCCCAGGTTCCCCTACAGCTGGGAAAGGGCCAGGAGCAAGGTCTGATTCCCAGATTATCCCATGCAAAATATGATGTTTTATCATTTGAGGTATAGAAGTAATATTAGTACAAGTGTTTGGCCTAGTATTCCTAAGTATGTCCTCTGCATGGGTAATGTAAGTCTTCATGAGGCAACACTGAAATACAGACTTTCTTGAGCAAAGGAACATATCTTTGGAGAAAAAAACCATCCTAGGCCCTTTTAGAAGGTCAGAAAAGTCATCAAAGATCAGCTATGAAAGGCAGTCTAGAATGGTTGCAAGGCTGCAGAGGGGCAGGGAGACTTACTGAAAACCAGGCTGAAAACCTGATCCCTTCAGCTAAATGGATTTGTGTAGCAGAATCCTGAGTCTCCTGTGGACAGGAGGTTGCCCAGCTCCCTGAGGCCACTGTACACCCACACTGCAAACATGTTATCTGTGCAGGCCCAAAGGACAGAGAATGCAGCACTGTGCTTTTGTTACTGCCTTCTGGAATCGATAATTCAGCAGATGGGAAACAGAAGCATTCAGCAATTTGTTCATAAGGAAGAAAACCAACTGCTTGTACACTGGGACAAGTGATACAATGCTGAGTCAGACACTGGTGCGCTGTGGAGCAGGCATGAAATATCATTCCTATATAGGAGTTAAATGGTTACCCTGAATTCTTGGAGATGTTTATCTACTCTCCATTAAAAATACTGTAGATTTTTATAACAAAATCCCTGAGAAATATGTGGAAGCTGATGCAGAGAAGGATCTGAGTCCTCTCTTAGTTACTGTGCGCAAGAAGAAAGGTAAATACTGTGGCACACATTCAGCTTTGTAGCAGGACAAAATTGTTCTGGTCAGGTTGTCCCATGGGGTGCTATCTGCACCTACCAGCAGTGAGGGGTGGCTCTTTACATAACCAAGAATAGACAGAGGCAGAACCTGGTCCCACCTGAAAATCCAGGTTCTCGGGAGTAATGAGGAAGAGCTGTACCACATTAAAAAAATCATTTAGTCATTTGCATCCTGATTGTAAAGTCCAGTTAGAAAAGTGTTCACAAATAATTTGAGAGCTGTGGGTTAATTTTCAATGGAAAAGAAACAAGAAAAATAAAAAATCTTGAATGCTGCATCCCAGAGTAGAGGAAGAAGTTCCCAGAGGTACTTGATGAGTATTCCTGCTCAGTTCTTTTCCTCAAGGGAGACAGAGCTGAAAATTGGAAAATGTTTATAAGCATGTTGCATGCCCTGTGTACCTTACATCAGGGTTGCTAGAAAAACAATCAAGACAAACAACAACTACATTCAGTTTAAATCAGTGTAAACAGGTGAGCCTTTATTAAGTTAGATGTCTGCCAATACTGGGGGGAAAGGGAAGTAAGGGAGGGAGGAAGGGAAGGAGGAAAGAAGGAAGGAAGGAATACAAAAGAACTGATTAAAGCATCCATAAAAGAGAAAAAGCATCCTTTAGTTTAATAGTATCAAGTGTTTGATCTTTTTTTCACTCTCATTAGGAATAGCTTATTCATTTTTAGCCATCAAATGAAAAGCAGTCTAAACATATACTCATTTCACAATGGAAGATAAACTTTTATTCCTCTCTGCCTTTTCTCCCTTTTATTTACTTAGTTCCTGCATTGTCTGCATTAACTTGGAAATTTATTTTTTAGACATCTGAGAAAAATTAAAGAAATAATTTGTACTGTCAGCCTGAAAAGAGGCTTTTTAATCTCTTGTGTGCTGCAACTTAGAAGAAAAGTAATAAAGCTTCTGAAGCTGGGATGGGGAGGAGGGAGAGAAAGTTGCTGATTCCAAGAGCAACATTCTTTTGGCTGCCTTTTTCCAGATTCAAAGCATTAATCTCTTTCAGTGAGAAGAAGACGCAGTAACAGCAGCAACAGCAATTGCCCATGGAACCGATCTGACAGATGTTCTAGAAAGAGAGCATTATTTAAGATTCAGAACACTTGAGAATTTGGAATGGTTTGGAAAGCAAATTTGTAGAATTTAAATGTAACAGATGAGATTTCCTTAAGGAAGTCAAGGTTATATATCTAAAAAAAATGATGTTTTTCAAAGGATTAAGAGCCTGCTTTTTCTTATTTGAAAGAACTATTGAAGTTCTCATTCGTACAAATCCACAAGAAGACTTTTTTTTGTTAGATCCCAATCTTTCATCCTTCCAGTACCTCACATTCCTAGTCCCTGGCACAAGCAATTTAGTATCTTAGAAAGACAACTTAATTTTCCTCATCTTCCTTACTTTTTTTTATTCTGAGCTGGGCTTCATAACACAGGAACTTCTTTAATTTCAATACCTCAGAAGAGAGCTGATCTGAATAGAGGAAGAATCTCAAAGGGAAACTTAACCATCCTGTAGAAATTGTTTGGCAAGTTAGCCTGTCTATAGTAAACCATCATGTACTGGTTGTCTAAATACAGAAAGAAAATTCTTGAGTCGTGTCCTATTAAGAAAGTTTTTAAGATAATGCCCAGATGCTTCTGAGGTCTGTGAAACACCTACCAGCATCTGAATTTCTTACAATTTTTTAAAGGTTTCTGTTACACATTATCTTAATCCTATCTGAGACAGCTCATTAGTAGTGTCCACTATCGGAGGCTTGCTGTTGTCTTTAAAATCGGTTTATTTTCTCTGCAATGGTTACATCACTTAATTCTTGAAATGTTGTAAAAATCCAGGCATTTAGAAGTGTAAATATACCCAGGCTCCCTTGCATAACCCCAAGTCAAGAGATTAACCCACTCCTTTCAAAACATAGAGTGGAATACTGAAGGCTGTGCAGCGAATTTCATATACCATATGCCCACATTTCTTACATGGTGTGAGGGGTTTGTTGTTGTATTGCTGAACCGTTTTTTTCTGTAATATTTCAGTATTAATGTTTGTTAACGTAAAATGAAAAAGAAAAAAAAATAGCTAAATCTTTTTTCTTAAGAAGAAAAATTAACTTCCAAACCAAGGAAAATGCATACTTTTCAGACTTATACGGGTCAGCTGCTTTCCCTGCAAATGGAAGAAAAGAGAGATTAAAGTGTGTGCTGGGTGAGCTGAATCAAGGTAATTTTCCATGCAGTTAGACAAGTTTCTTCTCAGTAGGTAGCATGCTCTTTTGTTTTGGATTTAGTTCAAGAACAACAAGATAGTCCCTGGAATAAAGTTAATGTTTTCTTCCAGCAGCTTTCCAGTGTTTGGGATTTGGTAGGAGAAGAATGTAAGAACTCACTGATATCTTGGCTATTGCCAAAGGGAAAAAAGGGCTTTTCCACTCTCCAGCTGCAGGTGGAAGATAGCTTCTAGGAGGAAACTTAACAAGACTGCACCTTAGCCTGACATCCAGGTTGATCAACAAAGTATTCCACATCATGAATGTCATGCATCCATAAGCGGATAATTGTGGTCCATGAGGGCTTCCAGTCCCACGGCTTCCCTATGTCCTGCTGTTGATCTCTAACTGGACTCACTGCCTCTGGTGTTCATTGCTGGCAGCGTGCATTCCAGCGGTGACATATTGCTTTGTATCACTCTTCTTTCATTATTGCTCTGTTAAATGTGTTTCCAGTTCAACTCACTAGTCTTTCCTCCTTTTGTCTTCCTTCCCCCTGGGGGAAGGAAAGGTGTGAGAGAGCAGCTGTCTACTGATTTAGGTGCTGCCTAGGGCTAAACAGTAACATAGTGAAAAGCGTGATAAAGACAGATAAACAGGAGGGATGTAACAGCTGCAAAGTATTCCTTGGTGTTGTCCTTTGGAATGTATACAGTCCAGGATCAGTTAAGGCTCTTTGTGAACTGACTCTAACTCTTCCTGCAAACTAGTGCACCAAAATTTTGTTCATTTAAAATATTGGTTACCTCTACTACTAAAATAGTTTCCATTAGGTTCATAAGTCTGAAAAAATTTTCACACTTAGTTTGGCTGAAGAAACAGCTGTGTTTGTTGTGGACTTTGCTGAACTTTCTGTAACAGGACAAATGACTCAGAAGAAAGTGAGTAACCAGTAGGAATTTGAAATAAACACTACAAGCACGGAGCACAGCTTAAATTAGTTTAAGTTAACTCTTTCCTAATAGTCTGCTTCTCTAACAGAATGTTCTCCTTTATTACTGTTTTTAAACTGTATTTAAACTACAGAATTTCAGGAGCATATTTGTCTTTCTAGACAAATATTTCCCTCTGATCTTCTTTCTCAAATAATTTATCATTTTTTAACATAAAAATACATATTATTCTTGACAGGAGCAGATTCTACTGTACTGGGTAATTGTTGGTTTAGACTGCTTGTATATTTTCCATCCTTGTATTTGCATTTCTCTAATCCCTTTGGTTTCTTCATTCTTGTACCTCTTCTGCAATTGCTTATTTCCTGCTACCACCACTTCAGCTCGTATTCTTCTTTATTGCCTAAATTCATCCTCATTATTGTTCCACGGCGAGGATGCTGGGGTCAGGAGCGCAGCATCCTCCAATGTCTGGTTCAGAGTGGGGATCCTCCGGGTGCTGATATTGTCTTGGTGAGGCCGAGCTGGTGTTCGATGAGAATGGTATTCCCCCCGTGAAGACTGGTAGGCCCTGGTGAAGCTGGTGTTCCCTCGATGAGACTCGACAGGCCCTTAGATGAGACTGTTATTCCCTCCCATGCTGTTTTAGGGTGAGCTTTTTATAGCTTCCAGAGTAGAGGAAAGTCTGGGGGGGGCAGAAGTGGTGATTGCGAAAGAGGGACAAGTCTGGACAAGTCCTGGGCCACGTTGAGGGGTCTCGCTTTGTGTCATGCAGAAATCCAGGGGGAAATGGTGATTGCAAAAGATCAGCAAGTTTTGACAAGCCCTGGGACATGATAAAGGGTCTCAACTTTTCCCCTTTGTTTGCCAGTCTGGGCATATCAGGAGATGGGGCTATGTGCCCTCCAGCACATCCTCCATCTCCTGTCGGTCAGCCAGCCTGATCCGTGGCTCATTAGCTCGTCATTGATGTGCAGATCGCAGCTCCCCCTGCTCTGAATGTGTCTTCTTCCGGCTGAACTAATCACAATGTTTTCAGCCATGATCCTTATCAATGCTCAACAACCATGAAAACTACTAAGCATGGAACTTTGCAATGCTCTTTGTAGAATGCAGATTGTTGCATTGTTTTCAAATTCAGTTAAAATACGTTGAACCAACTTATTTGATTGTGCTGAAAATAGCTTTCCATTACTCCAGGTTTCTAAAAAAGTACATACACTCTACATCATGAAAGAGAATGAAGGGTTTTCCATGGTGTTTCACATGCTGCAGAGAATGGTGAAGCTGTAATTTTTATGCTGTGAATGTGTATTTCCTTTAGATATTTGTAAAATAATAGCTTTAATCAGCTTTGATTCGGTGAATCCAGCATTTGGTGCATTTTACAGGGTGTTTCAAAAAGATGGACCCATTTTGAAAACACTGTATCTTTGCAACCATGCACCACTCATGAATGGAGAGAACATAAAGCAGTTATAAAAAAAGTTACTAAAACTTGGTAACTTTACAGTTCGTAATTTTTTATGTAATTGTGACATGTTGCCACTGTGAAATATACGGCTTTGAAACCGGGTCCTGCTTTGAAATTGCGTCTGTCTTTTTCACAGAATCATAGAATTTCCTGAGTTGGAAGGGACCCACAAGGATCGTCAAGTCCAGCTCCTGTCTCTATGACACGTGACAACCCCACAGTTCACACCATGTGTTTGAGGATGTTGTCTAGCCTCTTCTTGATCACTTGGGGCTGTGACACCTCCCTAGGGAACCTGTTCCAGTGCTCCAGCACCCTCTGGGGGAAGAACCTTTTCCTAATGTCCAGCCTAAACCTCCCCTGGCACATCTTCCCGCCATTCCCTCGGGTTCTGTCACTAGTCACTAAAGAGAAAAGTTCGGTGCCTGCCCCTCCTCCTTCTCCACTTGTGAGGAAGCTATAGCCGCGATGAGGTCTCAGTCTCCTCTTCTCCAGGCTAAGCAAACCAGGTGACTTTAGCCACTCCTCATACAGCTTCCTCTCCAAACCCTTCACCAACTTCCTAGCCCTCTTCTGGACACTCTCCAGTAGCTTTGTATCCTTTTTATCCTTTGGCACCCAGACTTGCACACAGTGCTCCAGGTGAGGCCGCACCAGTGCAGAGCAGAGCGGGACAATCGCCCCCCTGCCCAGCTGGCAATGCTGTGTGGATGCACCCAGGACACAGTTGCCCTCTTGGCTGCCAGGACACACTGTTGGCTCATGGTCAACTTGCTGTCGAACAGAATCCCCAGATCCTTCTCCATGGGGCTGCTTTCCAACCTCTCATCCCCCAGTCTGTATGGACAGCCAGGGTTTTTGAAAAACCCTATACAGTAGAGTCTGTTCCCAGCTAGTAGGTGGATTACAGATATGCACATTTTTCTTTTGCTATCTGGGAAAGACTGATGGAAACACTAAGTATCTATGCCTGTTGACAAAGTTGATTTGCATTTCAGAGCTTATTGTGAGGTGTGTGGAGGTTGTTGACTCTTCACTATTCTAACCATTAGCCATGCTCTTGCCTTCATTTCTTTTCTTCATCTCTCCCCATATACTAATCACATGCATTATTTTAATCTTTCTGAAATTAGGCATTTCATCCTATAACTGTGATAAGCTGACAGGGAATAACAGTCCTTGTTTGCACTGACATCCCTTCACATTTGTCCTGGTTTTGTCAAAAAACAAGTTTCTCTTTCAGTGAATTTGCCTGTCAGCTAAAGCTTTCATATTAGCTGCATTTTCCTGGAGAACCAGATACATGTTTTGGTAAACACAGCAATGGAATGCAAACTTATTGATAAGCATGGATGGAGCATCAACCATTCTGAAACTAAGCACATTTAAGTCCAAATATTTCTACACAAAGCCTTGCAACCTGAAGTTTATGGTATCCTAGTGTAAAGGATTCCAAACACAACTAATAACAACTGAACTAAGATTAAGTGTGAAGAACTAATTAAACTCACATGGTTTAGCACTAATAAGCTTGAAATAGAAGAGCAGACTTTTTCCCAAAAGGTCCATTTAATAATTTGAAGCACAGATACATGCAAATAGATTTCTTAAAAATATATATATATCTCATTTTCAAACAAGAGCATTGCAAAGCATAAATAAATTTGACATGAAAGTAAAATCATCCCCTCTGCAGAAGTGAACAGAACAGGCCAGCATCTCAGTCACTACTAGAACTGTCTGAACTATCAGACGATGAACTTTTTTCCTTTCGTCTCTTCTTTTTCTCCTTTTTATGATGTTTTCCTTTCTTACATTTATTCTTCTTTTCCTTTTTTCTTTCTTTTTTGTGTGATTTTTGTTTTTTTGACTTTGGCCCATACTCTTCAGATGCAGTTGATGAGGAAGATCTAGTAAAAGAAAAAAGATACAGGTTGATATGCAATTAAAGGGAAATGCCACAAGAATAATGGGGGGGGGTGTAATTTCAGTATTTATACAATGTCATAAATTGAATTTGGAGTAGAATTGTTAGTAACAGAACCAGTTTTACAAAATGTTCCTGAAAGGATGAATCAGTTTTGTAAACTGTCCCTGAAAGGATGTTCAAGCATATCCATGTTCGAGTATACTCTTCTCTTAACAACCTAGCTTTTATCTTAGCCTAAATACGCATAGAGTGAGGAGAAGTACATGCAGTATCTCCGGAGGTTGAGCAAGTCAGCAGTTATCTAGCTATAGAAGTAGTACGCCTGTGCAGTACCCAAAGGTGAAAGGGACAGAAGTGATGAAGACTACTTACTTCATCCTGAGGACCCCCTGAAAGACCACCAGAGGACACTGCACATGATCAAAATAGTTCCAAGATGTTGCAATCGATGTTGCAATCAATGCTGAGTAACCGTTACGTATCTTAATGAATATATGAACATGTATGTGAATGGACTGTATAAATACTGTGTAACTTAAACTGACCAGCGAAGCCAGCTTTGGGTGCCAACCCCTGGTTTCCCAGCGCTGAAATAAAGCACTGCATATAACTACGCCCGTGGTTATGTGTCCTGATTGCTAACAGAATCACACATTAGCATCTACAAGCTTATAATTTCTTAGTCTCCATGTTCAACAGAATGACAATTAGACTACTGTGCCAGAAAAGCAGTATGTTTATAATACAGATTAATTAACAACGGAATAGGAAAGTTGTGTGTTTTTCAGCCTTCAATAAGGAAAAAGATTAAGAGAAGACATATATGAGAAGTTGTTGCAGTCCAGTAAAGCTCCCACTGACTAGGAAAGAGGAAACATAGCCCCCATTTTTAAAAAGAGAAAAAAGGAAGACCTGGGGAACTGCAGGCCAGTCAGTCTCACCTCTGTTGTCACCAAGATCATGGAGCAGAGCCTCCTGGAAACTACGCCAAGGCACATGGAAAATAAGAAGGTGACTGGTCACAGCTAACATGGCTTCACTAAGGGCAACCATGCCTGACCAGTCTAGCAGGGTTACAGTGTTGGTGGATAAGAGAAGAGCAACTGGCGTCATCTGCCTGGACATGTGCAAAGCATTTGACACTGTCCCGCACGACATCCTTGTCTCTAAATTTGAGAAACATGGAATTAATGGACAGACCACTTGATGGACAAGGATGGTCACACTCAAAGAGTTGCAGTCAACAGGTTGATCTCCACGTGGAGACCAGTGATGAGTGGAGTTCCTCAGGGGTCCACATTGGGACCAGCACTGTTTTAATATCTTTGTTGGCATGTGGACAGTGGGATCAAGTGCACCCTCAGTGGTCTGCTGATGGCATGAAGCTGTGTGGTGTGGTCGACATGCTGGAGGGAAGAGATGCCATCCGGAGGACCTTAACAGCCTCAAGAGGTGAGCCTCTGTGAACCTCATGAAGTTCAACAAGGTCAAGCAAAACTGCCTGCATAGGAGTTGGGGCAAACCCAAGCACAAATACAGTCTGGGTGGAGAATGGATTAAGAGCAGTGCTGATGAGAAGGATGTGGGGCTGATGTTTGATGAGAAGCTCAACATGAGCCGACAATTTGCGCTTGCAGCCCAGAATGCCAACTGTATCTTGGGCTGCATCAAAAGAAGCAGGGCCAGTGGGTTGAGGGAGGTGATTCTCCTCCACTACATCCTAATGAGAATGCAGCTGGAGTCCTGCACCTAACTCTGGAGCCCCCAAATAAGGAAGCATGGACCTGTTGGAGAGGGGTCAGAGGAGGGTCATGAAGATGATCAGAGGGATGGAACACCTCTCCTATGAGGAAAGGCTGAGAGTGTTCGGGTTGTTTAGGCTGGAGAAAAGAAGGCTTTGGGGAGACCTTACAGCAGCCTTCCAGTACCTAAAGAGAACCCACAAGAAAGCTGAAGGGGAACTTTTTACAAGGTCATGTAGTATTAGGGCAAGAGATGATGGCTTTAAACTGAAAGAGGGTGGATTTAGATTAGATATAAGGAAGAAAATCTTCACCATGAGGGTTGTGAGGCACAGGTACAGACTGCCCAGAGAAGCGGTGGATGTCCCATCCCTGGAAGTGTTCAAGGCCACACTGGACAGGGCTTTGAACAACCTGAGCTAGTGGAAGGTATCCCTGCCCATGACAGAGGGGTTGGAACTAGATGATCTTTAAGGTCCCTTCCAACCCAAACCATTCTATGATTCTATACAGATCAACAGAAAACTGAAAGTATGACAGCAAGATAGAGCTTCCAGCTTTTAAAATCTCACATAGTCAACAACAATGCTACAGCAATGCCTTCAGACATAACGTATCTCTCTCGCGCAAAAATTTAAGAGAAATGGATGTCAAAAATTTGGATCCTCTTGCAGCTGGTAATATTGGTTTCTAACCAGCACCAATGAGTGATTACATATATACAAGAATTAAGATGACAATAAAAGTAATGATTATTAAACTCAAAAGGGCAGTTTTGTGCTGCTGTTTACATGGTTAACTATTAATTACTTGCACATAAAGACTACAGCCAGCAGACTGATCCTTTTCTACTACCTCCATAAGTGTAAGTCAGAGCTACACTGTATAAATAAGGAAGGGGAAAAACGCCAATACAACCAGTGCTAAATTCTGCTTCTTTATTTCTGAAAAACATCTTACTATGGCTTCTGAATACATTATACATTTCCTAGCTCTTAGTGCAGTTCCTGGGATATTGTCTCATCAACAGTCCTTGTGATTAACCAGCCCATAGTCTCAAAGAATTAGAAACAAATCAGTCAGGAGGCCAAAACTCAGATTCACAATAAATTTGGGTATTATGACATTTTTTTTTGAAATTGGAGTAACATGTTTTTAGGCTTCTACAGTAACAGGAACATTAAAACTCAGCACATGCTAAGTAAAACTACGGAAGTTTTCCTTCTGATAGTTACATGTTATTCAGAGTGCGTGTGTGTACATGTGCGTGCGTGCACATGTGCCAGTGTACACACAGGGAATCTTAGTGCCTCTGAACTGCTGGGAGGCTTCTCTAAGTGAGCTAAGCTATGATTTTAAAATCATAACCCTCCTTACTCTTTGTTCTTTTCCCACTACATCTTGCCTAGTGTTGAATAGTCTGAAGGAGCAATTGCTTTCCCAGACTTGCAGAACCCCAGCTTGCTAGTGCCTTCTAGGCTTCCACGATCCTAACTCCACAGCAAAAAACCTGTGGCTTCACCTTTACTCAAAGAACAAACAAATTCTCACTGGAAAACAAGAAGCTTTCAAACCAAAGATGTACTTGCAAACGAAGTTGCATCAAAAGAAGCAATGTTTTCTGAGAAACAACCTAACCATCAGAAAGATTTCTGCAGCTGATTCAAAATTAAAATGGGTGTGTGATAGTTACCTTTTCCTTTGTCGCTTTAATTTTGTTTTTTCTTTGCTTTTCCTTTTTTGTTTCTTTTTCTCCTCCTCCTCATTTAAATCTATGGATAAAAAGTTACAGTTTAAAAAACACTTGTCTTCATCAGCATTAAAAGAAAGGCTTCAATAGCAATGCAAAATTACAACAAAATTCTCATTACAAGTTTTTCTTTTCCTTTCTCCAAATTGTGGTCTAGTATAGTAATTTTACAAATATTTTGCAGAGTAGCAAAGCTTTTTATACACCTTACATTCTCATCACTTTGATCCAAGCACTAAGAATGAAGGCCCATAAAAAGAAGCAAAAAAGTTATGACTTTTCCTATATGTTCACATCAGCTTTAGGTTTTCCTATCTGTACTTCCATATTTTAAAATACTTACCCAAGTCTGAAAACAGGTCATTTAACTAGAACCTACCAAAAAAAAAAAAATTCCCTCAGGCTTATTTGAATTACTTTCACACACCCTCATTTCACACTTCACAAATAGCTATGCTATAACTAAGATAAATCTGAGTTAACTGTCAACATATTGTCTACAAAAATTGGCAGTCATCCCTCATCTGGTCCTGCTTGGTTCCTGCCCTAGCACTGTATAGGATTGTATAGTATCTTCACATTTCACTTACAAGCAATATTTTTATCACACTGGATGAAACTTCTGACCTTAAGACTTTTCTATACCAGTTCAAGAAGTATTTTTGAATTCTTTAATATCCAAATCCACTACATGTATACAGATTACAATGTCAGCTAACAGGAAAATACTTGCTTTACAATTCATCCTTAAAACAGATAGCTGTTTTTGAGCTTTCATCTTATTTCTATCATATAAATAACGTTCCATCAAGTCTGACTGCTAGCATAATTATTCCATTGCTACCACAAATAATAATTACCGGTCTTTAAGTTCTGGAGCAAAATTTGAAAAAACTCAATATGAGTTACAAAAACAAAATTACTTTTGGAGCAACTAAAAACCATGAACAAGAATGTGTGAAAAAACACTCAGTATTAAGAAAACGGTACAAAAATCTAAGTGCAAACAGAGCAAAAATCTTGAGAAGACAAGGCCATTTGAAAATGGCAAAATCCTGCCTAGATTATTGACAGTTAAGGATACATATCTCCTTACAGTACACACAGCAGCCAGTTTGAGGAAGAACATATAACAGAGGGTTATTACAAGATCAAGTAAACAGCTGTTTTTGCTGCAAATATCCATCTTCAATCAGTTGAGGGCCAAAAAAGCCCTTTACATTCAAAATTACACAATAAGTGGGAACAAGTTTTTCCAAAGAGACTTGTTCCAAGAAAGGTCTGTTGCATACACTTGTTCCGAGACAGGACTGTTGTTCAGCACTCCTGACAAGCAGACTATCCACTTCTTTTGAAGTGTTCCAGCAAATTACAGGGTTCTATCTATGCCTTCTCCTTCCTAAACAGTGTCTTTAGTGGGACCTGAAAGTCGAGTCTGGAATGTGGGAGCAACAGAACAAAACATGATGTTTCAAGGGCCAGAGGGGAAGAACATTGATTCATTTAAAACATACTATAGTTGAACAACCTCCCCTTCTCGCTTAAGGGAACAGCCTCTTTGGAGTTCAAATTCAAATGAACTCAAGTATCGGCTAAATAATCCATCTATTCTCTCTCTGACAAACGGTTGATGCTCAGACCTTCCAAACAGAGAGCAGTACTCCTCCAAATATGAATGTTTAAATTCAATTTACTAGCTGTTCCAGTCAAAACACTACTTAGTAACTGGAGAAAAATTCAGCTGTCATATTTGTCATTAAAGAGTTACTATCAACTTTAAGATGTTTAAACTACATACCATAATTAAAAGATTAACTCAAAACATCCACATCACTTTCTCCTAAGCAGCTTCTTAGAAAAAGTCTTATAATCTTTTGCATTTAGGAGTGCTTTTTGAGATGTTCTAAATCGGTACATTATTCAATTCCAATGACGAGAATTAATAATAATAAAAAGGGATGTGGGTATATTAAGTCTTTGAAGACTGAACACATGAAGTATAGTACTTTCAAAGCACAGCCTAAAAGAACTCATAGTTCTTATCAAAAAGGATAAAATGAGAGTTCTAGTACTTCAGAAGACCATTATCCAATTTATTCTTCAAGAAAAACATAAAAACCTTACTCTTTTTTTCACGCATGGCTTGCAATCTCTGTAGTTCTTCTTCCTCACTGTCTTCACTGCTAGTGCTGCTGACATCTAAAACAATATCTCTTTGAGGATCTACTCGGAGGAAGTTTCGGCATTCAAATGTCAGATGACCAGCTGAACAAAACAAATATTCAGAAAGAAAAAATACAATTTACCAAAAATTATCAGAAACTAAAGGACATCCATTTTATTATTACTCAGTTTTGAGAAGTGGCAATCTGTGAATGAGGAGGGAGAAGACTTACTCTGAAAGTGCCTCAATTTTGACAGGCTGCACAATGTTATTCCATTAAATAGTAATTTATGACATCTCTCTTATTTTTGTTAAAGATTTTGTCCAACCTTTACCGTCTATTTTTTAATGGTCTCAGATACTTCCTGAAGAAATTACCTAAGAACATGAAGTGAAATATTTAAAACCAGCATGTTATATTGCCCTTTGTCTCCCTCTAGTGAAACAGAAGAAACTTATTTGCTTGTGAGAAATAATTTTTAACAATCAGAACACAAGCTACTACTTGGCTAGTATTTTCAGTTTTCAGATCTCAATAATCATGACCAGAATTAGAAACCTTGTGCTGAATACACCTGTTGAAATAAAATGAATTCAAAACATGGTTTGTAATTTCTGGTTTGTAATTCAGATTACACAGGAATGCTAAACTACAGACTTACGGTAGCCACACTTCTTGCATCCTGCTCTGATATTATCCTTATTTCCACCTGAAAGAGAAAATTTCATCAATTTGATGTTGCTAAGCAGAACTCTAAAGTTTCTTTTAAATCTGGCTTAACAAAGTCAACATGCAGACAGGAGTTATCACTTCTCCGGATACTAAATACACTAAAATCTCCTAAAAAAACATAAAGAAAAGCAAACCAGTGCATTTCTAAGGTCACTTTTCTGTGCAGCAATTTATCAGAACAAATTTGGCTAGTATAAACGGCTACGGATCATTTAGTTTTACATAACTTATTGCCAAATCCTCACTTGATTTATTATGACCTTTCCGTTATAATTTTAATAATTATTCAACTTCTCTGAAAGCTTATGCATTTCTTTAGTTACAGTATGAACACAGTAGTAGCTATGTGACATTCCAGTGATCCACAACAAGTGTACTTATAAATTATAGTAATGTGTGGATGTTAACATACACTCAATGGAAACTCTGAAGTAATTTACATTTTAGTTGCAAGACTTGTCTTAAAAAGGCAACTAAAAAAAAGAGATAAATAATCACTCCTGAAAACTGGCAAAAGACAGATAGAAATTTTTTTTTAAAAAGATAAACAAATCGCTAAGTGATTCTGAATTCAGGCAACATGGCACCAAATACAAAGAATTAATGGGTGCAAGAAAGTAAATGTGAATTAAAGTTAAAAGAGTAACAGAAAAGTGTGTAGATGCTATGCAGGATAGAGGATCAGAACAGTACAAACTTCAGTTACAGAAAGTGTGCAATTTTCCCATCTGAGCCCACAGTTAAGTTAAACAGACAAAATAGGACATGACTCTGAAAAAGAGAAACCCCAGAGACCCATCCTCAAAACCAGATCGGACTTATTTTTATCTTCTGAGCCTATGTGCAATGAAAGTCACAACTGAATTTCCAAAATAAACAGGTGCCTGTCCTGGTTTTGTTAAAAAACCAAGTTTCTCTTTTAGTGAATTTGCCTGTCCTAAAGCTTTCATATTAGCTGCATTTTCCTGGAGAACCAGATACATGTTCTGGTAAACATAACAATGGAATGCAAACTTATTGATAAGCACAGATGGACATCTGGCGAGAGGGGAGACAAGAAACAAGTTACCAAGAAACTGACCAACTGCATATAACATTCCATTCACTTGAATACTTCCTATAAAAGTGGGAGATCAGGAGGATCTCGTCCCTTTTCCTTATGGTCGACATTAGGAGAGGACCTTGCTAGTCGTCCCTGCGAACTGAGGCCTAGTGAGAGACTGAATCCAGCTCCGGCTGGCTGCAGAGTCCAATCCAGGACTTCGGGTGCTGGCTCTGCAGTTGCTGAGACTTTCAAGATTGGTTTTGTATAATTTGTATTATTTTCTCTATTCTTATTAGTAGCATTAGTAAAACTGAGACAAGCACTGCCTTCAGAAAATTTTACACAAAATAAGAGAGAAAGCTTCAAACCCCAGGTTGGAAAACTAACTTGAAAACTTGGACAACTTACTGGTCTATGCTATGAAGAGTACTGGAAGGCTAAGCGATAACAATACATACATTCCATTATAACACATGGTTTTCTGCCATGTAGAAAAAAACCTTAGTATTACATATCATCTTCAGGGTCTATAAACTCAGCAGTGTTTAGGTGCATGTTTTATGGCTATCTTTTGAGGGAAATCCAGAAGAGTCAAGGAGGTAAGGAACATGGAAGGAAATGTCAAGAAACAAAAGTATACCTGTACCTTGCAATGTCATGTCAAAGAAATACTCAAAACAGCAACTGCTTCTTAACTACACCTATGAACTAGAAAGCAACATCACCCAAGCTACCTACTTTATCTCAGCTTTCTCAGTAAACTTCAGCTCTACTGGGTAACTGACCTGTAGGTAAAGAAAGGCTTGGTACTCCGCTCAAGGGAGGTCAGTATTGCCATGTGCACCCTACAACATCTTCCATAATATGTGCAGGGGGCATTTGTCAGGATTTCCAACAGAAACACCAGGCAGATGACAAGAATATTGTCACCAAATACTCCCACCAAATTCCTGAGATTGAAATTTTATTATTATTTTTGGCTCTAAATAATTATGTTAGAAGCAGGGTTTTAGACTAGATGAAGTTTTAGATGATTAAAAGCAAACAAATTGCTAGAAGCCTCCTTTTCTCACTGTCTTCTTAGCAGGTATTAATCCTGAAGAAAATTAACAACTGACAACAGCAACCATCACTAAGGGCCTCATTCCCTCAGTGGAGCACAAGGTTGCAAAAAAAAGCTTTAGAAACCTTCAAACACAAACGTGAGGTATCTTCCTCAAGAACTCCCTCTAGAATGGGCACAAACTTATTAAGGTCTTCTCTTTTCTTAAGAGGAAGCTTACCAAAGCTCAGACTTGTTCAGTTGTTCTCAGCCAAACACTCCTCACGTCTCAGGACCAAGAAAAAATGATGAAGTAATGGCTATATGTTTGTCTAACATACATCTAAATCCCTTGCAAATAGAGCAGGTGTTCCTGCTTGTCCTGTCTCACCACCCTTCTCAGCAGGTCTACTTAAGCAATTATCTAGTGGGACACAAACAATCCAGAACAAAAAACGGCAAGGAAAACCAAGTCTAAGAACAACCACCACTCTTCGGATCTAACTTTACAGAAGGTGGCGTATACTAACAGGCGACAGGAACGTAGCACTTGGTCACCATCCACCCGAAACGCGGGGGGAGGCCCCAGAGGCCTAGAAGGAAGCGAGTGCATGGCTGCGCTCAGCCCCTTCAGCCCACTTCCCGGCCTCCCTCACGCTACCGCAACGCCGCCTGGTTTAGAACACCCCCTGTTTTAGAGCACCGGCTGGTTTAGAACACCGGCTGTGCCGACCGGAGCAACGTTTCTCCACGGCAGCCCCGGCGGCCTCAGGGAAATGCGCCCGCCCCATTTCTCGCTGCACGCGCGGTCCTGCCACCTTCCCGCGTAATTTTCCATCGGCCCGCCGCTTATTTCCCCTTTCCAGCATGCCAGCCGTGGGCCCAGCCAGCTATTGAGACTTCCGTCCCGGCAAACCTGGCTGGGAGCCCCTTACCCGGCAGCGCCATCGCACCTCCCGCCACCGTCCCCGCCGTCCAGGCCTGGACTCGCAGTGGCGTCTCTCCCCGCCGGAAGGCTTTGCCCGGAGCACTCTTGGACCGTACCTCTCACAGGGAGGACGGGGGACCTCAATTCCGGGCGGGAGTCACGGGGAGGGGCTGCAGATGTCTGGAGAAGGCTTCAGGTCTTTCTGAAAGGAATTTGTCACTCAGTGACTCCCGTAGAGACTTCAAACGGGGACTCATCCCTTCGTCCTTCTTCCTGGCTTGGGCAGCCACCTCCCCACCTCCCTGGGCGGCGTAGGTGCGTCCAAGATGGCGGGAGGTTCGGAGGGGTAGGCAGCGTTACAGGCGAAGCGTAACCGACTGTCGGGCCTGGATGGTTGGTCCCCTGCTGGGACTCGCTTTTCCCCGCCATGAGCAACATCTACATCCAGGAGCCCCCCACCAACGGCAAGGTGGGGCTCGCCGGGGGCAGGGGCTGCCGTGGGCGAGGCCAGGCCGGCGGGAGTAAGGGAGCTGCGCTGCCCCGCAGTGAGGGGGCTGCGGGCGGGAAGCTGTTGCTGGGACGGGTGTGTGGTGCGTGGGGCGCGGGGCCGTTCGGGCGCGTGGATTGCGCACTCTGCGAGGAGACGGGGATGGGGGTCCCGGTGTGCACAAGGGTTGCTTTTGGATGGTGTTGGGGGGTGTGAAGGAATTGTGTGTTGCAGGGGTGGGGACAGGTGAGGAGGACAAGCGTGTGGTGATGGCGGTGGTATCCGTGTTGTGGTGCTGGTTTGATTAGTTTGAGGTGGTACAGCTCTTGAAGATGTAACCTGAGGCAAAGCACGATGTGTGCTGTGTGGGTACATGACACAGAGCAGTCCTTGAAGTGTTTAATTTCCTCTGTTCTTGACTGTATCCTAAGTTCTTAATTTTAAGATGATCTTTCATTTAATTTAATGGTCTTGCTCATGAGAGAGGTATAATGCCTTTGGAGATTTAAGGCATAATTTTGTTTTCTATGTTGCTTCATTATTGAAGCAATAAAGGATATCTAGGTTTCTCTCATGTGTCAGGTACCACAGCTTATTGGCCTCAAAGCCTTGTTATATGTATCAATTCAGAACTGTATCTTAAGAGCTGGCAATACTGTCTGGGACTAACAGTAGCTACCTGGCACATTTGAATGTCTACTACTGTTAGTAATGCAATGAGTTCAGAAGCACTGGTTTAACTTAGCAAAGATATTGTTTGCACAGTGACAAAGTTACAATAAAACTAATGATGTATTTATCTCTATTTTTATAGGTTTTGTTGAGGACAACAGCAGGAGATATAGATATAGAATTATGGTCAAAAGAAGCACCAAAAGCATGTCGAAATTTCATCCAGCTTTGTATGGAAGGTAATGACTGAATGGGATAGGGGTTGTTAAAATTATTTTATATTCAATGTTGTTATCTTTGTGCTTTTTCTGTAAAATAGAGGTTATAACTATGTTTTAACTTCAATATGTTAATGAATTTATTTATGTTTAGTAAATATTAACTGACATTCAGACAGTGTTTTTTAAGGTTATTAAGCAACCCAGTGGAAAAAAAATAGATTATGTATATCTGAAGAGTTGTATGTTAGAGGCTTTGGGAAGGCTTATTTTCAGCAAGTGTTTACAAAGTATAACTGCTGCTTTAACGTATGTATGAAATGGCAATGATACCGTATTGGACAACCTCCAAAATTCTCATTTCTGTATCAGCATTTTTACTTCCTTTTTGTGTGTGTGTGTGTTTCTCATGTTTCATTTGCTATAGTTTTTTTGTTGATGGAAGCTCTGCAATGCTCTTTGCAGTGGGTACAAGAATGAGAAGCTCTCTGTTGGTAAAACGGTAACAAGAATTTGTGAAGGACCTGGTGTCTCTATGTGTTTTCTAGCTGCTGCTGTATTCCCAGCTGTGCATTTATAAAGCAGTTAAGAGTTCTTTTAGCCTTCCTCTATTAAGGAAAAATAGCAGTCTAGGATTTGTGCCTCCAGCACAGATCCAGCCTGTTCCATATCTTACACCTAATCTGGAGATGTGGAGATTTTTTGCCATGATAAATCAGTTTCTTAGCCCTCGGTAAGTCCTTAGAGTTCAGTGTTATCCTCAGTGTTAAAGAACTGAGCTTTATTTTTATTCTGTATTTATCTGGCTGCTGTGTAGGATCCTATACTTTGCATAAAAAATTTTAGTTATTTCTCTTGTGAGTACTCTAGAGTATAACCATATATGAATATATGTAGCTAGGCTGCAATATTTGCACATCCTGCTTTGTCTTGAAGCATGCTGGAGATTTTTTTTTTTTTTATCAATTGGAAATATATGTCAAGTGAAATTAAATTTTCATTCCTTTTATTTTGTTGTGATCTTACAACCCTTATGTGATCGATAAATAAAAGATAACAACTTAGGCAACAAAAGGTACCACATGTCTCATTCTGTGAAAATGATCGGTTTGAGTGCAGCATAGGTGGTGAAAAGGGTGACATCCGTATTCCATACTGGTGAATGAAAATGCTAATCATTTGGTGTATGGATATGGTTAATGATATGAGATGTTGGCTGGTACAGAGCATGGTAGTTTTAGCTCTCATTTTACAATGAGGCACATTGGTAGTATCATCCCAGTGATAACACTGAAAACCTGGAAAGAAAGTAACTCGTCAATTTTATCTTGTAAGTGATGTGCAGTGTCTTTTGTAGCAGCAAGGTATGACACCTTTGTTGTTTTTTTTTTTTTCATAAATGTCATCAGCAATACTTTGCAGATGACATACGGTCACACTGAGGAAGACAGTGGAAGAGGAGGGAACCCAGTGGCAATAGCAGAATCCAGTACTTGTTTTCTGGAACTTCAGTCCCTGGACATCTATGCATAATCTATATGGAAGCTCAATTTTGAAACCACTCACATATATTCAATATCCTTTTTTTTTTTTTTTTTTCCCCAGAGTATTATAATAACACAATATTTCACAGAGTAGTGCCTGGCTTTATAGTGCAAGGAGGTGATCCCACTGGTACTGGATCAGGTGGAGATTCGATCTATGGAGCTCCGTTCAAGGTATATGTCTGTATATCTTATGCATTAATTTCCATTTGTTGTGTATCAGTTGTTCTTCCTACTGTGTTAGGTTGTGAAGAAGCGAACATTTTCTTAAGAATATAACATTTTACATAATTACAGTAATTGCTTTCACTTGTTGCTTCAGTATTTTTGAGTATACCTTTTTGGATTGAGAGTTCTTGAATCTGGTTGTTCTGATTTTATGGTAAACATATAACCTGACTAGCATGAACTTCACAAGTTAAAATAGGAATGGGAAAGAATGATGAGTAGATGTTGATATGTGGCAAATTCAGATACAGAAATGTATCTGAGAGAAAGGTATCTGAGAAATATGCATTGTTTACGCACATTGTATCTTCTTTAGCAAAGGTGTCTGAATATCGTTTATGTGTTCATTGGTATTGATACTGGCATGGCTCATCTTCAACCATGAGGCTTAGTTCCTGATGGAAGCTACACATGAAGAACAGTTGCATTCTGTTCTATTTGATGGTTTTATTTCAGATGAAGTAAGCACCTTTAACTTGTGACTGGAGCTGCATAGTGTGTATCTGGGCCTTCTGTCTCTGAGATGCTAGAGTAGACTCATGCATGTAACACAAACATGAAGTTTGCTGGAGTGTTTAGTACCTGACCAGAGAACAGAACTAACATTTCCAATATTTACTAGCATCACTGCTTTAAGTCAGTGGTAGCTCAATATTGTCGTCTTGAGAATTGTGTTACTACCGTGGTATTAATATATTTCTCAACACTTTCACCTTACTTTGAAAGTGGTCCTATTCTGTCTTTTTATGGTCCAGAAAATGTACTTCCTATGGATTTTTGCAATACTGTACAGTTGCAGTCTGTTATTGAGCTTCCAGTTATTTTACATGAATTAGAATTTTTCCCCTAAATACAGTGGTTAACAAGAATGATAGTTTTACAAGAAATGTATGAAATTGAGTTACTTTTTGAAATGCTTTGTTATTTTTTTTAATATTGGGGGATAATAAATTCCAACAAAAATATTTAACAACAATTGATTATTAGGCAATGGTTGAAAAAAGTGAAAGTTAACAAGACAGAACTTGTCAGACAGAGTTATTATTAAATCATGTTTCTTTCTTTTATTGATATAGTAGTTTCTAGGGTTTTTTTTCTTTTGCTGTTCGCTATGTGTTTATGGTTTCTTTTGAAAGAAGGTTGTTCACTCATTTGCATTATTATATGAACTAACAAGAAAAAACATTGACTAAAAATAATATTATCTGCTCAGAACAGAAGCTTTTATATAAATTGTCACATTAAGTTTCAAAATACTTTGGTTTTATTACTACCTGAATTTAGAAAAAAAAAAAACCAGCGTATTTTCTGTGTGTGCATATTGATATAATTGAACGGTAGCCAAAGAAGGGCAAAAAATAGTTACATACGTAATTTGTGTTCTTTTCTCTTCTGTCTTTGCCAGGATGAGTTCCACTCACGACTGCGATTTAATCGAAGAGGACTTGTTGCTATGGCAAATGCTGGGCCCCATGATAACGGGAGTCAATTTTTCTTTACTTTGGGTCGTGCAGATGAACTTAATAACAAGCACACAATCTTTGGAAAGGTGTGTTGCACAGACTAGAGTCCCAGTTTGAGTTTGGCAGAAGCTATTAAAAGTTTCTCTGTATTCAAAGGCTGTTTTAGTGTTTTTTGCTGCTGTGAACATTTGAAATTTATTCAACTGCTTTCAAAGCTGTTTCCATTCTGTTTGTATCCCATAGCTGGTAGAAATGTTTCTATGGGTTGTTACTGTAATTATCTTCTTTCCTGTTGTTATTCTTCTAAATTCTATTTTTGTGCTTCCTTTGGATCATCTCTTACTAATATTATTTTGGCTCTGTCTTATTAATCAGTTCATCCAATACTAGTAAAATAGAGAAAAATTCTATTTGTAAATTCTAATTATTCAACAAGAATCATTTACATTTGTAAAATATAAGATGAATTTAGCACTTTCATGATTCACTTGAAAGAAAGTAAATCAACTATTTTTTAATTTCACTATGTGTTTTGTTTTCCTGTTTCACAGTTCATGGTGAGAATTTGACATCTTCCCTTGCGTATGCTCCCAAAAGTAGATGTTTAGCTACCTGCATTCCTTCAGTCTTTGCTCTTAAATTTAAAAAAACCCAAACTTTATACATTATACTTGCTCTCTGTTAAACGTATTACATGCTTACAGTATCTCCTATATAATTAGTATTTTCAAAATTCTTTGTGTAATAATTGCTTTGTATTTTGTGTAATAATTAACAAAAGTTATAGGCAAGGCCTTTCAAACTTCTTTATAAATTTGACAGGTTACAGGGGATACAATATATAACATGTTGCGCCTGGCTGAAGTAGAAGTTGACAAGGAAGAGAGACCTCTCAGTCCACACAAAATAAGAAGCAGTGAGGTGAGTATATTCTGGCTTGAAATTTGAGATTTTAAAATTTTCTCTTTGGTAGTGTTCAGACAACTGTGCTGTAGTACGACAACTTGGCATGTCCTTTTATATATTGTTTTAAAATATTAAATAATTTAATTCTAACAAAGTGCTTATGAAAGTTTTGTCTAAAATGTTACTTTTTTTAATAGGTTTTGTTTAATCCTTTTGATGACATTGTTCCAAGACCAAATAGAAAGCTCAAGAAGGACAAACCAGAAGAAGAAACTAAAAAGTCCAAAGTAAAAGGCACAAAGTAAATATATGCAATATGAGTGGTGATTATTTTACTTTCACCTTTAATTTGCAGCTTGGTAATTTTCTGTTTCTGCTTTTGAGATACAAGGCTTTACCACAACATGGAGAGCCATGTTCTTGGCTAACCCACTTCACTGATCCTGAAAGGGTTGTACAAATCTAGTTGCTCTGATACTTTGTATCAGCTGAGCTGTACATGCATGCTGATAGTTTGTTGCAAAAGAGAGGTAAAAGCCAGTTTAAGCCTTTCCCTTGGGCAAGAGTATGTAATCACTCCTTTGTGACTGAGCTAACACTGAAGTTAACCTGTACTAGTAACTTGGTCACGGTTCAGTTCCATGAAGTTTTTGAACTTATCACCTACCACTTTTCTTCCACTAAAATACTCAGCAAAACATTTTGGCATAGGAAATTTCCATTTCTGAATGAAATTTTGCAGTTATAAACATGCATTGAACAGTAATAGGAAGTCTAAACTGTGTATGCTTTCAGTTCTGTTGGACAGAAACACAACATATTGTGACTGAGTGGTTCCAAAAGAATGTAAAGAAATAGTTTTGAAAAATTCTTATATATGGTTATTTGTCTTAATTACATTCTCTGAATGCATGTACATTTGATGCCTTTTTGAGCCATCATATCTTGAAAATACAGTTTGTTACTTGAGTGTTGCTCTGTTAGAGATGTTGCATTTTTAATATTTTTTTTTCTGTTTTCAGAGTTGTCAGCATTTAAGAGTCTGTGAAAATTAATCAAGGCAGAATGCTTAAATTCCATCTTACCATTTTCTAAGTGATGCTTTACTATTCTGATTGTTCTGTCTCAGGAATAGAGCATCTCTGAATATTAGTGGTTTATTGCAAAACAACACATTACAGTTGTTTGAAGTTTGTACATTTAGCAGGGCAAAAAGTATTTTTAAAAGAATGCATAGAATATGAAAGTAGCAGGCTTGAAGTTTATTGACTGTTAGTAAAATCATACTTCAAGTTTTACTACGGCCCAAAGAGTTGCAGTGAATGGCATCAAATCCAGTTGGCGGCCGGTCACGAGTGGTGTTGTCCAGGGCTCAATATTGGGGCCAGTTCTGTTTAATATCTTTATCAATGATCTGGACACGGGGTTCAAGTGCAGCCTTAGTAAGTTTGCAGATGACACCAAGTTGGGTGGGAGTGTTGATCTGCTAGAAGGCGGGAGGGGTCTACAGAGAGATCTGAACCAGCTGGATTGATGGGGTGAGGCCAGTTTATGAGGTTCAACAAAGCCAAGTGCCGGGTCCTGTGCTTGGATCACAACAACCCCAGGCAGCGCTACAGGCTTGGGGAACAGTGGCTGGAAAGTAGCATGAGGAAAAATTTCTTCCTGGAAAGGGTTGTCAGGCACTGGAACAGGCTGCCCAGGGAAGCGGTGGAGTCACCATCCCTGGAGGTGTTTAAAAGATGGGTGGGTGAGATTTTTAGAGACATGGTTTAGTGCCAGAGTTAGATTATAGTTGGACTTGATGATCTTGAGGGTCTATTTCAACCAAAATTATTCTATAAGTCTATTATTCTATTCTACAAATGTGTTTTCTCTCTTAAAGGAATTTTAATCTGCTTTCCTTTGGGGAAGAAGCTGAAGAAGAAGAAGAGGAAGTCAATAGAGTTAGTCAGGTACTGTACCATTTTTCTCTTCTCAAAATTACTTGTTTTTTTTGCATGTTTATGTAATGGTTTAAAGTTCATAATCTTGTTGTTATGTTTGAGTTTTGAACAATAATACTACTAGAACAATAATACTATGAGAAATTACTTCAATTTTTATGAATCTGCTATTTTGACATGTTGCAAAACTGGAGGTTTTAAACTTTTCTAACTTTGAAGGTACCTTCAGTTATTGCACGGTATTTTTACATTTCCGTAAACATAATGTTTCATGCTTCATATTTCTGCTGTTTAAAGTTCATGGAGGTGATAGGTACTTTATTCTTCTTAACCTCCTTCATTACAAGAATGTGACTCAATGGTTAAATAGTTGAGGTTTGAAATAGATCATCTTGTTCGTTGCCAGCACATTCTTAGCTCCATTTTTGTATATCTATTCTGTGTGCAAAATGAGATGGTGTTATTGTAGGAAATATAATGCATTATTATATTGCATTCACAGAACTAAGGTCACATAGGTTGTTTTTGATCTCATGTTTCCTAGCCTGACATTTCCACTTAAATAATGTTGGTTTAAATATTTCTGTCTCAAGTTCTTATTCACATTTCTTCTGCTGACCAAATTATTACAGTAGAGCTCCAGGCTTTCTAATTTATTTGTGTAGTTTGGGTACCTGTCAGCTTCAGTTAGTGATCAGACTACTTAATGCTGAGTCCTGTAGCAAAATAAATGAAAAAAGTCATCCTCAGCCCTAAGGATTTAGGTAAAATAGAAAAGACAACAGTGAATAGAGTAATAGAGAATATTACAGTGAGACAGTATCACTTAGGATGATAGTAGAGATTTATTGTAATGGTAGTTTTAAGTATTTTTCTTTGTTGTTTCATCAGACTAAGTACACTTGTTTATCTTAACATGTTCATCTGCAGTTCTGCTCTTAGCGTATGTCTGGTTTTAATATTGCATTTAACTTGGTTGCTTTGATGTTCTTCCCTTTCATACCAAATACTTGCTTTTCACTTTAAATGGATCTAAATAGAACATCTCTTTCATGACAAGCCTAGTTTCAGTGTTGTCATGCTGTGTTCAAATCAGTCTTAAAATCTCATCTTCATATTTGTCCTGACTAAATTCTGGACTAGCTTTAGCTGGGAAAATAAGCAAATAAACTGCTCATGAAGAATTTGTGTTTGTTCTTTATAACAGAATGAAACCTTTTTTTTCCAAACCTCATTACTTGTTTCTAATATGTCTAGATCAATATCTCTATAGTTCTGGACATTATCTTAATCTTGATTAAACTAAAGTATGTGGACTTCAGTACCAACTTTCATTCTCTGTTTTTGATAAGAAAAATTGAAGGTCAAAGTTAATAACAGGATTCTTTGACATCTACAAATCAGAATCCTGCTGTGAACGTTTTTTTTGGTTGCTAGATGCATTAAGTCTTGCTTTTTTTCAGTGTAAGAAGGGTGTACTTTTAAGGACTGAGGGTAAGAGGAAAGTCTTTAAGTAGCTGGAGAGTCCTCCACCAGACCTGGGAAAAGGGAACATTTTCTATTAATTTTAGTGTAGGGAGGCTGAGGCTACAGTTATCTAAGGAGTAAATGAAAGCACCATGTATCAGGATGAAATTTGTACAGCGTATAATAGTTTTGTGTTTACATGTATAAAATAAGAATTTTTGTCTTAGTAACATAACATTAACAAAGCACTGAACTTAAGAATGCCTCCCAATGTCTTTTGTTTATCTTCCGTATTATGAACTATTTTCTACTCTGAACATGTTTCCCCTGCACTACACTTAGTCTAAGTGAGGGAATATATTTTGTCTTTGCTGCAGTGCATCAGCAGATCTGTGATAATTATAGCTTAGACTCTGGCTCCTGAAATTATACAAAGGACAGGAAGGATGATCAGGGATATGGACCATGGTACCTTGTTTAAAAAAAAAAAAAAAAAAAAAAAAGGAAGAGGCTAGGGGGGAAGTTGGGAATGATTATTCCCTATTTCTTACAATATGAAAGATGAGACACAAAGATAAAGGAGCAAATAAATACACAGGAAAAAGTGTTTTTCCCTCTTGGAATTTAAGTTGTGACTACTTATGGCATGGAACATTAATAAAGTGAGACATAAGTACTTTCAGAAAGAGATTAGGCAAGGGATTAGGGCCATTGGTGTCTTTTAAATGTTATAAGTCAAATTTTCTTCTGCATCAGGAGGATGTCTAAGTGGTTATATTGTAGAGGGTATGAATCTTAGAAAACTTGTGTACCTGAGGAGGTTATAAAAGGCAGAGATCACATGATGAAGGAAGTTTGTGTCAAGGAGCAGTGAGAGCAGAATGTCTGTGTGAGGGATTACGAGCAAGGAGCTAAGAATGATTGCAGCATAGACTCACTCACTCCCCAACAGGGGCACAGTCCCACAGGGTCTGCATACAGTAAGCAGAGTTGGTTGCTGATGACAGAATCCATCAACAGTCCTGGACGAGGCAGGCAATAACCAAGACCAAAGTCCCCATCCAGGAAGCTCAGTCAGGAGCAGCAAGAGATGGGACAGGAGGCAGGACTGGAAACAAGTCTAAGTGTGGGTCCATCAGGCCCATCCAGAAGGTGGATTTAGTCACAGATACACTCAAGGCAGTTGTCAGGCCTGAGCTGAAATGCTGCTGATGATGGGTAGAGGAGCTCCAGGTAAAACTCCTCAAGGCCACTAAAGCTATTAGTGCATTTGCAAACCTGACAGTGTAGCACCCACTAGTTATTGCTTAGTGTTTAAACTGAAGCTTTCAGTGCCCAAACTGCTCATTTAATTGTCTATTCTTGTTTGGAGAAGTTTACAAAGGTAAAGGCACCTGTCATATATTTCATCTAGCACCTGAACCTGCACACACACACACACAAATTTCTTGTTGAAGGAAGTAATTGTTCATGTTTCTGAATATGCAAATTATTTATTTATTTATCCCCCCCCCCCGCCCTTCCCCGCCTCCACACACACACCGGTCTAATTAGCGTTTTACCAATTGATAAGTACTGCTTTTATACTTATTAGTTCTCTGAGTTGACATATGCCATTATTGGAAAATAAAGTTCTTAGCTCTTCATTCACTCAAGCATTTATGTGCTAGACCATGTATCTTTATGATGTCTAATGACTGTGATGATTAAACAATCTTTTTTTTTTACTCCTTACTTCAAAATTAAATGCATTGCTGTTGCAAAAATACCTTTTAAATCCATGGGGTGGATTTGATACTCCTCTTACTGAAACTAGTCACATGAAGAGAATACGTTCTCTGTTGTTATACTATTAAAACTGTTTATGCTTATTGCTTAGGTTAAAGTTAATGAGAAACAAGTCATCTTTTTCTTACCATTATCCTTTTTTTGCCTTCTACTCTCTCAGACACTGCAGTTTATAACACTGTTTTGTTTTGTTTTTTTTTAACAGAGCATGAAGGGGAAAAGTAAAAGTAGTCATGATCTTCTGAAGGATGATCCACATCTAAGCTCAGTTCCTGCTGTCAAAAGGTTAATATGTGATTTTCAGTTTCCAGAGCAGATTTATTTTCAGGATGTTTAGGTGCTAGAGTTAGGTTATGGTTGGACTTGATGATCCTGAGGGTCTTTTCCAACCAAAATGATTCTGTGATTCTATGATTCTATGTTAGACCTGATTAGCATCATGTATTCTCATTGTTTGTCTGTTACTTCTTCAGAAAGTAAGAATGACAATGCTGAATCAGACCAAATGTTCATCTAACCCCCTAAGCTGTCACCAGCATTGGCTATCAGTGGATGCCCAACAAAGAATAAAAGCAATGCAAGCATTATGTTTACCTGAGTAGCCTCACAGTCTCCATCTACTTTCAGCTCAGGGGATTGTGAGAGTTTGATGTGGTTCATCTATTTAGTAATCCTTAAGAGAGCTCTCTTCAAACTACTTAATCAGTCTCTTGTAATGCTGTCTCCTGCAGGAAGAGTTACCTCCCCTTTTTATTCTGAACCTGGCTGCTACTGACCTCATTCGATAAATTCTAACTCTTACTCTGGAAGAAACAGTGAGCAGTCAGTCCCTTTATACCTCTCTTTACCACAATCCGTTCTTAGGTCATCTCTTTTCTAGCCTAAACTTTTAAAGCCTACTCAACTTTTCCTTCACAGAGAAGTTTTTCTGTACCTGTGGCTATTCTTGTTGCTCTTCCCTGCCTCAGCTCCTTTTTAAAATATCTTTTTAAAAAATTTATTTTAAATCTGAACAGCATATTAGAAAACAGGTGAATCATAAACCTATACACTTACATAAAGATGGTGTCTGATTTTCTTCTCTGTTTCTTTCTAATACTTCCTAGATTCTGATTTGCTTTTTTAACAGCTGTTGAGTATTGAGCTGAGATATGAAAATATATCAGTTCCAAGAATTTGCTTATGATCAGTGCTGGTCAGTGGAGAGCTCCTTGTGCTGTATGTGGGACTCATTTTCCTCATGTGTATAGCTTTACTTGTATCTACTTCAGATTGCATCTAGCATTTTATTGTCTTATCATTCAGGTGCATCTGCAGTTCTGCAGTCTGCTCTTGTCTTTGCTATCCTGAATAACTTAATATTATCAAAAAACTCTGTCACGCAGCTGTTTGTCTGCTTTGTTCCTGAGCTCAGTGAACAGCTCAAGCCCCAACACAGACTACTGTGTATATACACTAGTTATCTTCCTCCATTGCAAGAAGTGGTTGCTTGCTTCTAACTTTTGTTTCTTGCCTTTTAATAATTTATTTGTTCATGCATGGACTCCCCTATTACCCCAAGACTACTAAGCTTAGAAAGCTTCGATTAGAGATTCTGTCAGTCCAGATATATCAGAGAGATCATCCACAATCACATGTAGCCCCTTCAAAAAACTCCCAGAGGTTAGAAAGGCAGTTCCCTTTGTAGCCATGTCACAAATCCCAAGTAGGTTATTTTACCTTTTACTGTGGCTTCTACTTGTGCAGTACTGACATCAGAATTAGAGACCTGGATGCATTGTATTTTCTTTGATACTTACAGATATTGGGGGTTTTTTTTGCTTGTGTTCAATGTTGGTTGGTTGTTGTTGGTTTTGTGTGTTTTGTTTTGGTTTTTTTTTTTTCTAATATTATAATATTCTATAAAGAAATACTTCCACAGAGAGTTTTCTGGATTAGTTTTTTAAATTAAGTTAATGTGATTGGTTCCAACAAATTTACAAATATTTGATGACCTCGTTTACTTATTGATGGCTTAGAGTGCACCTCAAAGCCTTGGCTTTGGGGACTCCTTTACTATTCCTTGCTTTGTTTCTCTAAGATAACTTCTTTTTAAAATTGTGGGATGGAAAAATCCTCAAGGGTCTTAATTATTGGCTTGTGATAATAAACAGTGGATATATTAGCCTTAGTATATTCAAATATATTACTTTTTTTTTGTACATTAAACTGTCGCTGTATAACAAATGAAATTTTTTTTTGTTAAGCTTAATTATCAGCATAGCGCATGTCAAACATGCCTATATAGGGAAGGCTTTCCTAAATATAGACTGTTTGCAATGAAATACTAGGAATTGCTTGATATGACATAAAAACATCCATCTTAACAGTGAATTACTTTTTTTTTTTTCTAACTATGGTGTGATGCAAACAGTAGCAAAAAAAAAATTCTGTACTCAATTGTTGTGTAGTTTGTCTAACAGTATTCTTGTATTCTTTTTTATTTTTTTTTTTGTTTACTAAGATACTTTACTTATATTGTGTCATAGCACTTGACTGTATATTTGTTATTCCAGATAGAAAGCTATCAGACAGACCTGGAAATTGGTCTGCTTGCCCAATCAGACTCCTCTTGGACCAAAATTGTCTGGCTTAAAGTTTAATGATAATAGTAGCTTTTAATTCTTCGTCTTTCAAGAGTGTTCTGTTTGCATAGCTCAACATATAGTTAGAATTTATCCACCGTATAACAGTCTCTGGCTTTATTCTGTGTTTTTAAACATGTATAATTAGAAAGGATTATGACAGTTGAACAATAGAAAGTATTACTAATTGATACTGTTAAGATGAATGTGAGGATGATCTAAATGACTAGGTTGACTAAAATTTGAAGTATCTAATCAAACAATTTTTTAAATTTAAGAACGCAGGGTGTTTTTAAACAGTATTTTAAATCTTCTCTGGTACTTTAAAGTAGTAACAATTACTTTTTTTTTAGTGAAGCAGCTAGTGAAGAAAGGGATTTGAGTGAGGTAAGTAACAATTTTTTATTAATAAGTCTTGTTTTTTGCTGTGTGTGAATTAGGTTTTCCTAAGCAACCTAATGTACTACAGATAGGTAAAGCTTGATATCTGCCCCCACCATTCAATAATCTTCTCAAATGGCTAAATCATAGCCATTACTCATTAATTACTAGCCATTACTTATTCTGACATATAATGTCTCATTACATTTTTATTTCCAGAGCAAAGAGAATAGCAGGCAACTCTACCCAGTTAACAACAACAGCAAAAACTAGTATAACTTCCAGGCAGGTGGTTTTGCATTTCTGTGTCACTAGGGGAACACGGTCTTACACCTGAACAGCTTCTTTCCCCCAGAGTTGTCATGTAGCCCACTGTGAGCTGGAAATGTGTTAAATCTATTAGTTGGTAATGAGACTTCAGAAAAGTAAGTGTGTAAGAAGATATGAGATCAGGTGGAGTAAAAGACACAGAAGAGGGACTGAAGGAGGAGTCTGGGCAGGAGAAAAAAGTAAAGTTGCAGGAGGTAATGGGTTAATGGGTTAATGAGGAGGAGGCTTATGTCCTATTTGTCAGTGCTGTTCTAGAAGAAAATGATGAAATCCTGTGAAGAGTGAGGGGAATAGATAATTCTGGAAGTATGGGATTTAGCCGAGTTGGTCAAGTTGAACGTTTTTGTCTATCCCATTTTAAAATAGCATCCATAGAACCCCCTTCCCATTACTCAGATTTCTGTAGTTTTTAATAAGCTTACTACTTAGCAATTGCACTTTGTCTAGAGTTGCCTATTTCTGTTCTAGAAATTCCCCTATCCAACTCTAAATCTTTCCGTGAAATGCTCTTGCCTAAGTACTAACCAAATCTCCACTGGGAATCTGATTTTATTCTTGACTGTTAAACACCTTGAACACAGTCCTGTTATGTTCCTTTTCTGGATTCTCCCCCTGCTATTCAAGTCTGTTGTCATCCTATCTCCATGATATTTTATCAAGTAAGCAAATCCTACAGAAATCTTTGTTAACTTCTCTGTTAAACAACAACTTTCTGGCAAAATAAGTGAAATGCTGATCCTGTTACACTTTTGTCTTTTCTCTATTTAAAAAGAACAAATAAAACCCCCACAACAACCTTCAGTTGTTTAATTGATAAAGTATTTAGCTATTCTACTCTGCTGAATATTCACAGATTTCAGTTTTTATTCCTGACTGGACTTCTCTTGTCTAAATTTAAAATCAAAGGCTGATAGTCTGAAGATTCCTAAACAGTGTCTCAAATGCAACATCTGAAATCCACCTTTTGATTTTTCTCCTCTTGCTTCTCTCCCTTAGCCTCTATTGCCTCTCTCCTCTCCCCTGTATATCTCCTCTCTCCTCTTCTTCCCAAAATTGTGCCTCTTGCTGCTTTTTGGTTAAAATTACAATCGCATAGCATCTTATGCTTTCTCTTTGTAGTAGTAGTTAGCACCACTGTAAAATAAAGATATGTGGCATCCAGTCTTTGAGTTGACATCCTGCATTAAGATTTGTGCAGGCTTCTTTTGTCAGGGAAGGAAGCAGTTAAACTTAGATCCCTTGATCTAGTCAGGCTTCTTGTATGTTGCTGAGTGGAATGACTTATTTCTCCCTCCAAGTGTTTTTGAACAGGGTTAGTTTATCCCCTTTTCCTTCCTCTGCTGGCTTTGGAAGCGTGCCTCTGTAGCAAGTCAGGGTGATTGATTCCACAACCTCTTTTGATCAGTGTTGTATGTGTAAATTCCCTTATGGAGACTGAATGGCAAACCTCTTCCATCCCATCATGACTGTAGCATAGCTCTGTGGCAGGAAGTTCTGAATGAGTTTTGTTTTCTTTTAATGGAAAATGCAGGAGATGTTGAATGTATTGCCTTGATGAAATCTTGGATCCATGAACACAGACCGGACTAATACCACATTGAGATGAGGTCTTCTGCAGGCCTGTAAAGATTTACAGTGTAGAATAGACTGTTTTAGCTTTTTAAATGTTACAAAAAAGATTTGTGTATGAAAACAAATTTATTATATTTCTAATTTTGTGTTCCCTCTGAAGCAAATAAGGAGCTATTTGAAGTCTGCTTTGAAATGAAGTTTGTTTTAGTTTGCTTTGTGGGGTTGTTTTGTTTTTGTAAGGGATTATCTTTGTAAGAAAAACTTTTCATATTCAAAATTGTGTAGTGTAAAAAAAAAGCTAAAGAAGTTTTATTATTTTTAATCAATAAAGGTGGAAGAAGAACATGATGAAGATGCTGATAGTGTAGAAGTAGAAGCAGCTAGCAATGAGAGATTTCAAATAAAAGAACGCATTGCAAAAAAGTTGAAAATTGATCCGAATGAAACTGCTAAACAACCAGTTCAAGAGGAAGAAACTAAGACAGAAAAGAAACCAACTAGTCGCAGGTAAGTGTCGTGCCTTTTTTTTTTTTCCTCATTCAGCTAGTTTATAGTTAGATTTTCTACTCGATTCCAGTTATGCAGTTACTATGTTGATAGGTTAGCATTATATTAAAATTATCCCACCTCTGATTGTGCAAATCTGAAATTGCCTATTGCTTTCTCATTTCTTAGTTTCATTTGGCATGTTAAAGCAAGCAGTTACATTTTTGTTACACTGAGCCTTTATTGATACCCTGTATGAGAGTTTTATTTTTCCCTGTGAGTTGTAAATGGAGAGTATTTATATGTATTTAGTATGGTTTACTTTGTCTTTCTACACAGTTGTAACAGGGAGTTCGGTAGCTTCTTTGTGTGTGGTAATACATGGTGGTTGGGATTTACAGAAAGTAGAGGCTACCCAGTCATCTGTTAAAGTCTGGTTTAACACAGCAGTCATTCTTACAGTGTACTGATTTTTTCAGCACTACGATTGAAAAGTCAGGATTGGAATATGGCCATGTTTAGTAATGTAACACTGTATACAAATAACTAAACTAACTCTAGACAAATTATTATGTTTCTATAGCAGTATTCAGCTTTTTACAGACATAAAAGCGTGGGTTCCACAAGGCTGTGAACAAGCCTTTGTGAACAGCCATACTGATAAGCACTCAATTTTCAGTGAGTCAATTTGCCCTCTTGGAACTTTATGTCTTCTGACTCTTCCAGAGCTACTTGGGAGATTTCTACATAATAATATTTATGGACCTGATGGCAAATTTACTGCAATTACTGTCCAGTATTTCAATGACTGTTTGCTTCAGAAGTTACTGAACAATTAAGTCTTCGCAGTTATAGAGTTTAATGTGTAAATATTCAGTGAAACTCACTAGGGAGTAGCAGGAGGAAGCATCAGAAAACTGATTTAGATTTTGTGTTCTAACTCTGTACAGTTGTCATGAATAACTACAGGGACATCTTCAACTAGATCAGTTTGCTCAGAGCCCCATCCAGCCTGGTCTTGAATGTTTTCAGGGATGGGGCATCAACCACCTCTCTGGGCAACCTGTTAATCCTGCTAAATCTTACAAAAATAGTAAACAAAATCTGTAATTTAAATGGGTATTGTTTTTTCCTGTCATGTGATTTTACTTTTAGGTAGAGACAAGGCAACCGATGTTGTAGTTAGAATCACAGAATCATTTTGGTTGGAGGAGTCAAACCATAACCTAACTCTAGCAATAAACCATGTATCTAAGAACTTTGTCTAAATGCCTTTTAAACACCTCCAGGGATGGTAACTCCACCACTTCCCTGAGCAGCCTGTTCCAATGCCTGACAACCCCTTCTGTGAAGAAATTTTTCCTAATATCCAAACTGAACCTTCCCTGGCACAACTTGAGGCCATTTCCTCTCATCATGTCACTTGCTACTTGGGAGAAGAGACCAACACCCTCCATGCTACAACCTCCTTTCAGGTAGTTGTAGACAGCGATAAGGTCTCCCCTCAGCCTCCTTTTCTCCAGGCTGAACAGCCCCAGTTCCCTCAGCTGCTCCTCATCAGACTTGAGCTCCAGACCCCTCACCAGCTTCATGCCAAGTACAGGGGGACAATAATTTCCCTAGTCCTGCTGGCCACACTATGGGCCTTCACCACCCACTGTAGTTCAAATAAATGTTCATCAGAGTAGGCAGAGATGTGTGTGTGGAAGGTAGAAATACCAAAAAAGTAGTTGTATCTACCATACATAGCTAGAAGGGTAACGTCTATTATCAGAGATCCAGGAAACACCTAATACCTATCTGAATTGTTAATCTCTTCAGATATTTAAATATGCTAATAGAATAATAGAACTTCTAAAAATATTTTTGCAAAGTACTGTAGTAACCTGCATTGCTTTCTACAAATCTGTATTCTTTTGTGTCAGTTCTTTAACACTCATCCGTTTGCACACCTATTTCAGAGAAACAATATGGAAACAGTAGACACCTCAAATTCATGGTACTGAGATGCAAGACCACTTTAAAATGGGGTCATTCTTGGAATGCTTAGATGGTGAAGTTTATTTTAGTCATTTCAGTACACATTTGAACCTTTTGTGTATGTTTTAATAAAAAATGAGACGCTTCCCAGTTTTGTATTAGGAAGCCTCAGGAAAAAGAATTTCCCACTCATTCTGGCAAGTTCTTAGAGGAATTCCAGAAGTCTTACTTTTTTATATAGAAAGTTTAATCCTAAACTTCAAAACATAGAACATATTTACATGAAGGAATGTATACACATATAAGTGTTTGCCATCATTGCAAGAGTAATCAAATTTGTCAAGCATTACATCAAGTTTGTAAAATGACAGTGGCTTAATATGATCATCTGAAGGCTTCAGAGCAAAGGATCCTCTTCTCATTAGGCAATTAAAAATATTGGTTTTACATTTGTTTTCATCCTGTAGGTGGAGCTCAGATGCCACACATTTTTGGTTACCAGCTTTAAAAAAATTTCACTGCTTCTTGTTTGCAAGATATGCAGTGTGCAAATAAAGCACAGTTCACTGTATAGTTTTTCACTGTACAGTCAACAATTTCATTTGTGTCCTTATAATGGATGTGGTATTACATAGTGATATGAAATAAGTGTCTAGAATAGCTAACGTACTGAGAAGAAGAGCTCACTTTCTGAGGAGTTATCATCGCTTGAATTTAACTCTGTGATTGTATTTCATGTTATCTATTTTTCTCCTAATAGTCCTATGAAGTACAGTTGAAATAAGTAATCACATTTCTTTTAGCTTATAAGCCATCACTGACTATCATCAGGAGATTAATAGTAATAGCAGTAGTTACTATTAACTACTACTGTAATTAATAGTAGCTGTATTGCCACGGCTTTGCATTCCTAGTTTTTCTTGTATGCCTGTTGCTTGTCATAGGTAAAATAAAAACATCATCTACTCTGTGTATCTATGGGAAATTACTTGTTTCATCCTCAAAAGAGAAGTCTGTGACACTTTTGGAGGTGTAATTCTTCTGACTTGCTTTTCTCCATTTGTTAAAAGGCAGGATGAAATAACTAGTTTACTCACAGATATACACACTTGGTCAAATGACTTGCATCCCCACTGTCATTTTGTCATCTAAACACGATAGTAATAACAATAATTAATAATGCTAGGCAAACATGGTCAAGTTCATGCTTAAGTTGTCCAGAAGCACTTTAAACATATAAAAATGCACGTAGTTAAGACACTGTAACAATTTCTTATTGTCTGAATAAACATCGACAGACTGAGCATGCAGGGTTACTTTACTGAAGTGCTTTACTACTACTGTGGTTTAGAACAGCCAATGGTGGCTTTATGTGTGATCTCTTGGAAGTCTTTTAAAAGACCTTTAAATCAAGACTTGTTTTCACTTTGTAAATCTGTGGTTGTTATAAATGACGAATTGGAAATTTTTTCATAAATTAATAATATATAGTAGTACATTTTGTTCTAAATGCATTTATTGTGCACTAGTTACCTTATGCTTATAACGTGGGCATTATAATGACAAGAAATTCTGAAGGCTCCCGTAATTCTACGGTGGAAGAATTCTTGTCATTCTTATAAGCATTGGAAATCTGTAAGTTCTTTGTTATTTATAACAGTTACATTTCCATGCATCTGTGGGATACAATCAAGGGGGCTGAAACTGGTGCTGTACAAGTCTGCTGTCTATAATCTTCATTGCAGGGTGACTGATACATTGCAAGGCTGCTGTCTGTAACTTTTGAAACACGGGAAATCCTCTGACTGGAGAATGTTGCAGGTGTTGCACCCATTTTCAAAAAAGGGAGTAGGGATGATGCAGTTAGCCTCACTTTTGTCTTTGGTCAACTCATGGGGCGATTCCTCTTGGAAGATATTTCTGGGCACATGAAGGAGCAAAAGATGATGGATTTAGCAAAGGCAAAATGAGGAGAGAGCAGTGGATATCACCTGGCTTGAGCATTAGGCTAGACCTGAATGCCTCTGTGATCTCATTTTTTAAAAATTCTAATCATTATAACATACAGTGTAATAATAATGATGTACAGGCTGCCTTTATGTTCTTCACCTTATAGCTGTTGTGGCTTGCAAGAGATTGAGGAGTGTTATAGTAGAATCCAATACACTGAAAAAAGTTATGTGTTATCTTCTGTAATCTCACTTCCTTTTATACAGTTTTGTCCCATAATATGCTGACAGAAAGGTCCGGAAAAAAAAAAAAGCAACAAAACTGTGAACATCCCAAGGTCCTGCAGTCTTGGTTTGAAATGTCATTTGAATAACTATAACTCTTTGGAGAAACAGTACCTCTCTGATGGAAAGTACTAGGCATATGAAATATGCTGACATATATAAAGAGCAGTAGGGCAGTATTTCAATCTTTTAGAGTTTTTTTGTATCTTGATCAACCTGTGTCCAAGCAGAATTTCATTAGGTTAGTCATTTGCCTCAGATACAGTAGATGATGAACACTGTCTGAATTAACAGTTTTGCTTGTTCATCATATGAATTCTTGAGAACATACTGATTCAAGCTTGTGAACTTCTCTGCAGATATCTGGCAAGGACATAGGAGATACAATTTCTGTGTTATGTGGCTAGTACCTACTTAAATATTTTCCATTTATATGAGGACAGTGCCCTTTCATTAGAGGAACACTTTATGGGAATCTGGATAATACGGCCTGAATAAAGAGGTAAAGAATCTGGAGTATTAGCTGTGAGAGAAGATTTATTTATTCCATTTATTGTTAATTGAATTTACAGCATAAGACTACAGAAAGCTGCTGCCACATGTCAAGGTCAACTCTTTTTCCTGCCTTTGCTTTGTAAGTGTAGGTGCTTCTAAATATAGCCCTTGCCACACATAAGCCTAACTCAGCTCAAACGCAGAGTTTGCTTTAAGTGGGTACTGTCTTTGAAGAATTTAGAGATTATGTTAGAAATTAAGTAGACAAAAATAATGGTCTGTGAAATATTATTATACGGCATGCTACCTAGCTGACGCTGAAAGTCCACTGTACTGGTTCTGATTTACACGTGCCTCCTGTGGTTTGCAGGTGGAACTCTCTTGAATCCTAAGTACTAAATGTCTGTGTTATCAGAGAGAACATGTCTGTTGTGCTATATTGCTGCAGCTATGATAAACAGATGTATATGAGCTGGAGCTACCCGATAGAAAAGGGGAATCGTTTCGTTTTGGTTTCTTTGTGTTTGGTTTTTTTTTTTTTCCCCCTCCTGTTGTGTTTAGAAAAAGCACAGACACAGGTTGGTAGGAATTCATTGTCTAGGTACGAAAATACGAGAGGAATGATGTTGGTGTAAGCTAAGTTTATGTGACTTTCATGAGGAAATCTGAATTTATTTTTTTTTTAATGTATTCTTTAAACTAGTGCTTAAAATAATTAATTCTTTTAAATTCCCCTTTGGCTGAGTGTGTACCTGGTTAACGTAGTGGCTCTTTTAGACTTCTGCCTTTTGAAAAGTATAAACATATAAACTTCCACATAATGTACATTTGTAATTTATAAAATGAACTTTGTGTGTGTGTGTCTGCTTGTGAAGATGTCTTTAGAAATTAGATCCCCAGGAAAAAAAAGTTGTATATTTTTATAATGCCTTGCTTGATCTTGACTATGGCTAAAGTTAAACTAGAAAATCACACACACAGGAATTCACTTCAGATATAAGAGAAAAAAGAAAGATGGGAGTTTAGCTGTATGTATTTCAAGAGTGTCTGAAAGAAAGGAGATAGTTTCTCAATCCTTTGTTCAGTTGTTGATATCCTAACTTGGTAATGATACCATACACAGACTCACCCACAGGCTGTATAATACCTTACAATCTTACCTACCTGCATGTTGGATGTTTGCTTTGATAGGTGTCCACATTAATTTGTGTGTGTTGCGTATGCTTTGAGTGACTAATTGTGGCATACAAATTCAATGTGGATTTGAAACCAAAGTGCTGAATTATTAATTGCCATTTATCCAGTCATATGGAAATTGCTCACTTCTGCAAATGTTTACATGACTCAATGATTCCAGTGAAACTATTCCTGTAAAGTAGAAGTTCATAGAAATAAGCCTGAGAAACACTGAAATTGCTTTGGACTGGAATTTGACAATCATTGTGTGGTATGAAGGATAAAGGAGAAGAAGGAATATTTTGCCTAAATGACAGAAAAAGTTCTTACCCTTGGGACTGAGTAACTTCTTTTTTTTTCTTTCCCATAAGGCTGTCTCAAGAGATAATTGTCTTCCTTTCTTTCCCCTTGGCCACTTTTTCTTGCCTTTTTTTTCCTCAGAGTGCTACAGTTGCTTATGGAGTTCATTGTAAAATAGATCGCTTATACAATCCCAGCAAATCAAATTTTAAAAAAGTCAGCTACAAAGCGAGTGCCAGAAGTAAGATGTCAAAGACAAGAGACTTGTAAGGAAATTTTCATTCTGTAGAAAGTGTGTGTGACCTGCCCACAGCACACTGCAGAAAAAGAGGCAGACATCACTCTTTGAGCGAAATGGGGATGGCATCTTGCTAAGATTAGAATGTTGAGTGATACTCGCTTTTGATTTAATCCTTACGTGTTCTGTCAAGTCACTTTGTTATTAGGATTTTTCTCATAATTTCGAGTAACACAATAGCACTAATGCTTTCAAAGTACGCTTAATTGGTGTTTTCTTTTGCTTTACATACTTCTTTTCCTCCATGCATGAGGGATCACTTGCCTCAGTCTGACTGATTTTCTTTAAGAAAAGCAATAATATTTGATTTAACTACGTGTAATGTTTTAAATTTTCTCCATTCTTCTTTAGAACTCTTGGTCAGTTACTTTTTGACTGATGTGGTTCTCTTGTAATTATCTCAGAAAATGAACAGAATTATCATCTTTTCCTGTGGTAAAAATGAATCCTTGAGTTATCTCTAAGTTTAAGAAGCCTGTGCATTCCTTTTTATTTGCATTTTTGTATTTTGTTCAAGAAATCAGTGTGTCAGGCATGTATAAATGGCATACAGGAAAGATTACTTCAGAATAGGGTTTAGAAATATTTTTCTGAATAAGACCATTTACTTATGCTAAGGACTGCATTACTCATGTATTCTTTTCAAAATAATATAGATTTTTCTGTATTCTTTACCTTAATAACATTCATTGTAAAGAAAAAATAATCCCAGACATGCTCTTTGTAGAGTTAATGATTGGCAGTGACTTAAAAGCAGACTATACCATATTAAACACAAACCAAGATTGGGCACAAAACCCAGAATCCCAGCACAGAGATTTTTCTTGGCTAAGCATCAAAGCATGTTAATAGGTATAGTGTTAGCCTGGGACAAAGACGGGATTGTTACTGTGGTATATTTCATCCTGCTGCTACTTGGCAAGAGTCAGTGTATTTTTAGGTGAAGTTTGTGTGTGCATTTGTCTAGTCACCTGGAAAAAAGGATGCGTAGATGACCCATGAAAATGCAGTTAGCGTGGTGGAAGGTGAGAATGTGTAATCCTTATTATATAGGGAATTGTTAGCACTATATTGTGGGCAAGATATCATTTCAAAGAGCCAGAGTACTTTCAGTTGTTTAGCTGCACATGTGATTTCTTTTTTTTTTTTTCTTTTTGGTAACAAGAGGGATTTAACAGTGGTATAGCCATGTACTTTTTAATTGCTAAATGTTCATGCTCCATTTCCTTTCTTTGTTTCAACAGAGTTGAGTAGCATGGGAAGAGACATTTTAAGGTTTTAGTTTCTGTTATAGAATACATTTTTTTTTGTAAATATGAACAGTACATCTTAAAGTGATACTGCAGTGAAGCATGGCTACAGTATGTTCAAACATTTTCTTTATTCATCAAATCTGCTGTTTATCTCTAGAGTGTCAAGTTGTGGTATAAAGTAATATTTTTATAATTTTACATGCTTTACTACAAAGACTAATAGGTATGTTTAATAGCGCAGAACAAGTTGTGTTGGTTATCAGATTCTGGTTGTGGAATATTTATAATTAATAATGTTTCATTAATAAAAAGAAGTTAAATTCAGTTCTTGCTTAAGAAGCTGCTGTATTAAGTTTTTTATATTTAGTAGTTAATAGAAGGTTGTTAGATAAATAACAAAACAAATTATGAATTTTGTAAGCAGAGCAAATTTGATTTGGAAATCTTTCAGGTGGTAAAGATAACTGCTACTAAATTGATTACTACATTTCTTTTATTCCCAAGATGGTAGCTACTACACTGTCTTAGATAAAAAGCCATGTTTAATATTACTGTCCATCCTTTTTTATAGCACTTAACACACTGGTCATTTTTAGAGTCCAGGTCTTCACTGAAATGTCAGCCAGTCCGCCTATTATCTTTGTTGTTAAATGGGAGAATAGATTTTTCAGTCATGTTTTTAGGGGAGAATCTTAACAAATGTTTGCCTTTCTAAGGCCATTTTCTCTTCAGCCTGAAATAATCCAATTTCTAATCAAAGCATTAGCAGCATCACAGTGTTAGCTTAGTGATGAGCTTTATGTAAGTTCCTATATAAATCAATAGTGGCATTCATTTATCTTATCATGGTTTCTTTCTTCTTCCACTTTGGTCAACAGGGGAGCTCAGCTCTCTTTCCGTGAGAACTGTATATCGCATGGTAATTAATGTTTTCTATGGTATCTTTTATCTTTTGTTGTTGCTTGTTGTTGTGTGTGGTGGTGGTGGTGGTGTTTTGTTTGTTTGTTTGTTTTTCCTGAAAGCACTCTTCTCCTTTCCTGTGTTCTACTTCCATAGGTATATAAGTAGGCTTTCCAAAATAAGCCATTGCAGAGGACCTTTTCCAAGAGAACATTTCCTTTACTGCTGTATATGTACAACAATATCATTTTCTAATTCTTTGCCACTAGCTGAATTATGATCAACTAAATTTTTAGTCCTTTCCCTGCCGTTGTTAGACTTCTACTTTGTTTTCATTCCACTGTCACTTTGCTTCAGTAGTTTGGCCTATTAAATGTCACTTATATTCCCATTTCCTTTGTAAATTTTTCATTTTCAGTTTTGCTTTGCTAGCTATTCCTCACAGCAGTTTACATTGTTTGGGGGAGGGCAATTGCTGATGGCAGTCTGTTATTACATTAGAGTTGAAATCTGCTGCAGAATATTTACTCTGATTAAATATTTTTGCATAGTAATATGATAATTATTTTACTTGTGATACATTAACTTTTTAAAATTACATAGAAATGTTTAAGTTAAATGCTGTCCTTAAATACAGTAATAATTTATGCTTAATATTTGTGAATAGTAGAGTATCTCAATTACTTCCCTTTTATTTTTATAGTTTTATCATCTTCCTTCTGAATGTGGGCATAGAATATTCAAAGAAATTTTTAAGATTTTTTTTTTTGGTGCCAGTATGTTCATGTTTAAATCTGTTTTCTTTGGAAATGGTGAAGGGAATAATTTGAGAGGCGCTTCAATAGCCAGTGATGATGGTTGCATTTGTCTACTTCCTTTATTTTAAGGGGGTGGTTTCAGGTTTTTTCACAGATACATTTATATTAATTATAGATTGTTAGCTGCTTTGCTGCCTCCAGACTTCTGGTGGATATTATATGAATCTTACAGATGTGATTTCAGGAATGCTATTTCAGAATAAATCACACAGAATCACAGAATGTCAGGGATTGGAAGGGATCTCGAAAGATCATCTAGTCCAGTCCCCCCCGCCAGAGCAGGAACACCTGGATGAGGTTACCCAGGAATGTGTCCAGGTGGGTTTTGAATGTCTCCAGAGACTGAGACTCCACAACCCCCCCGGGCAGCCTGTTCCAGTGTCTGTCACACTCACTGTGAAGAAGTTTCCTCTCATATTTAAGTGGAACCTCCTGTGTTCCAGTTTGCACCCATTACCCCTTGTCCTACCATTGGTTGTCACTGAGAACAGCCTGGCTCCATCCTTGTGACACTCGCCCTTTACATATTTATAAACGTTAATGAGGTCACCTCTCAGTCTCCTCCAAGCTAAAGAGACCCAGCTCCCTCAGCCTTTCCTCATAAGGGAGATGCTCCACTCCCTTTATCATCTTTGTGGCTCTTTAGCAGACTCTCTCAAGCAGTTCCCTGTCCTTCTTGAACTGAATGATTCTTCACAAATCTTTCTTCAGTGTTTCTAGCAATAAAAGCCAGAATTTTGTTAAAGACAGGGTTTTTTTTCTAGCTTGATATTTGTATTGAAAAGCAAAAAAGCAGTGATATTTCCCAGAACTGAAGACCAGAATATAGGATATTGACCCTCACTTTGTTGAGCCAATGCTTTGTAAAATCTGCATTTTTAGTTTTAATAACCTATTCTCTATGGTTACTATCTACAACAACAACAACAACAAACCACCCCAAACAAACAAAAGAGGAACAAAGCTAAGCCCTGAGCACTCTGAGCACAAGCGCTGCCCTGTACACTATACATGGAGTTTATGCTCATAGAGACAATAAAAATTATCTCCTTTTGAAAATATACCTTCATTGTACTGAAAGGCAGCCTCACTGAGAGTGTTGATAGGATAGTAGGTATGACTAATATTCTGCTATTGTCTTGTAGAGTGATATTTTTATATTCATGAATTATATGCTCACAAACATACTTCAGTGCCCTGTGTGCTTGTGAGTCTAATCTGTGTTCATCATAGATACTTATGCACAATATTTTCATGACAAAATGTGAACAGTTTTAAGATTTTGTTTTTTTTAATATGTGTGAATGTCTGTTTACTGCCACATTTTGGTAAGGAATTTTGAATTTGTTCTCTTTTCCCATCTGTTTTCTTTCTGTGAGATTAATTGCTTGAAATGAGTGGTAAGTTGGATAACTTTTTGCAGCTTAAATTTTTGTCTCTTTGAGGCCACAGGAGTTTATTTGAGAACAAAGGAGTAAATTATGGCACTTACAAGCTAGATCCTCCAACCTTTTTCTGCAAGTGTCATGTTTTCTGTAACTAATGGACTTACTAGTTCACTGAGCCTAAATTTAGTAAAACTGACTAAACATGGTATAAGTATTACAATAAATTTTAGGAATTACATTTTGAGGAAGAACTTTTGAGGTTCATTGCTGGGCAGACTTCTTACTGGTCAAGAGTCAAGAATATGTACAAAAAGAAATACTCTCTTTTTGATCAGAATCCTTTGCACATAATAAAGACAATGGCATGTAAATAAAATGAATTGTTTTTTACAATAACCACTGTGATGGTTTATTCAGCAGCTGTAATTTTAATGATTTTCAATGTGTGCTCCATAAAGAGTGTATACAGACTGACGTCTGTTTTTTAAAATCACTTGACTTTAAAGTAAGTTTAAGCATGTAGAACTCAGTAGAGTTCCATAATAAGTATAGGCATTAAAAACTATTTTAGATGTTTTAGCAGAAATTTATTTAATGAAAATTATTATCACAAGCATTGATTATGTCTGCAAAAATATCTAAGATGCAAAGCCAATCAAGATTCTGAAGAAAATTTGTGTTGGCAGGAATAAAGAAAACCCAACTTAAGTCCTTATAAGGGTATATCTGCTTCTAATGAGAAGAAGCTGTTTATCTAATGAAAATGGAAAACATCCAAAAAGCCTGGACTTTGAGAGGATAAGGCAGAAAAGACTACTATGATTATTTAATTCAGTGTTTTACCTAACAGAGCACACTACTCTCTTGAGTTCTTTTCTCCCACTCTTATATTTTGGTGGAGAAAAAAAATCCCATTTTAATGTAGAGGTTTATTCTGAAAGATACACCACTTAAATTTTCTGTGGTTAAGTGCCTTTCTTGTTAAATAAATAAAAATGGTTCTTCTTTTCAGTTTGCCATTTGGTTCATCCTAGAGCCATTAGACCTTTTTTCACTTGTCTTCTGTTAGCAAATAGACAATTTAACAGAGCTGGCTCTAGCCTTTGAGTTTTTATTAATCTCTTACAATTATCTTCTTTCCCTATGGTATGTTTTCTAGTTCTTTTGGGTCCAAGAGCTCAGGGAATTTCCTCTTCCCTTTCCAGTAAATTGGGGGAATTTCTTTGAGACATCTGAGAGACAGGGGTCCTAAAAGTGCACAGAAGAGAATAATGTATTACAGCATGCTCCCATGCTGCATTATTTTTATCTGCCTCTTTCTATCTGAGGGATGTTATAGAAGAAAGAAGTGTTGCTGCAAGAGTAAGAAGGCAATCTGAGTTTTAGTGGATTTTGTGCAGTGCTACAGAAATGTGGCATTACTGTCTGCAAAGAGAACTCAGTTTTAAAAGTTGTGTGAACCATGCTACTGCAATGTGGAATTGAAGTTAGTCATGTTGGACCTATCAAGTTGATAGCCATGAATTTAACTGTCTTTGCACCAAGTTTGTATGCTTGGAACACAAGGGAGCGATGACAGACCTGGCCTTGGAAAGAACCAGTTATTGTTAGAGTTTGTGTCTGGTTTTGTGTCTCATTAAAGCAATCTTTACCCTTTCCAGACTTCATCTGTCTCTAGAGATGGCTGTTACAGATGAGGTTCGTGAGCCTTCTGTCTTTGCACATGTATGTCTGGCTAGATGCTTTAGTGATCTGCTGCTGAATTCATGCTGAATTCATTCTTCAGGTCAACAATGGCTGATGCCAGGTTGGACTAGGTAGTCATGCCATGTCCACAGCTCAGTGCTGTGTATCTGTATGGTCTTCAGTTGCATCCATGTGATAGGTAGGGTTGGATTTTGTGGCATGTCTCTTCCTAAGCCTGGACATAAACCATATATATTTGCAGCTTGCTGCTACTGTGTTTGAGGGAGATTCCAATGTACCATCTATCCCTCCTTACTAAACTGATTTTACCACTCTGTTATAAAGTTGTCATTCATTGACTGCTATCTGGCCTTGTAATAATTATTAGTTCATGGAGCTGCATAATTTTTTAGTATATTCACTTAAATTGTGATGAAGATGTATTTGTAGTCTACAAACTTGAATTTCTTCCTTGTCTGCAAAATCTAGCAGCTGCTACCTAGGCACTTTACATGGCAGTATACTTTTTTGTGCAAAAATAATAGATAAATAAGTATCAGTCTCGAAGAATTTACAGATTAATTTGTATTCATCCACTAAAAAGAGATAAGACAGAGGTTGAAAGATCAAACAGTAATGATCTGAATGGACCAATTTGATAATTAAATACATCCTCAGGTTAGCAGGCCTTTACTGCATTCTTAGACATTCTGCCTCAAATTTTACAGAAAAGACAAAGCCAGGGTAATTTTGCTTGCTATAAATTATGTAGTACCTAACATTTGGAAAGGAAAATTGATATAATTCTAGATTGATTTAGTTTTGAAGTATTTCTAAAAATGGTTTGGACCATCATGAAGAACTGGATTTGAGTGAACCCTGTATTCCAAACTGTGATAGCAAAATATTTCATTTATACGCATTGCTTGGCTATGTTGCAGCTACTTGGTTTCTTGGATCCTCTTTTGATAAATTTAAAGTGACATATAATTTTCTCATCACTATTTTCATTAGTTCTCATTTTGGCTCATTGTGTACTTGAATTTTTTTTTTTCCAATAAAAGGGTTAATGCACAATGTTTGACAACTTCCCCAGTTGGAGAACAGTGCAGCATACCATAGTCACAGTTGGATAATTTCACAGCAAAATCACTTTTTAATGAGAGCAATATCAGCAGTGCAGAGCTTTTGAAGTTCTTCTTAAGTTTGGCTGATAAGCAGCCATACTGAGCTCATTGATGGAAAGGCATCATTTGCTGAACAAGCCTCATACTGAAGACTGGAAGTCACAGTTACATCACTGCTTGGTTAATTGGCTGCACCTGTCACTTGTTAACAGCTCTAATCCAGTAGGCTCTGAACCATGTGTTGAAAGGTCAACAGGAGCAGGAAAGAGCCTGCTGCACTGAGAAACATTGTTAGATGTAATCTTATTTGGGCAACCTGTTGTGCTTGTTAAATTCAAATTGTCGCTTTTCAGCTCATGACATGAGTTTCTCAAAATGAGAAAGTTGCAAATAACTTGAAAGTACAAGTACATGGTTCTTTTCCTTCAAGGCAATGCTTAATTAACTGAAGAACACTTTTTTTCACAGAATGTATTATATTTGTGGGTTTGTCTCCCATAATGAAAATTTCTTTACATCTTTGTTCTCCTTGAAGTCAGAGTGTAATTAAAATATGTTACTATAAAATTAGTATCTATCCAGGGAAAATATATCTCTCTGTACATACATATATACATACACACACCCCACCTACACATATGTATTTCTTAGATGTCCCTTCCCTGTCGTAGAATTTCAGTTCTCAGCTGTCTTGGGCGCTTGTCATTGTGCTGGCTTTTACCACAGAATGGCTTGGGTTGGAAGGGACCTCTGGAGATCATCTATTCAACACCCCTGCTAAAACAGGTTCACCTAGAGCAGGTTGCAAAGGTCACATCCAGGCAGGTTTTGAATATCTCCAGAGAAGGAGACTCCCCAGCCTCTCTGGGTAGCCTGTTCCAGTGTTCTGTTACCCTCAAAGAAGTTTCTCCTCATGTTCAGATGGAACCTCCTGTGTTTCAGTTTGTGCCTGTTGCCCTTTATCTTGTCATGGGGCAGTGCTGAAAAAAGTCTGGCCTTATCCTCTTGGTACTTACCTTTAAGATATTTATAAGCATTGATAAGGTCCCTTGTCACTTGTCAGTCTTCTCCAGGCTGAAAAGACCCAGATCTCACAGCCTTTCCTCATAAGAAAGGTGCTCCAGTCCCCTCATCATCTTTGTAGCCTGCCACTGGACACACTCCAGTATTTCCTTGTCTGTCTTAAACTGGGGAGCCCAGAACTGGATGCAGTACTCCAGATGTGGCCTCACCAGGGCAGTGTAGAGGTGGAGAATCACCTCCCTTGACCTATTGACCACAGTCTTCTGAATGCACCCCAGGTACCATTGGCCGCCTTGGCCATGTGGCACATTGCTGACTCTTGGGTAAATTGTTGTCCAGCAGGACTCCAGATCCTCCTCCACAATGCTGCTTTCCAGCAGGTCAACCACTAACCTGTACTAGTGCCTAGGGTTATTTTTCCCCATGTACAGGACCCTATGCTTGCCTGTGTTCTTGGTCCAGCCACTGAGCTGGTCACCGGCAGTCGTCATATAAAATGCACTTTTCATTTCACATCACAATCTGATTGAGAAATAGTTCACTGTTGCGTAGAATAAGAGAACATGACACTTCAAAATGATGATTTTTTTAAATTTTTGGTCAGCTCATGAGGTACTCACTGATTGAACTTTTCCAACTTTCCAATTTGCTTCAAATTCAGAATGACCTTAGAGTAGTCAATGTTGAGTTCTTTGGCAACTTCTCATGCAGCTGTAAGAGGATTAGCTGCGATGATTGCCCTCAGTTGGTCTTTGTCAACATCCAATGGCCACCACTATGCTCCTCATCTGCAAGGCTCTCATCTCCATTGTGAAGCCTCTTGACCCACCCCTGCACTGTCCGTTCATTAGCAGTTCTTGGGACAAATGTGTTGTTGATGTTGTAAGTTGTGTCTGCTGCTTTATGACCCATTTTGAACTCGAATATGAAAATTGCTCGAATTTTCTTCATGTCTATCATCATTTCCATAGTCTAAAATAAATATAAAATAAACAGTAAGTAGTAAGTCATTAGCAAAAAAACATAAAGCGAGAAAAGCACATGAAGATGATGTATAACACAACCACATTTATTTAAGAGCGTATTCCAATATCAAACAGCAGATTTCAACAGTGCAAAATCTGCAATTCCTTTTGCACCAACCAAATAGTTGTTTGTATATGGAATTGAGAATATTTCTGAATGCATGTACATTAAATACTATCCTAGTGCCAGTGTTTGTGATTCATTATTTCTAGAAGAGTTTGGCAAGCAATTACAGTGACTTTAAATATAACATGTAATTGTTACAGAAATGGCATTATGGTGATATTCTCTTTAAAACCATAGGTGTACTGTAATTAATTAACAGCACATGGACTAGATAATAGTGAATCAATCATTTGTTGCTGTTTTTGCTGGGATAGAAGACAGGAGACCATGCTGTTATTTTTGGATATATTTGTCCTCTTTAATATGGCATTCTGGAACAAGTAAGTGGTATGGCTGTTTCAGAGACTAGAACATTAAACAAAAACAAAACAAAAACAACTTTTATTGTGAATCAAGATCAGCAATTGCACAATTACACCCACGAAAAGAGAATAGACTTAATATATTCAACTTCATCTGAACTGCAATTTTTTGGGAAAAAAAAAAAAGCCATTTACTTATCTATCTATCTATCTATCTATCTATCTATCTATTTATTTTTAATGCATATAATCTGTGAAAGACTCAAACTCACAGCTTCCTGAAGACCTACTTGGGAATATTAATTAAAATTTACTTTATACTATTCTGATTATTTTGTAATGCAGATGAGATCCACATTTCAGATTGTTTCATAGATACATAAAGCACTCAATTTTTTTTCTTTTGCAATTTACTGTTCGTTCACAGTAGCCTAAGTCAAATAGTTACTAAACTATTTCTTAGGTATCTTCAGGTTGGTAACTGTTTTGATTAAAAAGATATGGTAACTGACACAAGCCATTTTGTTAAATTACTCAAAGAAAAGCAGATTGTAAGATTTAAAACAAACAAATCACTTCCGCTCTCTAAAATGTAAATTTGCAAATCAGGTTTGTAATACATTTGAAGTGAGAGTAAACTTTTATTAACAAAGTTTGTTTTTCTCATTTGCAAAAGTAACTGCTGTATTTTTTTATGGCGTCTCTTCTGTTTCATGCTGAGAGTAACATATTTATTATAAATACTTTAAATGGAAAATGCCATTTAATTAAGCGTGGCGATAATCTTCAGTTCCTATAAAAGTGTAGAAATTGAATTACAAGCAAATTATTATTTTTAAAAACATGCATGATCCAATTAAGTCAATCTTTTTAGTTGAAGCTGCTTGGTTTTTTGATACAATCCCCGCCCTGAAGAAAGAATTGTATTTGATGGGATTTTAGAGCAACATTGAGACACCATCATATACCCTTCCTGTATAACTAAATTCAAACATCTTTGAAAAAAAAAACTTATGCCTACCAAGAAAATAATTTTTATACTGTTTCATATATGAGTCAAAATCTGATGATACTTTTAAAGGATTATTACTGTTAAAACTGTTAGAATCTTCTTATTTTTGGTTGGAAGTTCTTAAACAAAAATGGTAAAAATGATATGATTTTACTTAATCAGAGATGACTTTTTAGTTACATAACACAGATGCTCTCCAGGTCAGTTTTATGGCCTTTCCCTCAAATCCTGTCCATAATTTGTATGATTAGAATATTCTCTTGCAAAATTTCTGGTGGCCGGGCAAAAGAGGAACTGTTACTATTACATAGATGGATATTGTTTTCTCCTGCTTTTAAAATTCATGGAAAAAGATGAGCACATTTAACTTGTTCAAAACCATACAAGATAGTTACATTTTGCATCTGCAAAATCGTATCTGCAACCTGTCCATTGCAGATATATTAATATGAGGTTATAGCACAACTATAACTACTATGAGTTGTCATTGTAGCCATTTTCTGTTGGGAAGTTTAAAGGATTAAGCAGCCATTTACATACCTGTGTAATCAATAAGGCTGTAGAATATTGGTGGAGGAAAAATGCACTGACAGTGTCTGTGTTTTCATTCAAACGCATCCTCCACAAATTCACTACCCAGTAGCATTCGTGCTCACTGTGTTGTTTTTTTGGTGTTTCTTTTTTTTCCATTGACTGCTGAAATGGTAGTTGCAGCCTGTTGGTAGACTAGGATTTTGAATGGTGGCTATTGTTTTATTAACATTAGTGCCCTCCGGCTAGAGGATCAGCAAGAATGCCTGCTAAGATAAAGTGACAATGTAATCTCCTGCTCATGGGAATAACTTGCTGATAAATTATGACAGTATGAAAAGCCCTAAGGGCTGAGGGTAGGAAAAGCTATGTTAACTTTCATGTATTGCTCAGCAGAATTCTTATTTACAATCTAATTCATCCATTAGTACCTGTTAGGAAGTATGAAGTCTAAGTGCATCTTTCACAATAAACTTTACTTATTTGCACTCTAATTGGGTATAAACTAAGGATTATTAGTTATAATAATAGGATTCTATTTCTGTCTTTCTTTTTCATGTTATGTTTTGATGCCAGAACATTTAAGGCATCTTCTAATCTTTACAATACAAGGACTTACATAATGTATATTAAATAAATGTATTTCCAGTACTCTTACTCAAACTTGTATGCCACAAGGATAAAATAATCAGTTCCTCTCTTATACCTCCAGATCTTGGAGCAATTCTTACATTCAGGCTAACTGTAGATAAGGATTGGTGCTGTCATTGTTTTATCAGGCTCAGCTAGAATACTTCAAAAGATACTCAGCTTGATTTGAATACATTTATTATAAGTATTGTTTGTGGTGAAATACAGTGTTATAAAAATGCATGCTCCTAAATACCTCTCGAAGTAAAATGTTCATGGGTTTCTTGATACATTTTAGTATGTACTGAAGATTGGAGTTCTTGGAGACATGTGTTTCAGGCTTACAGTGATGTATGCTTTTAGAAATTATGTAACAAATGTCGAAACTGTTAACTTTTCCATAGAGTAGATACACAACGAGCATGAGGTAAAATTCAAACTCTTAGAAACTAATGTTTTAATGTAATTCTTAAAGCTTCGTGTCTAGGTTTCATATGTCATTGAAGAAGAAAATACGGTAAATGTATTTGAATTTCCTTTTTCTTCTGTCTCAAGTGATGTTTCTTAAATAAAATCATCACATTGCAATTATTTGCCATTCATTTCTATTTTGAAAAACTTTAGGTGTATATTATACTGAAGTCAGTGAACTACAGATGTTCTCTTTGTGCCTGGGTAGATTTTCAAGAACGAAAAGTCTTGTAATGTGAAATGAACAGCCATTCAGAATAACAGTTAGTATCTTACATTTCACATTCCTAGTGTGGTTGTACAATCAGTGGCACAGCCATGTATCTGGTTACATTTGTGAAACTCAGTCAAGTTTGTGAGGCTATCCCTTACTTTGAGATCCAAAGCATGTGTATTGTAGTCTAAATGAGTGGAATGAAAATGACCTTCATAGAATACTTACAGGTGAATGTGTCTTAGAGCTTCCATTGTTCAAATATGCTGGGTTCCTGGACAGCTCACAGTCTTATTAGAATCTCAGAACCCAGTCTTGAAGTTTGTGGGTTGCATGCCTTTATTAAATAATAAAAATTGCGCAGACTTTTATCTGAAGTTACAAGTCATTCTTAAGGCTCTGGCTAAACAGGCAACTGTAAAACAGAGTATAAATATAAAAGGATCAATAATTCTCCTGTGGTTACTCTCACTCTAGTAGAACTTCTTTTTTTCTGGTTTAACTTAATTTCCTTAAAAATTATTTGAGCCTTGCCGTGACAAAACTTTTCTGTTTTCCAAAAAATGAGTGTAACCACATGAGGAATATACATTGTTGTAATAGTAGTGGTCAGCTGTAGACTGTTCTGTGCATAATCTTTAAATTCCCTTTTTCTGACTGTGCAGAAAAAAAAGGTCTAATACCATCTTTCATTGACTGTTTAGACTATTCTGAATGCAGTATCAACTAAAATACTTTCTACTATTATCTCATTTGTGTAACTGAAGTGATATGACCTGTTCCTCCTTTGCCCAAAGAGTAGCGGAACTCTGTTCGGTCTGCCAGAAGAATCTCTCAAAAACTGCAGTTATGAGACTTGATTTCCTCAAATTTGCAGATTCTTGTGTTGCCAGAGGATGGGACTTAGAGTGTGAAAACCTTTGCATACCAGCTGAGATTGTTTGTACGAAGCATCCCTCTGCAAGGGCAAGGTCAATAATCTCAGGCTTTGCAAGCTCAACAATACACACTGTCCACACGAATCAAAATTGTTACCATACACAGACTCCATTCCCCTCTAGGACAAAAGAGCCTGTGTCCCACTCTGGGATCTTTAATTGATCATTTTGCTACCAGACAAGAGATTTGGTAGTATCATTTCCAAGCCCTTCTCCCTTTTGTGAGTATGCTCCCTTGCACTTTCTTTTCATGCTTCATTTCAGTTGTGTTTAAATGAGGTTACAAAGAAAAAATTTCTGTTGAAAATGGGTAGTTAAATGGAGTCATGGAGGACTGTTGTTGGAATTGTGTGTTAAGAAGTTCTCAATGGAAGAAAAAGTTTCAGCTTCTGGGGTTTGTATTTCACAGAACAACAATGTATTTTACATCTCAATGTCTCTTCCTACATCCTGTCCTTCTCATAAATCATCCAGAAATATATTTTATGCCAGCATTGACGTAAAGCCTAAAAAATTCTTATTTTTGCATTCTTAGGGATCTAAAATTAAAAGAAATAGGTTTTCCATTGACATGAGAGGTAATTTATCTTCATTGAAAAAGAAAAGAGAGGATTTTTTTCAAAAATAAACTAATTTTGCACCTTTAAAATAAAGATGTAAAATACATGTGATTAATTGAACTTCCCAATAGTATAGATTTGCTGTATGAAGTATTAATCACATTTATTTCTTATTGGAGTCTTGTGGTTGTATGCTGAAGGGTACAGAAGCAGAACAGATAACAGATCTGGCAAATACCATAAACTAGCTTGCTGATGGTGAGGATTTGAAGAATGAGCTAAAAACCTAATCAAGAGAGGGGTGATTGGCTTTTTGGTGTTTTTTTTGGCAATTCCAAATAATATTGAGCAGATCTGCAGTTTTATGCACTGCAGTTACCTGTCTCTTCCCAATGACTTTGTTTTCCCAACACCGCCACCTCCAGCTTGTGCTTTTTTGCCATTTAATATGCATGCCTGGTCCAGCCCGCATCAAAATCCCACTGACTTATTTCACTTTCTCATAAGGAAATTAACTGAGCAAAATCCATTAAAAGTATGCTTTTGGAAAAAGAGTAGGGCTGCCTAAACTAGATGTTGTGGTAGGCGAAAGAGGAACAGATTAGGAGGGAAGAGTAGTGCAATACCTTCTGTGTCAGCAGACTGTTAAATCAGCTTAGCTGTGCATACTGGTAAATCTCACACAGTTTCTGTAGTATTTAATGATGTAGGTTTCCTGCTGTCAAATTGTGTTGAAGCCTATTCAGTATTTTCCTATTTTCTGAACTTTACATTTCCATTAAATCTTTGTTATAGTTACAGTTATTTTGCTTAACTGTGAATAAGGAATGTGGACTGTTGTGATGTTATGGTAGAAAATGTTTTTTGAAACAATATGAAATAGTGTGATTCCTGTAGAATTTGTGCTATTGGAGCACTCACCCTGGAAAAGAGAAGGAATGCCAGACAACTTATTTTGGTACCAAAACCCCTGATTAAAGGTCAGATATATAGATTACTCTCCCTACTTTGGCTGCCAATCCTTCAGTAGTAGGTTGTAATATATCCTCGGAAAGACAGGAGACTTCAGTTTCTCAACAGAAAGAAATTCTGTGTGGGAATAATACCTTTCAATTTTTTTTTAAATTATTTTCTCATTGCCATTGGAAATTGAGGAACATACTTGTAAGAACCTGAAAGGCCTTATATTTTTTTGTAGCATGTTGCTGATAACAAAATTTTCTACTTCAATATGAAAGAGTATATCAGTGAACCTTATATGGTTAATGTTTTGCCAATTTTCTATTAGTACCATTCTTCCAACAGTGAGTAAGCCTGATGCAGAACAGCAAATTTCTTCCCGCTATTTCCTTGGGAACTTATAGAGTAACTTGATGAAGCCAAGATTATCTGGTATTGGTTCTTCTCACTTTGTTGAGTTCAGATGGACTCAAAATGAGTTGAAGAAGAGGACATTTTAAAAGTTGATTTCTCCCTTCAAGTTTCTGAACAGGAAGCTAGAGAAATTAGCAATTACTTTATGAAGCTATGTTTTGTTTTCTGTGGCATACTTACTACTGTAGCAGTCTGCCACTGTGAGATGTTATTGTGTTTTTCATATCTTCATAGTTTATTTCTCTCTCCCAGTTTTTTGTCTTTCCTATTTAATTTTTCTGTCTGATTTAGTTTGACCTCATGTTGAGCATGGCCATAAAGAAGATTGATGTTTTTCTTTTTTGCTTTCTTCTGTTTCCTCCTGCTTCTCTACAGTTGGTGATAAGGTATATTATCTAATGCCTAGGCTGATTTAAGGTTTTAAATGTATGCTACCACAAATTCTAAATATTTTCATTGTTTTAATTTTAAAACTTTATTTTTTATAGCAGGACATTTTAAAACTTGATATTTATTTCTTATTATTTATTGAAAAATATGCCAAAATGAAAGTCATGTGCACCTAGTGCTCTTTTCAGGCTATAAGTGCTTTAACTAATGAAAGAGGAAAAAAATTTTCGTAATGCAAAGTGAACCGTATTATGCCCTTCACCTCACCCTCTGTAGAAGAGTCTAGGGTTATTTGAACCTTTTGCTGACCCATCAATAAAACTGCATTTTTTATGGCTGTCATAAGAGTTATGGATTCCATGGATTTAATGGGTTTGTTTTTGGTTTGTTTTGGTGTGGTGTTTTTTTTTTGTTTTGTTTTGGTTTGTTTTGTTGTTTTTTTTTTTCGGCAGCGGGGGGAATATCTATGACTTTTGACATTGTTTTTTTTTTTGCATGTGTGTGGGAGGATGTGATGGTAAACAGTTTGAACCATTTTCAGTGAGAACTTTCAGAGCTGCCAAGTTAAGCTTTGAGCTCCATGGGAAGCAAGTGGAGAACAGGAGCTCAGCAGCAGTTCTACAGTGACACACAGGATTAGGCATGCGAACTCTCAGTGAGAACTTCTAATTCTTCCAGAGGTAGTTATGCTTCCACTTCCTCAGGAGGGTGAGGGTTTTTTTTTTATTCTGTTACTTAGAAAGGTCAATAACTATATAGTGATTCCTGTTTCAGATCATGCTGTGGTTCTCAGGGCAAATTCCACTCTGGTTTGGGGTTTTTTTTGCCTTTTTTGGCGGAGTCAAGTACTTGAACTTAGTATAAGCAGCCTTGGCTCGTGACACTTTGCCCTGCATTTCTTGTAATCTTTAACCTTTTACTTCAGCTCATGCTTTTAGCTTTAAAAAGTACCTAAGGGAGAGTATTTAAACATGGTTGTTGATTCTAAACACTTGAATCAGTATCAAGGACTGCTGTTTTCAGTTTTGCTTTGAAAATACAATAAATTAAAATACCAAAAGCCACTGTTAGTGGCTTTTGTGGTTCCTGAATTTGGCTGGGACTGAACTTTGCAAATAACTTCAAGGACATAAATTAAAACTGTGTTGGATTAAATAATGGTTTAGAAATTTAATCTGTGTTTACCTTAAATACCTCCATCTTTCCCACTTGTCTACATGTATGTGCCAGTGCCTCATAATTTGATATGTAACGGATTTTTGGATGACAGATTGGCTTTCAAAAGTAACCAAAAATAATGTGCAACTAAGCTTTTTATTACAATTGATCATGAAGAGAGATATTTAGATTCACGCATGAAGTACTTCTGTTATTCTCTGTTTGCTCTTGATAACCTGTGCCTAACTGTGTGATTGGAAAGAGATGCAAAAGCAGTTGTGCTTAATCAGGGAGTGTTTTAACCCATGCATTCTTTCTGTTCATGAATGAGTCCATTTTGGTTTTTTTATATAAGTAAACCGAGTTTTAGAACTGTGTTGTACAGAAGAGCACAGGGAGCTTGGGTCAGACCAGCTTGTATTTGATGAATATACCCAATGGCATTGAGGCACCATGTCAAGTCAGAGAAGACTACTGTTTTCAAATTTTAATTTTGGAATTCCGTCTTTTTCTCTTGAATCTATTCAGTTATGGGATTTTTTTTATTATTTTCTGTCAGTACAGCATATCTAGATAACTATATTGATTTAGTGTCAGAAAGATGTGGAATCTTAATAAACCCGTGACTTGCTAGAATGGGAGATGAGTTAATATTTTTGTTCTTAGTTTTTGAAGGCAAGAAAGCATATATTATGTAATCTGACTTATTTCATGCCACTCATCCACTTCCACTGTTACCCAATACTGAAACTACATGTTTTAATCATTAAACAGTTATTGTTAGCAAATTTTTATATTCCCAAATTGTTATATGCCACAGAGAGAAGATTCTAAGGAAAGGTAAATCACCAGTACACATACTAGAGAACATATTAAGATTTCCCCATATTATTGGGCAATCTCTAGAAGAATGTGAACTCCCAGAATTGCATGCTGCCTGGACCTGTGAAGAAGGTCCCTTGTGATACCCAGTTAGACATTCTGAATCTCTGTCTCAAGAGTTGACAGGTTTTTTTTAAACTACCAAAGAAGAGTGATGTAGCCTCACTGACACTTTATCTCCATTCTTTTTCAATCATTGATTCCATAATGGGAAGAGAAGAATCCTGACAAAATGTATAAAAGTGGAAAAAAAATTTTCTTGTCCTTCTTTGTGAGTAGTATCATACGTGATTATCGTTACTGTCTTAATTCAGAATTGCTAGTGTTGTGGCCATGTTAGAAGAACTGCAAACATTATGCTATTCACGGTAGACTGTAAGGTATGTGCAAGAAAAGTGGGGCTGTTTGTTAATGAATAATAAAAATAGATCAGAGGCAAATGTTATGTTCTTAAGATAGCAAAGTTTGTCATGTAGGAAGTGTTTTTAATAAATATATCCTTACAGCCACAAAATTCTTGGGTAAACAAAGGCTTATTGTATTCTGCTTCCAGAGGAGCATTTAGGAATCTAGGGAAAGAGGTATAAAAGCGACCTTTGAGGGCACTCAGAACAGACCCCTACTATCATAGGTACAAATTATATAATCCCTTTCATGAATTTGTCAAGATTTTAAGAAAGATTGTGCATTTTTTTTCCTTAGTTTAGGTAGGTACTACCACATACATGTATTTTTACTGTTATATTTGAATATTTTTCATTTGTCAGGACGTGATTTTCTGGAAAAATACTCATCTACTTTCAGAACCTAGTTACTTATATATAATTAGGCTTTTTCAGAGTTTTTCATCTAGAAATGTGACAGCTGGCTACACTCTCTTTCCCTAATATGTTTACAATGCTGTCTTGTACTCTGCTGCTTCCCTCTTCACGTCTTTACTATACATGCTTTTCTAAGTACATCCTTTACCACCTTGCTGCCTAGAAGTATACAGTTTTCTTCAGAATATCTAAAAACATAGACTAGGATTTTATTCCATCCTTGTCATTATATCCTTCGTTTATATGACTGACATTAATGAACTAGAGATATCATAAGAACAAAAACAAGAAAAAAAACAGAGGTGTATTTTCTTCTTAATTTGCTGCTTACATGTTGGACATTATCTTAATTCTTTTTTTTTAACAAATACGTGGACTGTTTTATTTTCATAAGGTCCAGTAGTCCTCTTTGACTCAGTTATGAATGGACACAGGAATATTTCTGCCATCAACTACATCAGATTTGTGCAGAAGAGGATAGTTTTATCTGTTTATTAAAAAGATTGTATCTGTCTTTTAACAAGTCTGCCATGCATTCATGAAAGATGTAGATCAGGAGCAATATCTAACCATTTAATTTAAGAAAATGAAATTTACTTGCAATCATCTGTATGAAGCCAAATATTTTTCACATATCCTTCATAGATTACACATAGCCTGGAAGAGACTGAGAAGTGAGTATTTCCTTGTTGGTCTGCATGTTTCTGGCATTAACTCAAGTAGCCAGTTTATTAAATTTGCCCAAATACTTGAGATCAAATATTCTAAAATAGCTCTGGAAAGTACAATAGATCCAAATGATTTTCACCATATTTTCTTTCCATTTCTTCGTTGTAGGTAACTACCCTAAATTACAGTGTTAAAGTAGACCATGCTATCTCTGTGAGTAAATGGTGTCTGATTCTGTCACCTTTATACTAATGACGGTTCAAATAGAATAGAACATGATAGAGACTTTGGTCAGAAATCTACAATTTGCACATTTCATTTTTATACAAAGGTCTGTGTTCTGGTCTATGAATCTTAGTTAACTTTGGGCACTATAGATTTTTGAATGCTTGCCAACTAATTATGTTTATCTTGGCTAAGAGTGTGGAACCATGTGAATCTTTCTTTCTTCCCATCATGTCAACTAGAAAGAGGAAAAAGTAGCATGTATTTTTGGAGCTATTAGGTCATCTAGTCTGACCTTCTGTATACTGTGGTTTGTTCCACTTAGTCTTACTGTAAACTCAGTAATCCCTGTTTTTTGAAGGCAGTTACAGAATATATTTTGGAGAAATGGCTACCTTGATGTGAAGACAAGGAAATGTTAAGAATCTACTGCTCCTTTTGGTAATTTATTCTAGTGATTTGGTATACCTACTCTGAAATATTTGTGCCTGATTTGGTACCAGCAAGTATGTCTTTTTTCTCTGCTAAGGTTGGATCCTTCTCAATTCCTCTGATTTCACTTGTAGGCTTATACTGTCTACTGCACTTCTCTGCAACCTGTGAAGTTGCACTTGTTAGATAAGACCCATTTTCCATAAACTTCTTTAATGTTGCCATTACTATATACAAAATACCTTTTGTTCTCTCTCTCATTTTTTGTTGTATTTAGTAGTTTGTTGATACCAAGCTAACTGGCTTATAAAAACCCCTGGATAATCATAAATTCACTCTGTAAAGATTGGCATTATATTCTTAGTCTTCTAATATTCATTTGATAAATTGAAAAATGAGGAGACAGAGACTGCCTCAACTAAGGTGGCTTGTAGAAATTAAAATAAAAGTTGACAGATTAAAATTTATTTATTATTCCATTAGATGATCTCTAAGAACTTCCTTCACAACTGATGGCCTCAACAATTCTGCAGCATTTTTGTGTAATATGATGAGGTGAATTTGGGTTTTGCTAAAGAGACAGAAATATTCCTTTTCATCTCTCTCATTGTTATAAGTAGTGTTTTTCAATTATTTTAAGTGCCTTCACTTTGGCAGTGAACCTGGCTGGGTTTTTAAAATGTTGTCCTGTTTCTGTGTTGCAGAATTGTCATTTTTGGCCAACTGTCTTTAAGAACTTTCAATTGTGATCACAATTTCTTTGCATTTTAGTATTCTCGGTTTTCTAATATTTCTACAATCCTATTTTTAATAGTATTGGAATACTAGCTCAAATGTCACACTGTTCTCATATGGTTGTGAGCCAGTTGGCTTTTTTTTTTCCTCTTCTTTTGGTTTGTAATCAGTGGTGTCCAAGCAGTCACTCACAACTCAGTAAATGACGCACCTTCGTCTCTTGTAGTGAAGTCCAAAATACTTGCTTTGTGTTGAATGCAGTATCTGTGATGTTAAAAGGTCACATGGTTGGTAGTCCTTAAACTTCGCTTGCATCAGAACTCCCAATACAATTTCTGTTTTTCCTCTCAGTGTGTTATTAACAGGTAATTTTTAAGTATTGCACCTCTTTTGGTGTGGATTTTTGTTTTGTTTGGTTTGGTTTTGTAGACAACATCTATCAATATTATTTTTTTTTTATTCAGTGTGTTTATTTTTTATTAGCTATCAGACCAGTCTGCAGGTCTGAAGATTTCTTCAGCTCCAAAAGTGTCTTAAACTAATTTCACCCTCCTACCATTTTACTCTGCACTATTGACCCAATAGGTTTCAGTAGTGTCAGTTTTATCAGTTAGCCAATCGTGCCATCTCAGGACTTGGAATGTGGGATCATTCCCCCCAAAATAAGGGCTTATAGTAAATTAATGTAATCTAAAGGCAGAAGGGACATATTAGGTAGATTAGTCTGTCATTTTATTAGTTAGGGCTTATACTCTTTCATACTTTTCTGAAGTTCTGTTGAGGACAAAATTTTCAGAGTCATGGTACTTCTATCACTTTTCTTAGTTACTGCAGAGGCAATCTCTTGTGCAATTCTGATAGCTTTTTGAAGAGCACTTCCGTAAGTGAGTTCACATGCCTTAGCCACTCTATTTTCCACTAGAATGTCAAACTGTACTAATTTCATTGCATCTCTCCCTGATGATCCTTCTTAGTGGACTTTTTACATCAATATGTTGTCATACTCCTGGAGGGGAAGAAGAGGGTTGTGTACCTATCAGAAAAAACATTTTGTTGAAAGTTAAGGTTTTAATGTGATGTGGCTTTTATGATTTTTTTTTTTTTTTTTTTTTTCTTTTTAGTCCTTATGTGTGTGTGGATAAAAGTTGTTTCATATACCTATCTTTGGAATGTTTTTTCCCCTCCCTTGTCCCTGTAGTCAGATCATAGTTTCTTAATTTGTTGATCCAAATTGTTTTTATATATTTAAAATACCTAAACAATTATAATTTTATTGTAAAAAACCTATTATGGATTAATCATTAATGGTTTAGTGCAAATCCTTGGCATCTTGCAATGAGAAGTTACATAGCTGGTCATTATCCATTTCTCCTTTGGTAACAGACATTGGCTTTGCTTAAAGTTGGTAACTTCTGTGCACTGTTTGTCACTAGCTTATACCCTGGGAACAGGTGAAAAATCGCAACAGTACAGCTGTAGTAATCTGAGTTCTAAAAATGAGGAAAAGGTTCACAAAATTGTTTCAAACGTTCAGTAAGCTTAAATGGAAGTACATAATTTTAATGGTTGTTTCTACATGTAGTGTATACAGTTTGCCTTTTGGTGGAGACCTAGAATGCTCTGCAAACATTTTGCTGGAAGGTAAAAGCTGCTGACTCATTGAATTCAAGAGGCTAAGCTCTGGGTATTGGGGTAAGCAGAGAGGCTTGTTAAGGCTGTGAAACAGGAGACAGACAAAACAGTGTCCGAGTCTTAGAACTTCTTATGAAATATATAAACATGTAGCACAGAATGAAGGTGGGAGAAGGAGTTTGGAGGTACCTCAAGGAAATGAAGTTATAGGGAAAAGATGCATTTTAATGAAAACTCACTATGTGTGCTGGAAATGTCTTTTATGTGCCCCCCCAAGCAGATGAAAGGATGCTTTTTTCTTTTCATGAATTGAGACCAAAACATAACATCACTACTCCACTGGAGACTCCTATGGGACAGGTGTGGTCAGAAAAAGACTGCTAACACTGTCTGAAGGGAGGGAGTCTGAGTGAGCAATGCTTTGAGACAGTTCACTGGTTTGTAACAAGTTTTTGCACGTATTTCCAGGCCATTTTTCATCAAGCTTACTTAAGCAGTGAACATAATGTTTTTGTGTTTTCTCTATTTATTTAAATATATCTATGTCTACATATATATCTGTATATATCTATATATCTATATATCTATCTCTACATCTAGATATAGAGATAGATATATAGATATATAGATATATATATTGATATATATTTAGGTTTCCTGTGGTTTAGGTTATTGACTTGAAGTTCTTTGTATATGATTGTTGCCTATCTGTATTGAAAGATAGCATGAGAAAAGTATGTGATATTGAGTTAATATAACACTGGCATGAAGAGGAACATGGACAACCCAGAAGTGACCAATTACAAGTAGTCTGATCATCAAGAGGGGCAAGGATGCATTTAATCTATGACCAAGAAAATAATTACCTCTGAATTGCAGATGGGTGGTTGAGCACAGTGAGATATGTGTCTCTAATGCAATAGTGGTTTACATACACTGTTCTGTGAGATAGTACAATGACAGTTGAACGTCATGTCTTTAATTCTGTGGTCATACAGTATATGTTAGCTATTTGTTTAGATTAGCATAAATACTTAATTTACAAAGGTTAAGCTACTTGTGTATGAAATACAGGGACAGCATGTAAAGAGTCTTAAAGTACTTTCATTGAGTTTAGTTGGCTAAATTGCCATGTTCTCGTAAGCCTAGTAATGTTATAGGAAGGAAAAAGATCACAAAATATGCAGAGGTACAATTATAATAAACTTTTTTCATTAGACCAAACAATATCAGCTGTATAAGATTATTCTTTTCTATGTGAGAATAAAAGAAATGTCAAATACTGCATTAAAATGTCACTGACATCAGCCTTTTATTTATCTTTCTTCCTTCTTATCCTTAAGAAAAATAGTGGCTGTCAGGAAGTTATGTAATTGTGGGTATAGAGCAGAAGATAGGCATACCTTTCTGATAAAGTTCTTTTCTTCTGATGTTACTTCAGATATTTATAAATTACATTAAATCATGCATGAAGCAAGGAAAAATAAAAATTTTAAAAGTAATAACAACAAAAACTTCCTGCAAAACTTGCTATCCTAAGAGCAAAGCTCAGAAGTTGCAGTGAGAGGATCCTACCTGTAAACCCGAAGCAGCTGACACAGAACAACTTCAAATTTAATTTTGTGTCAAAATGCTTTTAAGTTATGTCATTGTTTGTCCAGCCATAAAATCAGTGAGATGCCAGAGATACTTCTGAGTTTGAGATTTTATTTATCTTTTTTTTGAGTGAGGATGAAAATAATCACCTTTGCATCCAGCAGATGACTCTTCTTTGATCCCAGCACTTCACACACTACTAATCTGTACAGTAGTGGCACAGCTTCACAGCTACCAACTAATTGCTTTTTTTATGTTCCCAATGTACCTTTTGGGGACTTTTAAGTGTAGTGGACAACAAAACAGCAGATTTTTTTGTTTCTATACTTAAAAATGCTAAATACATGATAGTTTTATTCAGTTTATATTTTCATTTCTGAGTTCGGGAACAAAGACATCAACTAAGCAGTAAAAATCACCTGCAAGTGGTATAATAGATCGTGAATTATTCATGAACAAATATGTAATACCTGTCATAACACTGCTACCAAATGTAAAGAGAACATCCAAAGAGAAACCAAACCAAAACTCACACAGATAAAGCCCTGAAACATTAGCCAAAATGCATGATGTGTAGCAATATTGTAAAATATTTTGTGGAATCTGTTCTCCATATATATTTAAAACTTAGACTATTTAGTTAGAAAGTACAGTTTAACGAATTACTACCTTTTCTCCTTCATTTCACTCTGTCCATCACTTAATATGTAAACATTTGCAAGAGTTAAGTATATGTAAGAGATTTTATGTACCATCTCCTCTTGTACTTCTGGCTGCTAGCCTGACCGACTGGATGTCAAGCTGTTAACTAACCACCCTTGTAACTGATAGTTTCGCAAACAAAATGATTGCTGAATTTCTCAACATAGCAAGTGTGCCTCCACCCCTAACTCTCTTAGGGGCTCAGAAAAATATTCTGAAGAAAATCAGTAAGTATTTTGAGGTTAAAGGGAGTGTATCTCTTAGCAAGGGTGCTGCAGTTGTGCACCATCTCCACCCTTACTGCACTTGGAGGATGTTTCCCCTGCGCGAATCTCTGGCAGTGTTGTATATCTGATCAGATGAGGATGTACACAGGAGAACAGGAGAGAATAGCTAAAGAAAGAATACCATAAATTTGGATTGGACAGGGCTTAGGGAAAGCATGGTGCACATGTGTTGAATGGATGCATGGAGTAGCTCACCAAGGCTGGAAAGAGTCAAGAGTAGATGAGGAAGGGGTAACATAGGAAGAGATGATATGTATACGATGGCATTAACAGTTTCAAACTGATAGTCCATGTTTACAGGGTTTGCAATTTAATTACTGGTTGTATGCCAAAATTGCCATGGCTGGAACTTGTTTTATATAGTTCAAATGAAAAAGGTTTGAGGGCTCAAGAAGCCGTGGGTGCTGCAACTTAGACATTCTCTGTGTGTTTACTGCTCTCTAAAATGTGGTGGCCTCATTCTTAAAATTAGTCAGTATAGTAATATGCTGTGCAGGCTTTTTCAAAATTACTTTTTTTTTTCCTCAACTAGAATGATTTTATAGGACTTCTTAAACCATTATTTGCCTGCATAAAAGTTTAGTTTGCACTGGCATAGAAAGCAAGTTTGCTGGTTATTTCAGAAGTAGTTTCATGCAGACTAACACCATGAACTGTGTTCAGTTAATGTTCCACCATAAAGGTTCATTAAGTATGAGCTTTTCACTGCACTGAATTTAGTCCCTGTAATATTATTACTTTTGTGATGTGTATTTGAACTAGGGGGCTTTTTTTTGGTTTACATAGCCAACTCTGTAGAAATAAGTATTTTTATTTGTATTCATATATTAAGGTGTTTGGCAATAAAATACCTGAGAGAAAAATGTTACTTTTTATATGTGTACATTTGCAGATAAAAATCCGGTCTGATAGCTCATTCTTATTTTTAATAATAAAACTGTGAAGTGCTGTTCTTTGTTGCCACTGGATGGCATTGCCCATTTAGAAGATGGTGTTGTGATATTGGTTTTTAAAATAATGCTTAAATATTTCTGCTGATCTTGAAGCACTCAGCAAAGTTGCTATTAAACAAAAAAAAGGTAATATATTCTCCATTACTTTTCATAGTTTGATGATTATTGACAGTGAGGGTATTGATGCCACCATACGTAATTGGATTTAGGTAATTTCAGACTGGATTCTGTGTTAGCATGGAAAGGAAACAATCTTCAGTAGTGTGCTTCCAAGCTATGGACAAACAGAAAAGTGGGGATTGAGGGAATGTAGATACAAAATATGAATACTGAACACCAAATCGTAAGATTGTCTTCAGAAGGTAATGTAGTTCCTCTCTTCTTGTTTACTGTTGTGGTAAGTGGGAGCAGAGAAAGACAATGGGGAAAAATAAAGAGGACAGAAGGTATCTGTAGGCTGACATCTGTTTACCCATGGTAATCAGTCAGGGTTTTGTAGATGTTTTGGCAGAGGATGAGTAACGCGGGAGGCTTTTGAGGAAGAAGTGTTAGTCTGTGTCTGGATTTTATCAAGGAATTTCAACCCAGACAAAAGAGGCAGTAAAAGAGAAAACAAAATAATGTTTAGGGGAGGAGCTGACAAGTATTTTTGTACAGAACTAGATACAGCTATTAGGGGAACCCTATGAGAAAGGGGTTATCTGTATCATTTTACACCATAGTAGATACATGAAAGGCAGTTGCCTGAAGTCTTTTTACTTGTTTTTCTGTTCATACTCCTGGTGCTCAGATAGTCTGATTGGAGTCAAAACACAGCAGTTGTGTAGGATTGATCTCCTGTTGTAGTAGTATAATAAACAGTGAACATGTGCTGCTGCCATATTCAATTTAGGAGTATTGAAAAACTGCCATGGCAGCATTTTGAGATGGTAGTCTGTATTACCTATACCCAAGGCAGTCTCTGTATGTTTCTGTAATACCAGTTGGCACGTCTTTGGGAAGGAAAACAGTAAGAACTAACATTATTTTCTCATTTTGTGTGTTGCCCTTTTTAATGCAAAGGAAGACAAGACTTTATTCATCACTGAGTGTAAACTTCATTTTGCAGTTCTTTTACTTCTCTCAAATGTAATATTTTGTTTCTGTATATCTCTGTAACTTCAAGGCATCAGCCCCCTCCAGAAGCAGTAAATTCTATTACATTAAAACACAGTTGTAATCAATTTTCTGCTTAAGGAAGTATCTCTATAACTTCGGTTTTAAAAAAATATATTCAGATTCAAATATATCCACCCAACATTGCTTTCCTAGATGTTCTAGAATGTGTTTCTGGAGAGACAGTAACCTAGGCCCTATTTCTGCAACAGATTATAAATAACTAGGCTACTGAACAGTAGTTAATAGTTATGCTTCTTTCCAAATGCATTCATTCTCTAGTTTATTTGGCTTTTTAATAGTTTAAATACTTTATGTTAGTGGGATTTAGATGACATTGTTTCCTGATTTGGCCCCCACTGCCTTTCTTTGCTTGCTTGAGAAGCTTACTACCTAAATTTTTAAGACAGTGTTCCCTGTTAGTATTGAATCCTTTATCTGGAAAATCCTGAATATCATAAACGGCAGGAAAATGCAGAAGTGATCCAAATACTGCTTCTTTTTCTAGTTCTATACTTTCTGAAATATAGATAAGAAATTATATTTAAATATACCTTTATAAAAAGTATTTATTAATTTTGCCTTAGATGCTTAAACCATTTTCCTGCTCTCTTTAGAATTTTAAAGAAATTACTTTCATTTGTCATAGGGTTCTGGTATATCTGCTTAGTGTCAGGATTGGGTAGGAAGGGCAGATGTGAAGCCTGGCAAGAGAAAGACATGACTGTACTTCAGTAGGACTCACTGCTGATCCTGCTGTTTTCACTCTTCCACATACCTTAAACTGGTTGTGGAAAAAAATGTTCTTAATGAATTAACCACTCTTTTAACCTTCAGAGTAGTTTCAGTAAAGGCATTGATGAAAATAAACAGTATACCAATTTTATATGTTAAATGAACGCTTTTTTTTTTCTTATATTTTATACCACACTACAATTTATGCAATAATTTGTGAATTTCAGATTGCACCATTCTTTGTAATAAGTGGTTAATCTTCTTGCAAGAAAGATAAGGCAAATATACAAAAGATAGTATTTGGCAATAGTTTGCATAATGGTGAATTGCTAAAAGGAAAAACTAGATAGTAGAACAGTCTTAAAAGAAAAATAACTGATAGAAAGGCAGGAAAAGCTGTTGCAAGAATAACTATTAGAAAACCAATGAACCACAAGCCAAAAGTGATGTCAAACACATTAATGCTTGACTGTGATGAATAACCAAGTAAGTATAAAACACTTTTAAACCTAAAATAAATACTAGAACTAGATTGACTCAATATTTAATTTTTTTATTTTTTGGGGGCTTCTAAATATTTATGTCAAAAATGGTCTGGTTGCTGGTTTTGTTATCTAATAGCACAGTGAGACAGAAGAGTTGGGCAGACCCTTCAATTACACTGATGCAGAATACAGACCATTAAAGACAAGACAATGAATGTTACACTTGTGAGGAGAACAGGATAGTTCTTTTTTCTGCATCTGAACTACACAAAGCTGACACTGAGTATCTACAGAAGGAGTACATGACAGTAACTCCCTAGCAGCCAGCATAGTGCAGGGTTCATTATCAGGAAAAAATATGTTTTTGAGAAAAGAAAGCCTGAAACATAACTTGTGAACAAACTTTAAACCAAAACAAAGGAAAAAAATAAAAAAGATCAGGTGGAGGCAATGTACATAAAAGATAGATTTATGCAGCTGTGGAACATAAACACTTCAGCACAGCAGTTTCCATGGCTTCCACCTAAGTGCACAGTTAAATTTTTCTTTACTATCTTTGTACAGCTTTTACATGGAGTGGACTTTAAAAATACTCTGAACATGCAACTAATAGTTCTTTGTCTTTATTGTTTTGGAAATACTTTGATCGTGTTGAGCACACCAAAATCCAATAAACTATTGTTGTTTTCCAAGGGATTGTATTTATACCCAGTTAAAAAAAAAATACTTGCCAGGTTTTAGCTTGGAGATTTCCTATAAGTGCTTTCTATCATAGTAATTGGTTTGCTGTATCAGTTGAAAACAGTATTGTCTGTTACACAAATCCCTTGTTGAGCAAGATTCCGAAGTCAGGAAATTCTTTGGGAAGTAATGAGTTACAAGAAAGTTTCTGCATGTAGTGCTTGCTTTGTCACTGAAATTTTGTTTAGCACAGTGTGGTTTTACTAATTGTGAAATTTCCTGCAATATAAATGTCAGTAATATAAATCATTATTTATCTTTCCTTTCTATGTTTTGTTCTTGTAAGACTTAGTTTAAACAAAATGTGCTATGGTTCATGACTGTTTGGTCATTTCTGAGAACAGATATGCAAGTGAGATTATTCTTTTATACAGGGCACTGAGAAAGTATGTATAATATTTTACTGGTGAAACTATTATAGGCCTGTAGTATGTTTGTTAATACATTACTTCAGAATACCATGAACACTGTTTTCCTCATCTAAATTATATGAAATATGAACACCAGCCTTGTCATGGAAATCAGAATGTTAAGGCTGTGATGCTGTAAATAGTAAACTCCTTTAGGAGTAAGTTTTGGAAGGCATTTACATAGAGTATTAACCAGCTACTTGCAGGATACTAGACTGTCAGATAGGTAGTTGTGTTTTATTGCTGGTGTTGTCTTCCAATGGCCATAAGCACTCAAACCTGTAGATCATGGAACTTCTCTTTTTATTCACTAGAAATATTAATTGCTCATGAAAATAGCTATCTAGCTTTTCTTTACAAACTACTTTATTTATTTTTTCTTCTAAAAGTACAGTATCTACTAAGGGATAAGGAAGCCTAAAAAAAAGCCGGTTATCCATTTGAATGCTAATCTGTCAAAAAATCTTTCTGGAAAGTACTTGTGCTTCTGTTGTTGTCTCTTGTATTCCATTCATTTTAGAAGTATGAATGAATATAGTCTTCACTAAGCATATTCTGTATGGTTTGTCTTACCAAAAATGTTAGGAATTGAATTGATATGGTGCAACTACAAGATTAATTACCTTGAGTAGCTGTTGTTGACAATTTAGTTTTAAGCTAATATTTTGTATTTGTGAGTGCCTGAGCACATATACGGCCATAACTGGTCAGTGAACACAAGATCACTTCTAAAGCTTTAATATCTACTCAAGTCTGAGGATGTAAAATACCATGTTACTTATGGGAGTTTTAAAAGAACAAGAACATAGAAGATTTAGGATGCTGAAAGGAAGAGAAATATCAGAATATTGGAACTGAATATCAGAAATATTTTCCAAATTCTAAAACAAAAGGAAATTATTGTTTCAGATATTTAAACTAGGAGTACCAAAAAGTAGTATGTGTCTTACAGAAATGAGGAAGGAGATAGACTAAGTAACCTAATAGATCTTTTGCATTTTCTTCCTCTAGTTTTAAAAATCATTTGCTACAAATTTTGAAGTATCACTTTTTAGCTTTTCCAAAATTCATTTTAATATTTGTCATGTCATTTTTCACAGTGCAATTTCAGACAGGACAGTTATAATCAGAATATTAATTACCCAAGATTTTTTAAAGGGGACTGTGAATGTAGCCACAATGCTGGCTTTAATTAGGTTTGTTTGCATTGTCTGTGGGTTTCATGTTACTACTTCATTCTTCCCATTGACTATCTGTAATTTTAACCATTTTTCCCAGATGTTTTTTTGTGCAGTTTTCAAGACAGAGTTCATTTCTGCCCATATTTTAATTGTCTGTTAATGCATTCGTATTTTCTTACTAGAGATAACAATTATTTAGTGTCTGCAGATTTCATTAATGTGCTCTTTACTGTGTGATTAATAATTTAGCCAAGTCAGTTTACCCATCTCTGCTGGTGAAGAAACACAGAGTGATGAGCAATACTAACAAATTCAAAACACGAATGATCACTTAAAGGTAAGGTTTGTGGCACTAAAAGCATGGCAAACTGTATAAAAGCCAAAGAAGAAAAAATCAATTATTTCTGAAGTAATCTGTCTACATGCAACAAGCTTATCTCATGTGTGTTGCATCAGTATAACTCCAGCTCAGTCATAATGTGAAATGAAACACTTTTTACATTAATAGTATTTAGTCTGAGAATAAATGTAATTCATTTTGTGGAAGTGCAATGCATCCGTATTAACAGACATACAATGTTTTTTTTTTTTTAAAAAAAAAAAAAGGAAGAAGAAAAAATTCTGCTAGCAGATGGTGTCCAACAAAGACCACTATTGTTTCAGTGTGAGATGCTTCAAATGTTCTGGGCGTTTAGCCCAGACGGAGCCATTTTTCCTATAGTATGTGACCAGGCAATAACAAAAAGAATGAAAATAGAGGTGTCAGTCCATATAAAAATATTTTTATAACTCAATATATCTAACAAGTCAGTGGCAATGATTAAACCAAGTTAAATTAACAAAACTGATAAGATCATTCTTTTATACATTTTCATGTCTCTCCAAACAGTTATTTGGCATTCTACCTTCCAGGAAAAATGAGTTTGGCAAGTTAAGCTACCTGCTGGTACTGTTTAAATGCCCACAGATAACATAACTCAAGCTGCCTGGTGCCTGAAAGTGAGTGTTAGAGCAATCAACAGGAACAATAAAAATCTGTTCAAACAGAAAATCCACAAATCCCAAGGATTTGGAGCCTCCCTATGGATTTTCCACAAATTTTGCTGTTTTCAGCAGAATCTAAGCTTTTATTTTAAAGGTGAACTGCAAAGCTGAAAAGAAAATTGAGTTACTAAAATATGTGCTGAATCCCCCACTCTCCTTTTGCAGCCTCCTGACTGGGGCTGTCTGCCACATATGTTTTAACTTTTTTTTTTTTTTTTAAAGCAACAACAAACTCCCTCTTTGAATATCATCTAATACTTACTTGTTAACTTCAAGAATAAACTCCAATTCTTCTCAATAGTCTATTAACTCTGATGTATTTCTTAAATCCCTGAATTTGTTCTCTTTAATTCAGATGACTGCCATTGCTCAACTTAGTTTTATCTACATTCTTTGTCTGCATTTAACTCTTTAGAATGTGAACTTTTGAGCATACAGCTATATCCTTCTGTTTATATCTGACATCTCTTTTAAGAAGAATAAGATTAAGTGTTTTGAGGAAAATGCAAGCATATTACTGATATAAAACTTTGGTAAAGATAGCTTGAATGAGGAATGACTATCAATTTTAGTTTACAGCCATCAAAGTTTTTTTAGTTTTAAAAAGTGAAAAGCAGATGAACTCTCACAACTGCTGGGAGAATTTGATTTGTAGTAACTAAAGACTCAAGAGAGAGTTTTGTGTAAAATATTTCAACAGGCATTCCTTATTTCAGAATATTTAGAGATAATCATTAGCAGTTCAGTGAAAATAGGAATCGATTTTACTGACTAATCAACAAATGAAAATCAGATCCCAAAATGCTGATAGTGATAAAAGTAACTCATATTCCTATTAGTAGCTATGAATTTTAAAATAAAAAACCTAAATTACTGTACACGTATTGTTTTTGTTTTGTTATGTGTGTGCTTTAGGATATAAAGGAGGAATAGTATTAAAAACGCTTACATTTTTAATGGAAAAGTAGTTTTGAAGACTATGGGACCAATTCTTTGTGTTTCAGTGACATTTTTTGTTCTAGCAGTGAACAACAGGTGCAGTGTAACAACTAAAACAGAAGATCCTTGCTAAGAAGAAGAGTATTGGCAAATTTTTTAATTTTATGTTTTTCCAGTAAGACTACTTCTTGCTATGATCTCTTTATATCTTCTTCATAGTATTCTTCATTGATCTTGACTGGCGGTAAATAAATGTTTTTTGCCAGTAATTTTAGTAAGAAAAGGAAAATTTTTAAAAAGGAAAGGCCATCCTTTCATTTCTAAGTGCAGATCTTGTCATTATATGAACTGTCTGTCTGACTTCTTAAGCACTGAGCTTTGTTGGTTTACTGGTGGACTTATTTAGTTTACTTAAATAGTTGTAAATTCAAGGTGGTAATGTGTGGTTTGATGGTGATAGTTCTTTGGACAAACAGACCACTATCAGCTCTGAGAACTTCTCACAAAACAAAGTTCACCCTTAACATTACCTATTTACTTAAAAACACTGTTGAAAGGATTGTTTATGATGCTACATGCCTAGTGTGTTCCACAGGTAGGGATGCACTAGTCTAGTTACTAACTTTTTGTTTCTTAACCCAAATGAGCACTGTCTTAGCAGGTCATAGAAATATTTCATAAGTGTTACACCTAAACTGGCTTTCTTATCTATTTAATGCAACTCATCTGGACTAAGAATAATCTGCATTACTTTATAAAGCATAAAACGTGTTAAAAATGTTGATAGTTTATGAAGAATGTTATGTACAATGTTGATAGTCTGTAAGGCATAATATGTAGTATGTTATTTAACCAATAGTAAAGCAGTTGCGTTATTCAGAAGATTGCAGTTGCATTATTCAGATTTTTTTTTTTTGTTAAGTACTATGTTTACATGTGATAAAAATATTACTTTACTTATGTAATAAAATGTTTGTATTTGACACATAAGTGCCCTCTACAGCACTGGCAAATTACTGTCAGTGGTGGCATTGTTATAAGACATTGTTATTACAAGGCATGGTTATCGCTATCTTGCATTAGTAAATGCAAAAATATTATCTATGTCAGCTTAAATATAACTTTTAGGCAACTTTTTTGTAATAAAGTGGACTAGTAAGGACAAAAACTTGACTGACACCTACAAAGATGAAAATTGCAGGGTACTTGATTGAAGCAGTTGTACATGGGATAAAATGCGTGTCAACATACACTTGTCTTACAGGTACTCAAATATAAACTTAATTTTACTTGCATGCCTACTGTTAATTGTTTGGAATTGTTTCAGCCTCAACATTTGAAGTCTATGTAATACACAATAGTCTTGCAAAAATTTCTTTAGCATTTTTTTCATTTTGAGATACAGATATAATAAGTTAAACTGTACTTTGAATAGTGCAGTGACGTTATTTACTTGTAAAGCAAGGGTGCAGGATTGGAGGCTGTACTTATAAATAATAAACTTGTTTAATTATGTCAATCTGTTATCTATGTGTTGTGGCTACTAGAATAAAAAATAATCTTGAGCATCATAAAATAGATTTGATACTAATAATATTAATTATTAATCAATGACTGCTTTGCTTTTAAAATCAGAATAAATGTTTTCAGTTGTATCTGGGGGTGAGAGGATCATCCAACTTGGATTTTATTACATCATACTGTTCGGGTCCAGTTTGAGATCTACTGCAAAAATAAAAAACCTTTTTGTATTTGACTTGAGTTTCTGCTACTTGCTTTAGCTTAATTTTAAAATACTTTTTATTCGATCTAAAGAGGCCTAAAAGTGTTTTTTCTGGCTCACATGCTTAATTGATGTACAGATGTGGGATAATAATGTAAGAGGCATTTTGGAGCCATTCTTCCTTCATGTGAGAAGGCAGTGGGAAAGGGAAAGAGATTAGAGATGGAGCTACTTCATAAGAAAGCGAAAACCATCTGGGGTAAGGAGCAGATCAGCTCAAATATTCTGCTGTAAAATAACCTAGAGCTCAGATTGTACTTCTTAGTAGTGTAAGGGGTTTTTTTCCTGTAAAATATTTTTATAAATTAACTTATAACTTGGAGTTAATAGACCTTACATTTTGTTCTTTGTAGACTTCACAGATTTCAATAGTTGCTGTAGGAACTTTAATTTGCTGAATTCTTTTTTAGCAGTCTCACTGTGAAGCTAACGTGTTGACTTTTGTGACTAATTTTATAGCTGAAATAAAAAATCAGATGCACAGCATATACTGAACACACTGAAATACATACTTGATCACACTGTGGGAAGCTGGGGGAGTTTTTCTGATTGTGCATACATCAGTGTAATTAATTATTCAGGCATTTGCTGGATAACTATGTCAGCTGTGGCTTAACAATCGTGTGTTAACTGTTCAGTATATAAGATGTTCACACAGGTCCTAAATACTAAGTCAGGCTTTGATTATATTTCAAAAACCATCTAGTGATTATTAAACTCCTTCTTTATTTAACTGTGCATGCATTACATAAAAATTAAAACCTCTTTTTTTCCTTCTCTTTTACCTTTACATATCTCACAGTTGTTGCTTTCAAAGTTATACCAAGCTTTTCCATAAAAAAAGAGGATAATGTTTTTAGAGCAGTGGAAACGCTTACTTGCCCTCCATTCATGACCAGAAAAATGACAGGTTGCTTTCTCTGAGGAATATTTTTACATAAGAGATGTTTAATGAATAAATGAAGAGATATATATATTTGTGTACCTTTAGACATGGACCTCTCCAATATGGAATATGTCACTCCACGCTTGTTTGCTATTAAGCCAAAGTAATAATGTCAGTTTTTAAGAAGTCATAATTGATTTAAGAATAAACTGTGCTGGATTAGATCAAAGATCCATTTAACCAAATATCCTGTCTCTGACAGTGGCCAGAAGCAGGGTAGTTCTAAGATAGTACTGGGGAACATTTCCTGTTTGCAGCAATCTCAAGTGTAAGGCCTGTTTAGTCAGAAAGTTCATTTGGCCTGTTGAGTTTCATGTATTTTTCCTCTGTGAATAGACCTAGCTGCTTTGAACCTATTTATGCTTTTGGTCTTTATGATGTCGTGTGGCAATATATTCCTCAGTTTAATTGTAAGCAGTGTGGACAATATTTCCTTTTATTTGTTTTAAATCTGCTGTCTTGTGGTTTCATTTTACACTCCTAAGTCCTTGTAATCTGAAAAATAGTGAATTACACCTGTATCTTACATTGTGTTGAAGACATTTCTGTCCCACATTTGTTTGAATATCATTTTCAGGATCATTCAAATCTCTGTTGGATTCTGATTTGCCTTCCTTACAAAATGCCCATATCCATTCTCTCTAATCACATCCTGTCTCTGATGCCTGGATTCTGAATTGTGAACAAACTTTGGAAGTGGTGAGACATGGGGAATCTTTTCTTTCACTTCATCAAGCTAGAGGGAATTGATGACCCATTCTCATTGAAATCCCAGTTGAAAGTGGTCTCGTGCTCCTGTCAGCATGTTTAGATAGAGGGAATCATAAAAATATTAAGGCGGGGGTTCTTAAAAGGGCCTCTTAACCACCCTTTTGTTCTGATACAGAAGCAGTTTTGACTGAGTTATGTTGCTTGACTGGTGAGTGAGCTACATAGGTTTTCCAGAGATAGAGAATTATTACTTGGCTTTTTGTGAATGCATTGTACAGTGCAACTCTGAAGATGGGTTCATTGTGTTGCTGTAGTTACTGTGTATGCCTGTGTTTTCTGCCTTAAATGGGAAAAAGGAAACAAGGAGAATGATGCTGCTACCAACACATCTCATGCAGCCTCTACCTAGCACTCTCTTTCTTCAGGAGCCCCTCATACCTGGACAAGAAGTATGATGTAAGCCATATAAATTGTTCTGACAGTGCAGCTCGTGGCTTTTGACTCCCTGAGAGTCCTGCATCCCTCACCAGTCACATCATGCACACGTGGTCCCTTCATGTGACAAAGAAGGGCTGGGGAAAGACAGTGCTCCAGCTAGGGGTTTTTTTCTTGCTGCCAGAAAAATTCTTTCCAGTCTGCTTTCTCTTCTCTGGATCAGAGGAGCCCCTAGAAGAAAGGGCAGCCAGGAAGGATCCTCAGGCTGGATGAATCACCCTGTTGGATCCTTTGAGGCTCAAATAGTACTATTGGGAAGAGAAGGTTTTTGTTAGCTTTGAGTGAGGCTCAGTGATTGCTTCTAGAGTTGAAACACTGTGCAAATCAGTCTTTAAACTGACATTAAGTTGATGACATTTTTATGTATATGAAAGCAACTTTATGTAATGTTGAGGTTTTAGAAGAATTAAGTTATTTTGTTTCTATTCAGAGAACTGCTCATTTTGAGTCTTAGTAAAAAAGAGAATCTGTACTTCCTTGTGGAGGAATACAATAGGTAGATTGAGTAGAATGTGTAGCTGATTTTTGAGACAATTTGGCAACGATCCTGTAAACACCTCAGCACATGCTTGACTTAAAGCTTTTTTTTACATTATTCAAACTACTAACTACTGTGTGCTCAGAGTTCTCGGTTGCAGTAGCAGAGCATTTGAATATGATTTGTTTGCCTAAAATATGCATTATATAGCGACTGCAGAGCAGACTCAGTTGGGAATAATGTTGCCTTTGGTAACAGGGAAGGATGCTAAAATCTTGAAGTATCTAGGTCAGCTATCTCTATGAAACATTTTTGGCAAGATTTTATTTTTTTAATCTGGCTTTTCAGTATAATTACAAATCAAGTAAGGTCGAATACTTGTTTTATTTAAGGCTGCTCCAATGACAGAGTTTACTATCTTATATGGACAGGTGATATGGCAGGTCAGAAAAAGTATTCTGTATGTCTGTGGTGGCTACATTTTACAGTGTCTGATAGGTTTTTATGGAAGCCATTTGGTGATCTCATCAACAACAAGTCTATTGTTTCATTACTATCAGATTCAGTGTGTTTGTGATTAAATCAGCAAAATGGAGAACATGAAGGGAGTGCTGTTCACTTTGCAATCATTTCCATCTGTTATAAATTTTTATCAGATGTTGGGAAACAGCAGGCCAAACTCAGAGCAAGTGTTTTATCCAGTTTCCAAGAACAGTGATATGTAACTGGCATATATTGTGTTCTTAGTTTAATCTGTCCATTTGGATATTTTAAATGTCCTATGGTATACCAGTATTAATAGAGTATATGGAAAGCTATTTCTGTAATTCCTCACATTATTTTATTTTGAAGGCTCTGATGCTAATACAAAGGTTTTGGTACTTAGGAATCGTTAGCACTGATGATGCTTTTGTAAAATCGAGAGTCAGAGTGACACTTGGAGAGGAAAATCTCCGTTAGGCATATGCTCTGTTCTGAGTGTCTTTGCCTTCATTGATGATGTAGGAATCTGGAAGTGGAATTGGCTGGCCGGTGGCCAGTATTACTTGCCACAGAGAAGTGGGAAAATAATCCATCAGCAATACACATAAGCTGATTTATAACTAGATAGCTCAAAGGAATGAGGTCTTCTATTTCTTCTGCAATTAATTTTAGTGTTAGTTGTTCTAAATAGAAGTTCTTTGTTTTCATATAAATATCTGGGATGCTGTTAATAATGCAAAGGTTTTCACTCCATAGAAGTTGTTCTCAAAGGAGATGTATGGTCTCATTGGGAGAGTGAAAAATATATTATCTTTTTTTTTTTTCTAAATTACTGAGGTTCTACTGAGTGTCTTCTTGACTCAGATATTAGAATTCTGCAGTATTTGTGGTTTTCCTACCCTTTTTCATGTTTCCTCTGTCTCATTTTCTTTCTGAAAAGAATAATTCTGGTTTTCTCCACCTTCATGTCAGGGGTAATTTTTCATGCTGGAAATAATCTTTGTCATCCTTTCAGGAGTTTCCTCTATTACTGTGTTGGCCATTTTGACATGGGGTATCCAGTTTTGGGTTTAATATTCTAAATTGAGCAATATTGGCTGTGTCTTACAGTGTCACTGTAGTACTTAGTGTTACTCTTAATAAGTGTACATTTTATGTTACCATTTTCAACAGCTGCGTACTAGTGGAAGTCTTCATTGAGCTATCACTAGTAAAGTCCAGAGGCTTTTCATTAACTCATTCTGTTATTATACTTCAGAGCTGTGTTAAGGCTTGCAAGACTGCAGAGTCTGCTTCATTTTTGTAAGAGGATTTAATTAGAATTTCTGACAACCTGACTATGGCTGTTTGTTCTGTTCTCCATTGCTGACTTAAAACTGTGAGAAGTCACCATATTTTGTCTAGGCTTGCCTGAGCTGATTTTGAATCTTCTGGAAATGCTGCCCTCTAGGAAATGTTACCATCATGTACCTCACTCAGTTTTTTAAAGTGTTTAACTTGAAGTAATAACTTTGCCATATTGAAAGGTAATTGCTTATTCTTGTCTCAGTTTGGGTATTTTTTTTTCACCATGTTCTTCGTTTTCAATCCATTTCTCACCATTTGCTTTCTGTTTTTAAAATGCTCATTGTACGTGTTTTTTCAATATCTTAAGCTGTTCACCTTGTTGTCCATTACTTTGTTCATCCACACCTTCTCCAACAAATTGTAATGAAATTACTAGATTAGGGAGGCAACATAGAGACTCACCATTCAAGAAGGTGTTTGTTTTATTATTTAAAAATACTCACCAGAAGCTGCTATGAGGTTTACTGTGCTTTCCTTGGTCATCCCTTTTGTTCTAAAGGTACAGTGTTTATTACTATCTGGTCATTTGATACAACATCGCTTTTAATGTAAGGTAGTGGAACAGCCATTCTCAAGTTCCTTCCAGAGGATGTACTCTGGAGCTTTATAACACTTTAATTGGTTGATAACTCTTCTGACACCTCTGTCTCTGGTTGTGTCTCATCTTTATGTCAAAATTGGATCAGGTTCTTAGAGTGTTATCTCCCTAGCATCTTCTTTTGAGAAAGCTGACACATATCAATCATTTATCTTATCAGGAGTGGTTTTGTTTTACTATATTATTCCCTTTAATCCCATGTGACCTAGTGACCCCTTCCTTCTTTCATGTTTTCTTGTTTTAGTTAATCATTTTAGCATTAGTACCTTCACCTGTTTCCTCTTTGAAACTCATCATAGCCCCTTTTATATATCTTCTAACATATGACCTTCTACGATCTGTTCTGATAGACCTAGCTTTAGGTTTACAGATACAAAATTATGTTTGGTTTGAATAACCTCTTAAACCTTATTGTTCAGTCACACTGTTTAATTCCTTGCCTTTCTTGTCCCCTTTTTTGAGCTTTGCATCTAATACTTTTATTGTTTTACAGGAAGCATATGTGTTACTTCAAAAGCATTGAGTACTTTTATCTAAGACATTAGAACTTGTTTCACATGGTGAAACCACCCTTCTAAATTTTCAGAATGACTTGGATTTGTTTGGATTCCTCTAAGGTAATTAGAACAATATAATACAATGGTCTAGATTTGAAAGTAAGAGTAATTAGGGATGATTCAAAGCTGATAGGAATAAAAGTTGAATTGGTTTATTAAAGGAGATTCTGCTAAACTATCCTGTCCTTTGGTCTTTCCTGAGCAAAAGTAACCTTTTTTCTAGGCTAAATATATGTGTTAAAACTTAGTGTGGATTCATTTGGAGGAAATTATTAAAATGAAGGACAGGGAAATTTAGAACAAGAACTGTGAAATAGGTAAGAAGTTGGTTAAAGAAGAATATAAATTATGTTGAAAGAGCAGCTGTTGTTTTCAATTGAATGCAATAGGATAGTCTTATTCCAGAAAGAAAGAGAGGAAAAGAAAAGAAAAGAAAAGAAAAGAAAAGAAAAGAAAAGAAAAGAAAAGAAAAGAAAAGAAAAGAAAAGAAAAGAAAAGAAAAGAAAAGAAAAGAAAAGAAAAGAAAAGAAAAAAGAGAAAAGAAAAGAAAAGAAAAGAAAAGAAAAGAAAAGAAAAGAAAAGAAAAGAAAAGAAAAGAAAAGAAAAGAAAAAAGAGAAAAGAAAAGAAAAGAAAAGAAAAGAAAAGAAAAGAAAAGAAAAGAAAAGAAAAGAAAAGAAAAAAGAGAAAAGAAAAGAAAAGAAAAGAAAAGAAAAGAAAAGAAAAGAAAAGAAAAGAAAAGAAAAGAAAAGAAAAGAGAAAAGAAAGCAGGCCCAAGTTTGTTAAAAGCAGCTTGTAGATAGTACAAGTAATGTTTTTGAAAGTAATGTTAATGACATAGGAATATCCTAATTGGATGATCTTAAAATGTTGAATGATAGAAATAGGATGAAACTTAAGTCTTATATAGGATCATGCAGTAAGGAGCTAAAACAAGAATTCATCCTGCAAGCCGTCATTCAGAAGTGACACTGGAGTAGGAAAACCTCTTAATTACAACAGCAGTGAATGACCAATGTGGTGTGCTATTACAAAAAAGAAACAAGGTAAATGCATTTCTATCAGGCATTAAGCTATGCATTTGCAATTCAGATGGATATAGATGAGAGACACTGGCAGTCTTCTCCAGTTTTTTTGTTTATTTATTTTAGTTTAACAGTGTTGCCTGTCTTACATTAGCCTAAATTAGTTTATTTTACATTGGGAAAATTTAGGTTCTCCTATCTGTTCCAGAATCTGCTGTGAACATAGAAGTACAGATAGTGCATAAAATCAGCCTTAGGCTAAAACTATGATACATGCTTCTATACATGCCCAAATGCATACATCTGCAGCTTCTGGCAGTTTAACTGGTGGCTGAACAAAGTAAGCGAAGAAAGTTTATAGGGAAAGGTAATACCTTTTATTAGGCAAATTGCAAAAGAAAAATAAACCCACTGAAGAAGAGTTCATGTGCCTTGAAACCTGTGGGGTTTTTTTTCCTCTTCATCTGTCTTAGTTACCATAATGAAACATATTGCTTCTTCCTTAATATCTTTCTTCTTCTTGCATAAGTTCATACTTCATGCTCAATCTGCAGGCCCTGCTGTTTTACTAGGTTTATCCCAAGGGACTATAATCATAACATTCTTCATCAGTCTCAGCCTGTGAGAATTCATTACTTAGTACTGAGACTGCTGATGTACAGTGTAGTTTATAATCCAGTATGCATAATTACATTAGAGTGCCAGTTATCTGATGCTTTAATTCTGCAAGCCACTTACTTACATTCAGGTTTATTGAAATGGAAAGAGAGTAATGTAGTCTTTAATAAACATGCCAGTCATATTAGATTTCAGCATTGAAATCTTTTGGGAGTCCTCGATGAAATACATAAATACTAGCTATTGATCCATAAACTCTTTCAATGCAGAAGTTTTTTAAACAGTTACGGTACTAATTGCAAACTGTAATTTCCCAGATACTGTTGAAGTCAAAATCAGCATTAATTGTTAGCATTAGCACAGGTGTCTATACAGGGCCCAGCAGCTATATTAAAATATTTCATTTACAAGTTTCCAGTGTCAAGACCTGCTGAATATGTCTTCTGCCATTTTTATACCATCATCTTATTTGAGATATGAATGCCATGTACCATTTACAGAAGACAGACAGATGTATGTCTGATTCCTACAGCAAAACCAGCCTGGCAAAAAGACACAGTGCATATTCCAAACCCATAATTTTCATTCTCATTTTTACAGTTATAAAATTCTTGCAGTGCCAGAGATGAACAGTAATGTAATCCAGACAAAAATAATGAGATTTTTGAACCGTAGAAAAGTCTTAGATCTACATGCCAAATGGGAGAATTTGCTATCCATTCCAAGAACTGTATGTTCTGCAGGTACCCCAAGGGTACCTTCGCAGAAGGGCGAATATCAGAAAAGGCTTCAAAACTGACATTATAGAGCAGATCTTCCCCTTAATTCTTCTACACATTCTGCAGATCAGTTAGTGGTACGAACATGACATTTTATATTGTTCTATTTCATCATTCAAGTTCTCTATTTGGAAATACTATTTCTATCTTAACTTAGAATCTGAATTCTTGAACAGTATATTATGGATTTTTCTAGAGTATCTAGTAAAAGCTGAGAGCTATCATGCAAATACTGATTCTTCCTCATTATCCCTGATATTATTAAGTTGTCCACTTGTCAGTTCTACAATGACCTTTTGGTATAAATAATGGGTGCTAATGATACAATAGGTATTGAAAACTATCATTAATAAATTTAAGAAAGAGAATACGGAGTGTGCCCTTTACCAAAAGAAAAGTGACTGCCTATAAAAGGAGGAGATTGAATCCAGGACTTCTTTCCAGGCTATTAGCTTATATTATGAAGGGGTAATATTGTACTGCAGCTTCATTTTTATTTTATCCAAACTAAGTTAGCATCATCTATTCTGCTATGAAATGAACAGAAGCAATGTTAAAGTACATCACTATTCCTTTTATTTTATTAGGATATTAAAGGTGCTTCTCACGTAAAAATTAAAGTTATGCGACAAACTTGACAGGCTTTCATTATATATAACATTTTAAAGTTACTTTGTAAAATTAATAAGTGTATTTATTTTCTTTTCTTGTTCCGACGTGTTTACTTTGAACAACACTTACTAAATAATGTTACCATTTAAGGATAACCAGTTAGTAATTTTCCTCTGATGCTGATGAATTAGAAGACTGCAAAAGCAAATGAACGAAAGTGGCCTTCAAAAAAAATAAACCCGATGTGATTAAAATACTGTAAAGGGAGGAAAGGAAATAACATGCTATGCCATAAAAAATAATCATTTAATCTAATACGCAGTACTACAGAAAAGAGCACTTCCCTGAATTAATTCTTGTTTCAACTACAACATACCTTTTACAAAAACACCAGGTCCAGTGTTGCAAAATAAACCATAACCTTCTGTTGTTCAGTCACTGAATAGCTCCTCCATTGTAAATTCACATTCATCTGAGTGAATCCTCTGACTGTGAGGCTATCTGTGTAGTTTTGGCAGCACTTAAGTACTCAAGTTTCAAAATAATGTGGTCTTGTTTAATAATGTTTGTACCAGGACCAGTGAATGACTATGCTAGGGTAACCTCAAGCAGTTCGGGCCCCTCTAGGGGCTTAGGTAGCATTTAGAAGGGGCACAGTGAATACTCTGAATTGTAGTGAAGTTTAGACTGGAGTTGAGATAAATTTGGAGATGCGGGGTAGGCAAAGTTTTCAGGCATTTTCTGATTGAAATATAGGCATCAAATGAATTTTAGCATCTATTGACCTTTATCATTACCAGATGGGGAATATGTAAATTACATTTTTGAATATATGCAACTGACCACCTTTTTCCCTCAATCATAGCTGAATAAGGCACTGTGCCTCTATAGGTGTTATTTGTGTCTGTGTATCATATACATTTTATTAGTTACAGATTTTATATGCTTAAATAAATATGGCCAGTTATGGCTTATATAGATGTGTGCATGGGCATACAAATACAAAGAGACATTTATATGTATGTAGAGAAAGAGAGGTGGTTTTCTGTTTGTGCATAACAAGTATAATCATACCGTCACTTACACCAAAGTCGCAATTAGTGTTTATTTCTGTAATCAGTTCTCTTCTGCCAAACTGAAGTTGAATATAAAACTTCTTTTTGAATTAAGAAGTTACTTTGCAAGTTCAGAAGACCCCTTATTACTTACAGCAAGACACCTTCAGTACATGGCACTTAGAAACAGGTTTATTCATTCAAATTATAATATTTGGCTAAATTTCCAGTTGATTTTATTCCTTATTAACTAGGTATTAATTCCTGATTTAAAATACAAAAGAAAAACAAAATGGATTTACTAGAAAGCTGAAACATGGAATATATGATGTTAAAAATAACTGCAGAAAACCCTACTATTAAGATAAAAGTATATTGAAATATAAAGCTTTAATACTGGTACCACTATAAGCTGAGAGATAGTAGTAAATAAATGCCACAAGTAGGTTTTGCAGGCACTCTAACCAAGCCAAAAAACAACTGAGCTTGAATCCATGAAATGACTAAAGTACTGAAACACCATACTGTAGCAATACCATCATGAGTTTTTGGATCTACTTTTGCTCACAGTTCATCAGTTAAGGGCACAGTCTAGCAAGTGTGTGCTTCCTCCCTTGTGGGTTAGATACTTAGTGGCAGAACCAAGATAAGAGATGTTGTTAACCTTTAGTCATGTGTTCAAGCTACCACTCCCATTATATTTCATAGGGATGGAATCTTGATCTGCCAAAATCTACTTTCTTTCAAATATAGTAGGAAGATTATGGTCAGATTGTCACCATCATAGAATCATAGAATGTCCTGAGCTGGAAGAGGCCCACAAGGAGTCCAACTTCTGTCCCTAGATTGGACACCCCCAAAATTCAGACTATGTGTCTGCCCTAAGGGCTTTGTCCAGTCTTTTCTTGAACACTTGTCAGGTTTGGAGCTGTGACATCTCCCTGGGGAGCCTGTTCCAGTGCTCCAGCACCCTCTGGGTGAAGAACCTTTTCCTAATATCCAACCTATGTCCTTGCTGCCATTCCCTCAGGTTCTGTCATTGGTCACTAAAGAGAAGAGATCAGCGTCTGCCCCTCCTCTTCCCCTGCAAAGCTGTAGCTGTGATGAGGTCTCCCTTTAGTCTCCTCCAGGCTGAACAAACCAAGTGACTTTAGATGTTCCTCCTACAGCTTCCTCTCCAAACCCTTCATCAACCTTGTAGCCCTGTTCTGGACACTCTCCAGCAGCTTTATATCTTTTTATGCTGTGGCACCCAGACCTGCACACCTCCAGGTGAGGCTGCACCAGTGCAGAGCAGAGCGGGACAATCACCTCCCTGCCTGGCTGGCAATGCTGTGCTGGATGCACCCAGGACACGGTTGCCCTCTTGGCTACCAGGGCACACTGTTGGCTTATGGTCAACTTGCTGTCGAGCAGAGTCCCCAGATCCTTCTCCATGGGGCTGCTTTCCAACCTCTCATCCCCCAGTCTGTATGTACAGCCAGGGTTGCTGTGTCCCAGGTGCAAAATCCGGCACTTGCCCTTGTTGAACTTCATGCAGTTGGTCTTTTCCCAGTTCCCCAATTTGTCCAGATCCATCTGCAAGGCCTCTCTGCCCTCGAGAGTGTCAGCAGCTCCTCCCAAGCTTAGTATTCCATCGAGTCCTGCATCCACATCATTTATGAAGACATTGAAGGGTGCTGGCCCCAAGATGGATCCCTGGGGGACGCTACTAGTGACTGGTCATCAGCCCGCTATAACCCCATTTACTAGAACCCTTAAAGCTTGGCTTGTCAGCCAATTGCTCACCCACGGCACTGGTTGTGTGCTGGACATCTTGTCCAGGAGAATACTGTGACAGCCAGTCTCTAGGCTTTTAGGGTATTCTGACTTTATATGACTTGTGACATTAATCTATGAAACAGTCTTAGACTTCTAGTCAAGAAACTTGCAGCTTATGTATTGAAACAATCAATGAAAATAATCTTTTAACTTTGAGATCTGACAAAATACAGGAATATTTCCTATCGGTATGTCTGATTAGGAAGTCCACATTCAAAAGGATTGTAGAAATACTGCAGGGAGTTCTGAAGTGGACAGAAGTGATTAAAGCCATGAGAACATCCTTTCTTTTAAAAAAGAACTCTTTGAAAAGTATTAATTACTTAGTCTGCTAAAGAGGAGCCTGAATGGTGACCAAGATGACAGTGGAAAGGTATTTGCTGATCATGTGTTCTAATGGTTTGCTAGGAAAGCTGATGTCTTCACCATGCATTATATCTTTGGGGCATAATGAGATTTCAGCTTGCTGTTGTCTAAGTTCCAGTAGCTCCTAGACTCAGGAGTCCCTGTCAGTCTTCTTAGACTGCTGCACAATCCTGTCAAACTGAGCCACAGTTGAACCAGAAGTTCAAAGGTGTTCCTAGACCTGACTTCACTAAATGATTTTATTTGTCCTGAGGAAGTAATCTAAAAATTCTGGAGTTACACAGTGTGTTCTGAAACTGTTTGGCTACATTTTTTTCACTTTTCTCCAGAATGAATATTCTGATTTCAGTCAACTCTGATATGAGTCAGAAAAATGAACAATTTTTTTGATGTTGCTGTTTCATTCTAGCTTTAGAGCAGATTTTTGTTTGTTTTATTGTTTTTTTTCTCATAGTGCTTCTTGCAGCTAAGTCTCCTAGAGATTTTTGGCAGTGCTACTTAAAGAAAAAAAAGATCTATAATTCTTATCTTCATAAACATCCAATATATCATTTATTATGCATGCATACACACACACATATACCCAGTTATTTCTTTGCTTAATCTTGAATACGACACAAATGATTGATACAGTTATGACCATCGTGCTTGGCCCTAGAATAGTATGAGCTTATTGATAATGTTGTTTGACAGCTGTTATCTTTCAGGATGTTCAAACTTCAGTCAGGAAAAGATACTGAGGGTTATTTAGTTAAGAGATTGTATTAGTTGTAGAAAAATAATTAGGCTAATCTGCTTCAGAAGAAAGATTGAGAGCTGTTGTTTACCTATAAGCTAGTGCTAGCTTGTATTTGGAAAGTTATGGCTTTAATTTACTATAAAATGTAGTTTACATTCAAAAGCTATAAAAAACCCCCACTGGTAGTAGAAAATTTCGTCTATGTTGTCTAGTGTTAGAAGAGATTTCTGCAAGGTGGAATCCAGCTTGGTACTTAAGCAATTTCACTGAAACATTCTTCACAAACTGTGGAGATGAGGATTTTAAAGAACGAGCTACTTTTCTGTTTTTAAAAATACAAAATTTAGGAAGGAAATATTTTTTAGTTTTGTATGCAATATTGGCAGTGCCATTTCAGGAAAAGAAATAGCAGTTCCCTGATACTCATTTGATTTTGATTTGTGCATTTTGGTCCTTCCAAATGGTGGCAAGTAGGCAGGGGAGGAGATTACACCTGCTCTGAAAGTACCTCTTTGTGTTGAGGGAAGCAGGACAGCTTCCAAGCTTCAGGAAGCAGCAGGAATGGGAAGAAGCATGGAACAAGAGCAGGAGGTGAGCCTGCAGCATAGCAGCAGAACCAAGAGAGCAGTGAGACAAGCATGGAGCAGACAGAGCTATGGCTCTCTAGCAACAGAAAGTTTCCAGGGACAGGAGGCAACTGCATAATTGGCAACAAACCAGCCGCTAAGTTATATGAAACCTGCATGCAAAGACCTATGCTTCAAAGATGTAGGGGGCAGGTACAGATTGATTTGTAGTCTGCCCTACCTCATCAGTTTGACATTTTCTTGTTTAAAAAAGTCAGTTATTTCTAGTCCTGTTCCAGTAAATCTGGCTTGTGAGTATTGCCTGGCTTTCCTATCAGTCGGTTCTTGTGGCTTCCTCTTCAGCATGCAGGTTTTTTTGATTACTTTTCTCATGAACCTAACTTGGTAAAGTGAGCCGAGGAACAAAAAAATGTAAAACATACATAAGAGCTTTTTTGCATTGAGTAAAGTCAAGCAGTGGTTGCTCAGAGAACTTGTGGAGTCTCCATCTTTGGATATTCAAAACCAGACTGGACAATGCCCTCAGCAACATACCCTTTTTGGTCCTGCTTTGAGCAGAGTAGCTGGACTGGCTGGTCTTCAGAGTTCTTCTCCAGCCTGTGGTTCTATGAAGATAGATGTTTCATTTTATATTGGCACAATGACATGCAAATTTCAGTTTCTTTTTTTCTAATGCTAGCACCTGAATATTTTTTTGTAGAATTTGTAAAATGAAATGGATTTTCATGTGTGATAATTTTTCCTTTCATACATATAATGCCTATGTCACTTAACAACTACATTGCCTGTCCACCTAAGAAATCCAGAATGCTAAGATTTATTTCCTCAGCAAACGGAATTTTATAATATGTGTAATATTTATTTGGCAGTGTCTCTGTTTCAAATTCTCTTTGTGTGGTTCTCCTAGTTAAACATTACAATATTAAATTACAAATACAAATGAGGGTTCTTTGTTTTATTATTTATGTCCTCAACATATTTCTAATGGGGTCTTAAAATAAGTTGTCTGTGATGTTCTTTTGTTGTCTCTGCTAATGAAAATATGAACTTTCTTAGGTTCTAATTGGTTTTTAAGCCATGTTCCTAGTATCAGTGAGTCAGTACATTCCCTTTGTTTATAACAGAGATTTACTGCCCATTAACTTTGATTCTGTTTCTCCTGAGCAGCTATACATTCCCCAGAAGATTAAATTCTTGTAAATATTTTTCTCTTTGCAGTGAGGAGCTACGGAAAGAAGCACGACAGCTGAAACGTGAACTGCTGGAAGCAAAGCAGAAAAAAGAAGAAACAGCTTTAAAACCCAAAGAAAAGGAAGGTAAGAGTATACTATAGCAGGTATTGTGCAGATCTCCTGTTAACACTCCAGTTTTAAAGTTTTTAGTAATTTTGTATTTCAGGTGGATAAAAGTGGACATTTCATTGTTGAAATGTAGATTTTTTTCCCAAGAAAATTAGTTTTCCCTAATAATGGTAGTAATGTATCAGTATGTAAATAAATTGTACAGATAGCATTGATTCTTTCAAACAAAGTAGTATTTGTCCTTCCAAACATTCTTTAGTGACATCTATGTAGTTGGGTAGGAGTCTGGATATGAAATATCATGACATATGATTTAATTATTTGTTGGGGACATACCTGTTCTGAAATCTGACTTGGAAAGTCATCTAGACATTCTGACTTGGAAAAGTACTTAAATGCAGATGGTTAACTTTGAACTCAAAGCTACTAACTTCAAACTTTTATGCATCTTATGACATCAGGGGAACACAAATGCAGAAAGTCAGTTCCCTGTTTATCTTCTATAACCTTAACAAAATGGGATCTTCAGATGCCCACTTCTTTGTCAGACGAATTTTATATTCTATTTATTTCTAAATGTACATAAATTGCTAAGTTTTGAATAGTACATAAGGTGTGCGTTTTAGTGCAGGTGGATGTAACACCCTTTATTAGCTGAACTAAGAGAAAAAAAGGACTTCTTTTAAGCACTCTGGAGTTGATAGACACATTTCTGGAGTGGATTCTTGGTCCAGTTCTCAATACCATAAGAAAACTCAAAGAAAATATATAATTATTCAGAAAAAAATCCAGATGACACACAATTTAGAAGAGTGGTGAAAAGTAGAACATCATTTTTAGAAAAACTCATGGAATCTCTTGAATAACGGGTAAACTTCATAGCAACCAGTTTGGCAAAGTAAAATATATAGTATTTCAAACTTGTATGTGAAATCTGGCACCAAATTTTACAAAGTAGTAGCTCTGAAAATGTTGTAAGAATCATGCTCAATCACTGAATTAGTAAAAAATCTCATTGACAAGATAAAGAATGCTATCACTAGCCATGTAAAAAAAGAACTGCAAGTGTAGAAAAGGTGAAGAGTAGTCCTTATATACATCTATGAAAAATTATATTGAATAGTGCCATGTATGGCAGTTGTAATACCATCACTTAAACGTTATCCCTGTTCTGGTGCCAGTTAAGTCAGAGGACTTATTGCAGAGTAATTTGAGTAAATTCACCTTTACAGGGACAGAATAAAGCAATTCTTGGGCAACACTCATAGTTACTACTATGGTACAGTTTTGAATTATATGTTTTATTCAAGGAGAAAAAGAAGGAAAGGGAGCTTATATACTAGGGTTCTTGTTTTACTTTATTTGAAATAAATAGCAGGTAGGATATAAACCTATTGAAAATCTGTAAGTAACCGGTAATGGTGAAAATAACCTTGAATAGTCTTGGTTTTCCTTTTTGTGATTACTGTCAGAGCACAGGAAGGCGTCTGTTCCAGTTCCTGTTGAGAAATATATATGGCAGGAAAGAACCTATTCACTAAGTTCTTGGAGTACTTAACTAAAAATTGTAAAAATAAACGGGTTCTAAAACTTAAGACAAAATTAAGAAGACATTAAATGAGATGCAAATAATGAAGGGCAAAATGATTGATGAAAATACAGTAACAGGACACGAATGAGCAAGAAGAGTAGGTTGTCTTTGGCTAAACAAAGAGAAAATAAGCATTATTGCTTGTTTTCACTGTGACTTTAGCATAGCAGTCTACTTTGATCACATGATTTCATGTGGTCAGTGACATAGAAGGAAGCGCTCAGGTACAGAACAAGCAAACTAGAAACTACTTAGATAATTATGTGCCTTACAATAATTTTAACTTGAGGGCATTCACTGAAGCATACTAGCGAGTTGACTAAAGCTGTTTCAGAGACATTAATAAAACATTAACAAAGTGCTTTAATAAAATTGCTTGTAATCAAACTGGAAAGCGGGATTCCTGGAAATCTCTTTATTAGTGATCTGGAAAAAACAACAGATTATCTTTATTAAATTTGCAAACTAAAACATATATGGGCCAGGGTATGAGAAGATGAAAGAAAAACATAAAGAAAAATATGAACTTACATGCTAAGGTTGCATTTTCACATGCAGTTATTAAAAGCGAAGAGCTGAGTGGCTCGTTCCTTTCCACTAGTCTGTGTTGAAGCTTTTACTGATCTGATTAATTTAAATTCAAAGGAGAGTGTCCCTTTTTTTTTCTTTGGTAGGGTAGTTTTCTGCTGGGGTGTTAGATTGAGTCAGTTGATAGAAGTTAAAAGACAGGTAAAGATTAAAAAAATACGTTTACCTTGGGAGTCTGGGGAAAAAAGCTTTAGTAGGTCATTTGTGTCTCTCACAAATTATGAGTTGCACGAATACAAGATGTCACAGGGCACTTATGCAGCTTAAAGTCTAGGCAACATGAAAGCTGAAAGCAAGTTGATAGTGCTATGCTATTGAAAAAAAACAACTGTAGTGTAAAATGTAGAATATGGACTTGTATGCAAGACAGACTCATTTTCTGTTCAGCCTGAGCACATCTTCAGCCTGAATCCTTTGCTCAGTTTTGGCAGTTGCACTTGAAAAAAGAGGCATCTTAAGGGACCACAGAGGAGAGCAACAAAGTTGATTGATGATCTGGAAAGCATAATATTTGAAGATTGTGGGAACTGGGGCTGTTTAGTTTAGAGAAGAGATGACTTTGTAAAAGGAGACATATTAATGATCATCAAGAATGTTAAAGGCTTCTGTGGAGATGAAATTATTCTATGTAGTTCCCATGGAGAGGACAGTAGATATTAGGCTTCAATTGCAACTAAAGAGCTTCAGGTTGAATGTTAGGGAAAACTTCTTAAAGATAAGTATTGGAATAGATGACCTACAAAGTGGAACTTTTCAATATCAGATTAGTCAAATACTTCTTAGGACTGTTGCAGAAAAGATTGATCCAGCCATTTGGGAGGGATAGGCTTAGATGTTCTGTTTTTCAAGATTCTGTGAAGCACAACTTAAACAAAATAAAGGTAAGAGCTGACCTGGAAAAAGGTTTTGCTGGGAAGGAGAAACTAAGCATCTTGTTAACAGTGATAGTAGGTGGAAGCATTACCGAAAGTGTTGTATTTACCATCGCTGTGAGTCTTTAAATCAAGCAGTTAAAATAAAGGCTTGATCATAACTCTGCCAAAATGATTTAGTAAGGCAGTATTCACTTTACATTTTATTTTCACTTCAAATAACTTATTCTTGTTATCTAGTGAGTTATTTTGTCTATTCACTGAAAAGAGAAATTTAATGTCCTACCGATGTTTCCCTTTTTGAGGAAGTCTTGCACAAATAAATGTATTTTACTGTATGATCAAAAGAAGTAAAAAGTTTTCTGGTGGTAGAGAATCTACCATTACAAAATCCACACCCAAAGGTAACTGTAATAAATTCATTAAACAGCGTTGATATGATTTTGAAGGAGATGAAACTGTTTGTACATTTAGCTACAATGCACATGTAGTGCTTAAAGGTGATGACTGAAAGGCAGATGGAAGATTTAATGTATAACTGGCATATGTTTGGTTTATAAAGGATTCTGGATTAAGAAAAATATAAAAAAAAATATAAGAAAAGGTTTAATTAAGAGATGAGTTTATGATGCCAGACACTTAAAAGTGATCAGAATACTGTTGTGAAATGTCAGAATTTACTGAGCATTACCACTTGGCCTTTTCATTAGACATTTAAGTGAAAAATACGTAAATGATCCTCTGTCTAGCTGTGGATGCATATTGACACTAGTGACATAAAACAGCCATGGAGTTGCCTAAATACCTTCTATTTTGACCGCAGAATTTAGTGAAACCAGTATAATGAATTTTAAAGTGTCAATCATTGAGGGAAAACATGTAAACAAAATATATTGTTGTGATCATATTCCCTTCTGTAAACAGCTAGTTTTGACAAAAGTGATGGCACTGTAGCATAACTACAGATAGTCTTTGGGAAAAGGTTTTGTTAGCTGCCTTTGTGAGGACTTCAGCTGATGTCAAAAAGTATCAAAATGCTGGCAGCATCATCTGGGACTTGCTAAATATCTCTTCCTGTAATGCTGTGTTTCTGATCAGTTACTATGAGCTATATGAAGTTTGTCCGTATAAAGTTTAAAATGGTCAGTTTTCATTTCTGGATTCTACTCACTGGATTTTAGAAATCATTCTCCAGATGTCCTTCACAGACCTATCAATTTTAGACAGTATTTGTCATTTTATGGAAATATGTACAGTTGCATGATAGGTACATTTCTGGTAAAGGAAGGAAGAACTCACAGACTTTAAGAAAACCTGGGGAAAGTTGAAATTTTAGTAGGAATTTTAAGTATAATAAAAGGTTACATCTACATTGGTGTTTTACCGCAGACCAGATGTGCACTTTTGGATGAAGCCGTGCTGGAAGATGCATTCCAGGAACACACCTGATGAGCTCCAAATAGCAGTCTGAAATAGAATGGTCCCTGAATATATAGTGAATGTATCAGGGCTTCAGCATAACAGTTTTGCTCCTGTCTCATAGGCTAATCCTGTTTTCATTGGGTAATGTTAAAATAGCCAAAGTTTTCTTGTCTTTTTTTAATTTCAGCCTTATAACTAGGGGTGACCAAAAGACACAGAAGTGATCCAGAGCTAACTGCCTACATTTTTAAAATCACAGAATCACAGAATGTCAGGGATTGGAAGTGACCTCGAAGGATCATTGAGTCCAATCTCCCTGACAGAGCAGGAACACCTAGATGAGGTTACACAGGAACGTGTCCAGGGGCATTTTGAATGTCTCCAGAGAATTAGACTCCACAACCTGCCTGGGTAGCCTATTCCAGTGTCTGTCACCATCACTGAGAAGAAGTTTCTTCTCATATTTAAGTAGAACCTCCTATGTTCCAGTTTGTACCCGTCTACAATTATGACAAAGCTTTTCTTTTCATAACAGTTTGTGTGGAGCTAAAAGGAGTTTTCTGAAGGTTCCCTTTTTCACTCCCATTTTTCTCTAAGGTCTGTTGTAACATTTCGGATCTGCAACATCAGCTTTGAAGAAGATACAGATTAAAATTTAGAATATATTTCAGAAAGATCAAGTAGCAGCTTGCAACTGCTAACCTAATACTGCTGTCCTGTAGCAATGTTGGGTAGGTTAAGAGGCACGATTTAGTTGATCAGACGCCTCTGAACTGTCTTAATAATTGTGAAAACACTTAGAGTTGCAAATGTTTGTAAGTTTTTATAAAACTAGCATGGTGTTGTATCTTAAACTTCACTTTGGTCTGTGTAACCTCACCTCACTATATTGTACTTTATGGTTACTGTGTTATGCATTTTGAAACAGGACTGTCTACACAGGACTGTCTTATGACTATTGGAAAAACATTATTAGGAAACTATGAATTTACTAATAATCAAGAAACAAAAGTAAATGTCACTACATACTAGATTCTAATACAGGAAGTACTAGATTGGGAAGAGAAGAAAATGTGTGGAAAAAGTAATTGAAAATAAATTCAGAGTCATGTTGAGATGTTAAAAGGTTGTTCCCGTAGTATTAAAGGAAAAATAATTTCACACACAAACTTATAAAATAAAGAAATTGGGAAAGCCACAAATTTCAGATTTGTACTAGAAAACAAATGGAACACTTGTATTATTGTACTTGGTTCCAAGTATTGTACCACCAAAAAAAGATATTGAACAACTGAATACAAACGGCCAAAAAACCCACAAAAAACAAACAAACAAAAGCACACCAAAAACAAACAAAAAACCCCAAACAAACAAACAAAAACACACACACACACACAGAGAAAAAAAAAAAAAAAAACACCACCCACCACAAAACCTGAACTTATTTACTAGAAGACACTTAAAGATATGTCTAATTTAGTTAGGGAGTGGGATGGAAGTGTGGAATCTTAACTATTAAAGATGGTAAGTGAAAGGAAGGATACCTTCACTATGAAAAAGCCATTTACAACTGAAGAATTACAGAATACCCTTTAGAAACACATTAGTTTGAATATAATGAAATCTAACTGAAGTAAAACAGTGTTGTACCTGAGCAAGTAATTTTGCCTCAAAGTTAAAGGCATTTATTATACCTCACTTAGTTCACTTAGTCATTTTTTGACTCTGCCTGTCCTCTTGGGGAATGTGGGATGGAGAGTGAGTTGTGTCTTGGTGTGTCAGGTACATCTGTGCAGATGGTGCAGACACTTGCACAGTGTCTGCCTATGCTCTGGGCTGGCTGCATTAGGAAAAAATGCTAGTTCAGAGGCTATGTAACTGCATTAATATGATTCTGTGCTTGATTAATAAACACTGCATCTCAGCCAAAACTTGCAACTGTAATGGGAGAAATTCACTGAATGCCACGGAACTGTGAGAATAAGCCTTAAGTCATACTGGACCTTTTGCAAGATCAGGGCTAATTCTGCAGGGATGCTAATAAACAGGTGGCAGCATGACATACCTATTTTATAGCCACTGGCATATCTTGGTTAGTATTGGTATCATATTTGGTATCATTACTTCAGATTCTTCATGTTACATATTACGCCTACCTATTTTTTTCTGTGTTAAGAGATTAGAGTAATTAAGGAAGATCAGGGGATGAAAATTTAAGTGTTTACATTGTTTCAAGAGGACAGAGAACAAAACTAATTCCCTTTGTACATGTTTGATTATAACCAGCCTTCCAATTTGTGAATAAGATATTTGACTCTGCCAGACTTCTGTCAAGACCTTACTTTAAATAAGATGTTTTTTCTTTTATGTGACATTTGCTGTGGTGATGCCAGAAATTACATCAAACAGCATAATTTGAGTGCTGAATTACTTCAGCATTTTGAAGTACTTAATCAAATATTTGAAAAAGATACACTTTTCCAAGTTCTATAGTGTAAACCTATGAATATACTTCAATGAAATTTGCTTTAGACAAATACCATATGCCTAGTTGTTCAACTATGTGTTGATTTAAAATAGTAGTATTTAAGTAGTATTTTAGTTTTTTCTTGTTGGAATATTTTTGTAAACTGCCTGATGATCTGTGGATGGTGAAATTTAACTATCACACATGAGAAAACAGAAAAAGCTACAAAATACTATTTGAGCAAAGAAGACTAACAACTAATATAAAAACTAACTTTTAAGTGTAAGAGTTCTACTGAGGCATGAAGTATTTTCTGCTTTAATTTTAATTGTGGTATGGGAATCAAATTATTGAAGTGTTCAGAAAACCCAAAATATAGCAAGGATGCTAATTTAAGATTATGTTTTATTTCTGTTTTGTTACTAAGTTTGAGTAACATCAGTTGCACTTAAAGATTTACATCCTGTCTTACATGGAAAGATGCTTTCTGGAAGTCTGAGACTTTAATAGAGTTGTGCACCCTTGAGAGCATCATGAAAACAACTAAATCCAAATTTTGTTGGTTTGGGCATTGTGCAGCAGAAATACATTAAGTATGAAGATTTTGCAGTATATACAGTGTGCCTGCATTGTATCAATGTATGTGTCTTGAATATGTCACTTTTGCAAACCTTTATGTTTTCTTCCACTATTTACATGGGGTTTTTTTCTCATTTAATCTCATAAGATCATGCTCAGCATCCCTATTCAGTCTTTTCCATGCTAAACTGGATGCTTTTTCCTCTTGTCTCTCTGCAAAAACCTCACTGTAAGCTAGCATTGATCTTAGTGGTAATCTGAAGTGTGTGTCAACTGACATTAAAAAATTAACCACGTTTTAGGCTGGAACTGTGTGTCTAAAAGGTACTGAAGTTCAGAAAACATTCACTAGAAAGTTGCGCTATTGCATATTAAAGTTTACACTGTTTTACAAATCAGTGGGCTCTTTCAAATAAATGTTTTGAAGCTCTAGGAATTACTTCTAAGATTTTATTATTTGAGTTGGCTAAATGAACTCCTAAGTTTGTTCTAGCACTATTGCTTTTTTTTCACTGTAGCAAACTGAAAATCCAGTAATCAGACCTGGAAGCTCATTCTGTAAGCAAATCTATTAATTTATTCATGGTTAGTAAATATTTCCTAACTCTTACCTAACTTGTAGGCAAATAGTGGCTCTTTACAAACTTAGGCAGGCCTGAGCTATAGTAACAGTAACTTAATAGTAGTTAAAAATGTGGAAAAAACTGCAAGTAGAATTAGTCCTAAACCAAATTATACTAGAGAGTATGTTATAAATTCTTTCAAGCAAAACATTTCGTATTGTATTTTCTGGTATATTCATTTTTATACTACTTTACAGTAAGTTAATGGTTTTATTTTCATAGCCGTAGTATTTAAAGCTGGGAGAAATTTTTTTCCTGGATTCTAGAAGATGTATGTTATCTGTCTTAGATCTTAATTATAGAAAGGGGCTTTATGTTCTCCATCTGTCACTTCTGATAGCAATTCCATTTTAATTCATGAAATATTAAGGCATATCTGAATTTCTTTTGTAATTCATAAGGGTTTTGTTTGTTTTGGAACAAAAGGAATTTTTCTTTTCAAGATTTCAATCTCATTAAGATTTTTAAAATCAGTACTGCATGTCTCTGTAATTCCAAGAGAATGCAATATAAACTGGATATTGATGAATAGCTGGAAGTGGAATGTACTGCACAAATACAGGAATATGTTTAGGCCTTGTATTTTAATGCACAAAAACATTCAGTGATAACTTCTTTCATTTCAAATAAGAAGTTGTCCAGGGTTTTCCATTATTTGTTTTCCCCTTTGGTATTAAGTGTAGCTATACCATGCATTTCTTGGAACTTCTATCATGTGAAATGTGTCCTCTGAGTTGCTAAAGAATGCTTTTGAGATACTGATGAAAGTTAACGGGTCTACCTCATTTAAAACGTATACAAACACTGCTAAATAAACTGGGCTGCCTTTTAGTACAGATTGCTTTGTGGATTCTTGTTGTTATCTTGCCTCGGTTCTGCATGAACTCATGATTGTATATGCAAAGTGCATTACGAGAGTTAATGGGATTACTGTTGTGAAGTTCAGCATATCATGAATGTTGTAATGCTAGATACTTAGGACTGTTTGTGTAAAAATCTTGATGCTAGCTGTACCTCATAAAACAAAATTCTTTCATTGATCCTTGCCAGCGCTGTAGGCTCACTCTTTTTTATGGCGACATTAAACCTTCAGAAACAGCGTGTATTTTTCTCTGCCACAGTATATATGGTTTCTAGTCTTCTGAAGATTAGTGTGTTTCTGGTAATACTTTCAGCAAACCAAACTGCTTCTTTTTCCAATAAATATTTTATGTGAAGCTTCTTTATCTCTTTCTTAAAAAGGCAACAGAATATCTAGATTTTATACAGGTTATATACAGGCCTTTATTACAAGGACAGACATTATTACAAGGTTTGTCAAGACTGATACAAATAACTACATGATAAAATAATGAAGTTCACACTGTAGAAAATTCTATGCATACTGTCAGAAATACATTTGCCCTAAATTGTACCTTACCTGCACCAGAATTGGTGTACGTCCTAAGCCAAAGTTACCCACCTGCAGTGCCAGCAATGAAGCCCAGTCATTAAGGCCAATATGGCTAAGAAGTGATCGTGTTTTCCTGATCTACCACACTCAGCAGGCCTAGAACTCATACTTTGTGGTTTTCATAAAGTGGAAGATAAAATTCAGTTCCAGTTTCCAAAATAGAGCATGTCTGATGCAACTTTTTGGAGTGTTTATTATGCTGTTAAATTTACCAGGTGCTTTAGGCATTAAGCTTAACAGTATTTTATCAAGCTCTCTCTTCTGTTCCACTTCCTATTTGGGGATTGTTCCAAAACCATCCAGACTACCATTCAGTTCAATTCAACAACCTTCGATCAAGTTCTCCTGTCTTTGTTATACTTCTGCAATTTTGTAGTTAAAAAGAGACATCATTTGAACTGTTCCTAATTCAAGTATGAGCAAAATAAACACTTCCGTATTTTTTTTTAAGTCAATCTCTTCCTTTCTGGTTTAAAGACTTCTGAATCTTGTCCTTAGTGTCAGGCTGTCATTAGAAACCATGTCCCAAAACCAAAGTTTTGGGTTAGATTACAGCATCAGGTTGGCAAGTGTTACTCCTTAAAGGAATATTTCAGGATAGAAGAATCTATCTGAAAGAAAATAAATTATTTAAATGCTAAAGTTTTTTTCACAGTAAGATGAAGGATCTGAAGTTACTAAATAAGTAGCAATGTACTTATGAATTCTGTTTAAAGTAGGATGACGTGTATCTTTAATAAGGAAGGTTGTATTTTTCTGTTGTTTTTCTGTTGAGTTTTTTTGTTTTGTTTGTTTGTTTACCTGCCCTCACTTATTGACAGAATGTACACAGCAACTTGTTCAAACTAAGGAAAAAACCCCCTTGTGTTGCCTGATGCTGTTAACACTTTGTGATGAGATGCCATCTCTGTAACTTAAGCTAGCATCTTCTGGATCCTGCAGTGCTTAAATAAGGCATTTAATTATTATTTCACTATTGTGCATCCATGTTATGTTTCATTCCTTTTTGTCTGAATAAATCCTCTTGGATCAAGGAGTTTGAAGCTTAAATATTTTAATAGCGATGTAATGATTCTTATACCTTTGCAGGATCAGCAAACTGGATGTAAATTCATCAAGCTTGTTGTGAAGATCATGTCCATGTATGCTGCTGTGGTTCCTCTTTTTTTCAACTCTCTTGCAAAAGATTTGAAGGGACTTTGGGATGCTGACTGGGAGATATAAACTAATAGCCAGCAATCTGTTTTTACATGTTAAAAGGGTTCTTTCCACCAAAACATCTCTCTCAAAGATGTTTCCTTTTGTTTGCTAGTTACCTGAGATTATTAATGAAGAAACAAAATAATTTTGTCAAAGAATTGCTACTTATAAAAATTAAATATTTTGTTTATAAGAAAAAGTAGACACTGTCATTTTGAAATGACTGGAGTTTTCAGAAGTTTTAGAGTGTGCTAGAAACGCATTGACTTAGGAACTTTTGAAAATCCTTCCTGTTGTGTTTCTTGCTTTTAATGTGGAGTAATAGGTTGTAAGACCTCATGGAGAAATACAAGCATGTCGTTAAGCCATTTTAATGAAAGCTGCAGAAATACGATGCATACAAGTGCGTAATTGTTTTGGTTGACTCACTCTGAAGTTAGTTCAGGTGGATCTGATTATCTTTTGTCTGACTTATGAAAAAGCTTTCCTAGGAAGCAGAGAGAATGAACTTGAGGATTAGAAAAACTCTGACAGGCAAAGACCCAAGAAAACAATAATCTCAAGAGAAGGCTTAAACTGAAATTTAAATTGTATGTGTTAACAGTAAGTGACAACCATATGAGTGTCATTAAAAAAAAAAAAAAAAAAAAAAGAAAACACACAACTGCAGGGCAATTTATCCTATTTGTATGAGAATTATATTTGAACTGCAATAGATGACACTAAAAGCTTAGTCAAAAGACATGTAGGACTAAGGATCACATCTTCTTTTAATTCAGCATATGTATATCGAAGTCTGGATCACAGGTTTAAATGTTTATGGCCAGCTTAAGAGTGACATTTTCCTAAGTTTTCAAGAACAGTATTCCCAAGTCTTTTGGCTGTCAGAGGTGGGCAATTATACTTATCATCAAGTAAATGAGATTAATTTTAAAGCACACCTTTAGGTAAATTTCACCTGGAAGATTGTTTTCTACAAGAAAGCAGGTGGTTTTGTTGATGAAGTTATTTATCTAGAGGATAAATGTCAGTAAAACAAGTAAAACAAAGTCAGTAAAACAAAGGTGATATGTTGTTTCCACACAGTCAACAAGTTTTATTTGGTCCATACATTTGTGCAAAAACTAGTGTTTTGTCTTCACAAGGGGTTGGTCTTGAATTAAGAATGAGGTTTTTTATTAGTAGAGGAGACAGAGGTAATGGGGCTCAGTTATTGTGATTCATTATTTCTCTCAGGTTCATCTGATATGGTGGTGCATGAGATTTTATGGCAGATTTGATTTCATTCATTCAGCTGTTTAATCACCCCTAAGTATCTGTAATTCTGTGTTCTTCATTCTATCCAGCATGTCAACGGGAAAACAGGAAAAAAGGAAATAAAATCAAACAAACAAAACCTAAATGAAACAAAACAAAAACCCAGCTCTGAATGATATTATGTATGTTTGATTGTTTTCCCAATAGTCCTTAAATATATGTGTAAATGTGCAACATATACATTAGGATTAAAGAAAATAAGGTATTTTATTTGTAGAACTATATAGACAAATATTTTATATGCAGATATACCAATACAAATTTATTTCCTATGTTTGTAAACTTTAGAGAAAACTTCAGATGAGTGAGAAATTTCATTTGGAATCAGAAGTCTTCTCTATGTAGCTGTCAGCAGTCATCTAAAAAAAAAAATTATACAAGGTTTTATTTAGATTTACAGTTCATCAGGCTGTATAACCTGAAAAATGTTGAAACAATTCTCTCCATAATTTTCTATTCTTCATTTGCAATTGACTCAGGAAGGTTTTGTTCTTCTGTTCCTCATGAGGAATAACAATCCTGTAAATATGTGTAAATGAATTTCAAGTATACGAAATCAATATATGAAATGTCTTAATGCTATTCAAAAGGAAGAGAATGTGAAAGAATGGTGTTTGTCAATTTTTTAATTGATGTTTTGTCATCTTAAATTATTCATTTTTCATGGCAGTGGATATTCTACAGAGAAGAAACTATTATAAGACAAAGGAGAATAGCTGCTGACTAGTCGATATATTACTTTGTTACTACAGAGTTTTTTTTCCTGATTGACAAGATGTGCACTGTTTAAAGTAAAAGTTTTATGGGGTTTTTCCCTATTGCAAGGTCAAGGACTTTATTTGTATCTACTTCAGCTTACAAAACAGTAAAACTGTACCTTTGTCTATAAGCACTATTTGTCTACTCTGTAAGACATAGTCACAGAATATTAATACAACAAAACAGTTTGGCTGCTCCAAGAAAGATCTTCAGAAATTAAGGTGAACTTGTTAAAGGAATTTCAACAATTTTCATTTCTCAACATAAGAGTTTTTATTTCTATTACCCTGCTTTTCCTGGCTCCATAATAAGACAAAATTGAAACAAAAATTTTTGGATTTGCTGTCTGCCTGATAGACTTTTGTGTTTTTCATTTCAGCAAGTAGCAAATCATTCTACATGCTGAGAAAGCAATACATCTGAAGTGTTTTATGGAAATGTTTTGCTTGGTATTTCAGAAGTCACAAATGATCTCAAAATAATACTAAATCATAAACCAAAATTTAATTTGTTTAATCAAATGTGTTTTCATATTCAGAGGAGGAACCTGCTCCAAACAGTGTTGTTGAAGAATACCTTCAGGAGAAGAGAAGATATGAAGACAAGCGGAAGCAGCAGCCAAAGAAAGGGGTTTCTCGTGAAGATCAGGTAATAAATTGACAACATGGGGAAAAGAAGTCCAGAAGAGTTCTGAAAATGTTTGTCTCTGTCTTTTTTCATCTTCCATTAAAAGAACCTTATTATTTGTAAAAATAAATGTGCACTCTTTGATCCCCTACTTTGATTACCCAGGTAGACAAGGAAGTGAATTTTCAATATGTTTTTAAAAGTGCTATCAATTTAGTCACTAAAATCTTCCAAAAGGAAATGCTACCCACAAAGAGGTATCTTTGATTACATTTACAAGAGTTTGCATTTCTATACAGTGCTTTCCTTAGCTCTTCTGCTTGCCCTAAGATAACGCTGGGACAGACGTTTGCATACTTGGCATCTGTCCAAGCGGGGTTCTTTAACATTTTAAATTATATTTTAAAGAGATTAAATTCATCCATACCTTATGGTGTAATGAACAGAAATAGTTTTTGACTGAACTGTTAAATGAAAACCTTTTTTAAATATAAAGAAAAATATTTTTCAAAATTAGTTGGGATGTATGTAGACGTCAGTATGCAAATATGAGTGAAGTAAAGTTTAACACAAATATTTGGGTTTTTTTCTAAAATTGTAAAGATTGAAACTGTTAAATGTATGAAACTGCCTGTGACGTGGAAAATACTATTAACTTAAAATCTGTGCTGGACATCAAGTGCATTGGTTTCTAAGTACATGTCAATTCAGCTAAGAAGATGTTCATATTCAACTGTTGAAGCTAGAAGAGGTTGGAAACTTGAGGCTTAGTAACTTCAAAGCATTGGCTGGGAAACCTTTATACATGTGGCAAGGTGATTTAGCTCTAATCTAAGAAGTTTATGGAAACTTTGTACATTCAAAAGCCCATTAACTTTGAATCAAAGAGTACTAAAGCTCTGTTGGCAATGCGGATCAAGGGACTTAAAACCACTTCTAACAAATTTGTATCAGCTCTGTTTGGGCATCACAGGAAAACATGATGATAGGGATGTTTTTTTTAAATTATCTTAATTCTTATTTATGCAGCTCTCCTTGAAACTATTCAACAATAATTATCAAGTTCTTTGTAATGCATTTCACTTGTGGGGAGCTGCTTCTAGCCCTGCATGCCTCCTACCTGGTCCTACAGCACAATACCGTTTTCCATCCTCTGTACAAGAATTAAAGAAGATGGGGAAATATGTGTCTCCTTACCATACTAGATATTGGAAGTCATAACCTTATAATTCTACAAGGGTCAATTTATAAAGTTATTTGATTCACAGTGTGGCATCTAATCACTCACTGCAAAAATGCCTACTAAGACATTTCAAAATTATTTCTATTACCAAGGCTATTCACAGGAATGCTGGCATAAGAGAAAATTAGACAAGACATGAGGAATGTGGCTTTGGTTGGTCACAGTTTCATATAAAAAGGGTTAGCTGGTTTTCATCTGATAGTGTAGGCAGAGATTTGCTATCATGTCAGATGTTGCAAGTATGTGGTTTGTTTGCAACAGCATGGAAAGCTATAAAACTTGAATAATCTGCAGGTCCAAATAACGTTGAAACTTTCCTGTCTCCCATCTTAAACAGGAGATTAAACAGAAAATAAAGAAAATAAATGCAAAAAAACCCTCTCCAAAACCTGCCTTTGGCAGTGCTAAAATATGTTTTTGAAAGAATTTAAAAGCCAGGAAACTCCTAAAGCTAAGATTGCTCCCAGAAGGAGATTTGATTCCAGTGAACACTTCTGGTATTTCCTATTTCTGTTTTCTATTCTTGTTTAGTTTTTATTCTTTTAAATTTGAAAAACTTGACCAAACAAAACTAAACAGCCATACAGAGGTGTTTTACAACATAGGTGGCCAATCTATCACCTGCAGATCAAATGTAGCCTGCCACATAAATTCAGTCAAGTGCTTATTCCCTGATACACTTTCCTTTCCAGGAATGTCTCAAATATGAGCAAGAAATAAGTTGTGGGCTGTGCAAATTATTCTTATGGTCTGCCCTTTTTTTTGAAGAGCCCATCACAAGGCTCAGGCATACAATTCTTGTACATTCAAAATTTCATTCCAGGTGATCAGAAACAAGACCTGCAGTACTGTCTTCAGGTGTCACCCACGATTTGGTGGCTTTGTAGTAGCTGAAAGACTGGACAGTGTCAGCTAGAGAGTAAATACAAAATATAAATCAGTATCTACAGTGTTTCGTTCAAATTCATATCAAAGATCTCTCTTCCAGCTCATTGTACTATTTCTCAAAATAATCATAGTTTCAAGATGATGTATATACCTGTTGTTGTGTACACATAGCTTCTCTAAAACCATGTATTTAATTTCAGACACTGGCACTGTTGGACCGATTTAAATCAAAGTTAACCCAGGCAATTGAAGAAACTCCTGAAAATGAGGTTTCTGAACCAGAAGAAGATACTGATGAGGGATGGTGAGTTTTTGAATTTGACTTTTGTGTTTACTGCTGGAAATGCTACTGCATTAACATAGTCTCACTATTAAGTATAAATTTAAGGAGCAGCAGAAATACTGAGTGTGAAGAGAGCTGCATAGGAGGAGTCAGCTAAAACATACTGGTTTAGCACTCTGGAAAATAAGGCAGAAGAGTAGAAGACATTTTCCTTTGCATAGTTGTAAGTCCTACTAGAATTCTGTCTTTGGGGTGCTAAGTATTTTAACTTAGATGGATGAGACACAAATAGACTCATCTGAAGTGCAGGGTGACCCCAAGGAAGCAGGGCAGAAGCACTGAAATCGATAAAGCACTGCATAATTTAGGACCTCAACACCTTCTAATCAAGGAAGCAACTTGTACCATATTGTCTTATGCTCATTTTCCATCTAAAGAACCCACTTAAAATAGGAAAGGGGATAAAAATCAATATGATGTGTGTTGCTGAAGTCCTAGACTGCAAGCTGTTTTATGGTAATAAAAATATCTGCAGAAAATCTCTATTAAAAAGGCAAAAAAAACACAGCAAAAAATGTTATGAAAGGATAGGTCATGTTTTTATAAGGCGAACAATATAGCTGGTCTACTAAAATAGGCTATCTCTGCCTACAACTTTTTCCTTAGTTGTATGCATAAGCCACCCCAGCTACACCGAAACTACTACTACAATAGAAACTTTAACACATTTCTTGACAAGAGTTTTAGGAGAAACAATATTTCTGTGTATCAGATAACTTAAAGTTGTTGAGTGAAAACATGTCGGGTGTACCCTTATGATCTTTCTAAAGGCTTCTTCTTGGGAGAGGGAAACCAATGGGATACCTACCTACCTGGAAATCTCCAAACTAGCACCAGTAACTAGACATGAAAAAAACTGAATTGCAATAAGGAGAAAAATGTACAAACATGTACATTAGACATCCTTTTAAAATAGAAAATGAATGATTAAATGTGATCGAAACATCCTGCATCTGTTTTGAGAGGACTCATACAAAATTGTAAGATAACCATGTTAATGAAGTTGTTTTTCTCCAATGAGAATACAGCATTGTTAGGAAGTGCAGAGTGTCTAAATAACTTAGTTATTTTTACTGTCATTCTATTAATACAAATGAAAGAGATATGCATACTGAAGTGAGAAGAGATACCGTAAAGAAGACTGTGAGGGAAGATAATATACTGAAGGAAAAATGTTTGTTACATTTTAACTCACATTTTTTTCCACATGTTGATAAATTAAATGATTCGACTATCTGTAAGTTACACATCAAGTTACAGTAAGCTATATTACAATAAAGCTTATTTTTTATATATTGAATCAATATCTTAAAGCTATTTGAAGATATATTCCATTTAAAAGAAAAAAAACAGTAGGTCATGAAAAATAAGCTGAATTGCAAATTCTAAGACCAGTTATGTTGATGAGACTAAAATTTTAGATCAGTCTTAGATAACTTTTTCTTTCTAGTTTGTATCATATACATGATGAATCATTGTATATATTTTAATTTAGTAAGATGAAGCTACATAGAGTCTACAACTTCACCTTCACACCTTCTTGTTTTTCACTGAACTGAGCTGAGACCTGTCCTGATTTTGTTAAAAACAAGACCAGTTTCTCTTTTAGTGAATTTTCCTCTCAGCTAAGTTCTTCTAAGTGCCTTCTAAGTAACTGCATATTTTTCTCAGACACTGTGCTCGGTGCTGGTAAGATGACCAATGGAATGCTAAAGGGGCTCATGTTTAGATTTATTACTATGGTAACCAAGGTTAACTGATAATGGGACATGTTTGCTGGGAGGGGTGGACATAACAGGTGACTAAAACTTAACAACTGAATATTCCATCCGATAATCGTCATACCTGCTATATAAGAGGGTGATCATGAGGGTCACGCTCTCTTCGACCATGGCCGGCGTCTGGAGAGGACCTTGTCTGTTTGCCTGCGATCTATAGGCCTCAGGTCCCACATCCCTGAACTCCAGTTTCTGTTTTGCTGTGAAGTCCCACCCATGACTTCCAGGTGCCTGCCCTGCAGCTGCTGGAACCACACCAGGTCCCAGCTCTGCCACTGCTGGAGTCATGCCAACTCCATATCAGGCATTCAAGATTGGTTTTGTATATTTTGTATATTTTCTCCATTTATTAGTAGCATAGTAAAACTTAAAATCTTTTCCAACTTGCAAGACTCTTTCTAACTTGAAGTCCCTCTTTCTTATTTTTCTATCTCCTTTTATGGTGGGAGGGATTAACAGAGGGCATCTGCCATGGTTTATTGTCACCTTGCTTTAAACCCTGACAGACCTCACGAGGGAAATTCTAGGATTTGCAGAAAACTTCAGGCATATGTATTGGCAGAAAGACTAACATTAGTAGTACAGCACCTAGTGTAGAATTATTGCAGTTTATAAAACAACATTTTTACATAAGTAGTGTGTAATGAGTGCATTTATTATGTTATTATAGAATCACTTGGGAAGTTACATTTCATATTTTGGGACTAAAGTTTACATTTTCAGTGCCTTTGTTGTACTGGAATATTTGGGACAACTATAGTGAATGTGATTTTTAAGATCTTTCTTAATTCCCATCTACTCCTCAAAATACAGTAATTCTACTTTATTTGATTTATAGTAAATAATTAGTGCATGGCATATGCATATATGATATGCACAAATTATGTGATTCCTCCGGGCCATTTTGTAGGTCATGGTTGCTGTTTTTATGGGGAGTGAAATCCTGCCAGTGTGCTTTGCTCTACTGTCAGGGTGTGTTATCTGAGGTAAAATGATTGCTTCTAAGACATTTTTATGTGTCCACATGAGTGGCCACACATTGAGGTATAATTTTCATTTTCTGTCAAGATAGAAACCATTACCAATTTGTTATGTTTTCTTTTATTTGGCAAACTTCTCCCTGCATATTTGGCTGAGCTGCTGTATTGGCATGGAGCTTAGCAGACATTTGGGCACTTTTCAGCAGCATTCTACTTTTTATGCAAGAAAAAAAGAAGAAATATGACTCTATTGTAAACAGTGTGTATGGTGTTTGATAATTATTACCAGATTTTACAGTCTAAGAAGGCATCTGAGGAAGTATCATGAAGAGAGCTGAAGAGAAATGCATAATACTGAGTTTTAACATGAAATACCAGAATCTTTGCTGAGACATTCTATTGCAAACTCTGCTGCTATGCAAGAACGATTATATGTATCTGTCTGCAGCAATCAAAATCCAATTTCCCCTACAGAATTCAAAAGTAACAAAATAAACATGGTATGTACTGCCAGAAAGGGTATTCATAGCAATAAAAATGTCTGCAAACAAGAAGACAGGCACATTTTTACAGCATCTGGGCACCTCAGGAGACATGCTTGACCCTGGTTCTTCCCAGTGTAAGCATTATGGTCCTTATAGTTCCATATTGAGAACTATTACTTATGCTTTTCTTTTGATGAATTGTCCGTACTACTGATTATTAGTTGTTCTTTATTTGCTTACAGTCCAAAGATGAAAGAGTCAGATGTATTATTTCATTCTTTTTCACAGAAGTTGTGCAGAATGCAGCAGAGGGAGGGAAAGATGATTTGGCAGAACTCAGTTTCTCATTCTGAGCTTTAAGTCTTATCTAATAAGACTTTTCCTCAAAATGTAGATGAGATCCACTACAGCGGCAGTGAGGTGTCATCTACTTAGAGACTAGTAGTATGAAAACCAAATATGTCACAGCAGAAGACCCAGCTGGAATAATTCATCTGCTTGATACCTCTTATCTGGATTACTGGATAGGTCTGAATTTGAAAGTGGAAACACTGCACAGGCTACACTTTATACAGAATGCTGCTGCTTCTCATCTTCTTTAGGATGTCGACTACTGTATACGTATAGTTGCATGCATGTGACACCCAGCCAGGTTATAGTGCCACTTCAGGGCTCTGATTATAATATGAAATAGTTACAGCTGTAGTAAATCCCAGATTTCAGTCCAGAAAGTGTTATGGCAACTGCAGGTAATGAAACTGGTCCTGTGAACATGACATAAAATATTTTTCATAGAGAGACTCCAGCTATGGGTGAAAAAAATACATATGCAATCAAGTATATTGAAAGATTGATTGCTTTAGTTAAGCTGTGCAAAATATTCCTCTTCAAATAGGCTTAGAGTGATACTATTCCGAAACACCCTCCCATGAAGTAATTCTGAGAGTTCTGAGTGGTTCATCTCTCTTTTGAAGTGTGAAATCTGAGACTAGATACAACACTCAGCTAAATCTTTGTCAGTGTTGAGTAGAAGGCCCTTCTACGTGACAAAATCCGTTTCCTACTGAACAGTTGCCTAACCTAGCTCTGTCTTGTACCCATGCTGTTGATTGCTCTTATCAAAATTCAGCCATTGCTCTTTCTGAATGGTAGCCTGTTTTTCTTACTACTACTCCTGTTTGCCAAAATCACATACATTCTAAATACTCCAATAAACTTTCAAATACTTCTTCACAAATCTTCGTATTATACATATGTTCTGTAATTATATTCTTTTCCAGTAAAGTCATAAGTGGAAGTGAACTAACCAACCCTGCCACATTAATCTTTTCCCTTTGACATTGAACTGTGGCTATCTACTACTAAAAATAGGGCTCTTCAGCTGAATTTTTACCCGTCTTACATCTTTATGAAAAGAAATATATATCTACACTTTTTCCAGATGGAATATAGTTCTGTGTGGAAGGAACGGATTTTCTGCTATGAAAATCCACCTGTCATATCCTTAACCAAAATTCTGGATTATCTTTCACTCTTCCCTCTCTGATTTTAGAAAACAAGCAGGGGCTTCCTGAAACTGCTAGATTTATTGACATAAATATTTCTGTTCCTATGAGAAATTTTACAATCCTGAGGATTTTTGAGCTGAGGATTTTTGAGCTGATGGAATTTTCTACAGAAAACAACCCACCATTTTCCTTCTTCAGGCTCACCTGGCTGCCAAGTCAATTTAACATATTTCTACGCAGGGTCTCTAGTGTTTGTACTTTCTAACACATAAAATGCACAAGAAGGTTTACAAACCAAACTCTGGTACCGTTCTTGAATTTAAAGCTTAGTTATCATAAAGAAGTAACCCAAAACTCAAAAGGAGCAGTACTCCATGCCATTAAAAAAAATACATTGCGCACTAAAGCAATCAAGTTTAATGTAGCTTATAAAATCTGGAAGATGCTAGCAGATCACAGTGATTTTTTTTTTGGTGGCATTGTTGAAAAGATATGCCTATCCATTCAGAAGGCATTGGTGAACGATGCATCGAGGCAATATTCTGTTCTTGCTTGAAAATCATTTGCATGGTGGTAATCTGAGTCCTGAGAAGTATGGGTTTACATTATTGTTATTTCTTAAGTTTGTATTTGATGGAAGATGCCCAGTTCATCCTGCTGGACATTCAATATTCAGTGTAGAAACTGGAATGTTAACATGTGAAAACTGTTCCTTACCAGATGAGCATGATGCCACCAGGGAATCAAAGTTTGTATCATCCTCATTGGAAGGGTTTGGTCTATTATTAATCCCATAAATTCACAATTCAGGGTTGCAAGTAGACCTCCAGTTGATTCTGGCATTTGTGTTACAGTGGAGACCAGTAATTTTTCCTTCATTCTACATCCAGCTAGACATTTAGGATTTCTTCTTCTGGATTCAGATCTCATCACTGGCCTCTATCTACTCTCAGTAATGCACTCTACAACCATTTACAGTTTGACTGTGATTGCCAGCATGCTATGTAGTTCATTTAATTAATGGCACATGATGCCAGTGCTTCATAACCAAACCATTGCAGCATTTCCTGGGTGAAATGTAAGGTGTTGGGGGTGAACTATGAAGCTTCTTAATCTTTAAAAGAGATTAGCTTTTTCATTCCCCATGGAATGCTGTCATAGCTATAACTAGGCAACAAATGTAAATGAGACAGTCACTTAAATATTTTTGGGAGGATGTCTAGACTCTGAAACTTACTCTTTCTTTTGATATGAAATAACATAAACCCTTCCAGCTTTCAGATATGCTGTGGGACAAGAAAGAATGAGTGAAATGGGAATTTGGAGTAAGATTATGGTTTTTCACATGGTTTTTCAGTTTAAAATTCTTATGGTTAGTTACCTTTGCTGAGTGTGAGCTATTCTAAATGCTAGTTGATTTGAGGGGTAGGAAAAATAGGCATTTTTTAAAATCAAAGTGAATAAATCAATGCCTGAAACTGCCTGTCACCTTACAGTCAAAAGGTTGTTGTGAAAATTACATGAGAGTAAAGGTCTTCCATCTCAAGCAAAAAGACATTTTAGATCTTGCTTTATAGATTGTTTCATGTGCGTGTTGTGTAATTACTAATGTTGGCGTGACTATTGTTATATGAGTTATGTATGACAAACCTCATTTTAGATAGCAAGTATTAAAAACAATTAAAGTGGGAATTTAATGGCATTGTTCACTTAAATAAATCACTTCAAAATCTTGTGGCTCCTACGAGGCTTTTAAAAATATCTTCTTCCTGGTCACAAAATATTATTTTGATTTGTACAGTGATGCTTTGCATGGATCTCATCACCTAATTATAGCAAAAAAATAAAAGGAACTGCTCTGTTTTTACTAATTTATTGCTTCTCTGGTCAAAAATCTCATTGAAGTTCGGTGTTAACCATTTAAAATGCAGTCTGATTTATATATGTCAGATTCTGTAATCTCTTCTGAATTTTGCAAAACTACTATGGAGGCCAGTTGAATATTTTGACAACGTTGGGTGCTAATGCTGATTTATTTCTGCCAGGACATTCATTGCAACTTGACTGTATAATTTTTCAGCTAGTTTGTAGAAATAGTTGTGTTTTGCTCCAGAACAATTAAAAAATAAATCTGTATATTCAACAAAGGTATTCCCTGCCCAGCATCAATAGTTATGTCCTTTATGTTCTTTAATAAATGTTTTTGTTGATAATACAAGTTAAAATTCCTTCAAAATATTTAGCGTTGCTTTCAGTGAGAAATCTGTTGCAGTTAGGAGTGGGAACACACAGTATTTCATTTATTTTCTGTTCTCCCAGTAAAAGGCTTTGTGGCTGGAAGCGAGAGATTTGGGCCAAGAAAAAAAAAAAGGATATCAAGGGACCGCCTTTCCAATGTATGTTGTAGAGAGTAGGCTAGAATTGGTTTGAGTTTGTTTTTTTTTAACTGAAATAGCAATTTCAGAATAAGGCAAATGTTAAAGTTAGCCAGACTGTTTTTATATTGAAAGATCTCATTTATATTAAGAACTAAGTCACAATGCATACTGTCAGTATCTACCCGACATAAATTTGATAATGTCTTCCACATTTTATTTCCAAGCTTTCCTATATAATACAGCATATACTATTAAGCTTCACATAGTGTAATTCTTCTGGATAAATGCCTAAAAATGTTGGTTATATTTCTTTCATAAACCTACCTTTATACACGTTTTCTAAATGCAGTCTCTTTGCTATAGTACCTCAGGCTGAGGATTATGAAATACGGCTTCCTCAAGATTAGCACTAGTCTCTGCAGATTCAGTTGCAGAAGCTTAACTGTGACAAACACAGTAAGCCCCTGAAAACTAAGCAGCAGTCTTTTTCACATGCCAATGATAGCCTGGTGAACGAAAGAAAAAGTGCTGCTGTAATTTATGCCAGTGAGGCACAAAGATGGACTAAAGCCATGTTTGCTCCCCTCCTCCCATCCAGACTTGAGCCAACGTTCCTCCACTAGTCTGGAAAAACTGGCTCTATATTAGGTCTCTCCTGCTAAGGCCATTGATTTACTCAACTACATTTTTAAGTTGACAAAATACTTACTTGATTGTTACAAAGGATAAATGAATGCCAGAGGTCTGTGTTAAAAACACGTCAGGAAGAGAGGTTTCTTCTCTGGCAAAAAAAAAAAAAAGTGTTTGTTTGGGTTTTAGTGTTTCTACTAACAGTTAAAGGAAGAAAGAAAAAAACTCTGCTGTAATTTCTTTTTCTCCAATTTTCTCTCCACCTTCACCTTTCTAGTACTAGAATGTGGTCAAACCTTGGTATATAAATGCTAGCTGCTGTCCCACTGCTTCAGTCATTTATTTTGTATTAACTAATTGTTCTTCTGCTGAAGTTGTGTATTTATTGCTTGTAACAGTTCGGCATGCTGGAGAACCTAGGAGCATTTGGGGTGGGGGTTTTTTTGTTTATTTTTTGTTAATTCCTCCATGTTTAAGTTTATTTGGACTAGGCATCTGGGCCTGGAATCGGCTACTGTTTGACTTAATTCAGAGATGATCCATGTTTTACTCTAGGGATATCTAGTGTTACATTTACTGTCTGGAAATCTTACATTTTATTTATTGCCAGCAAACCTAGTGAAGAATGAAGAAATAATCTTCTAAATCTTTTAATAGCCTAGCTTAAGCTTCCTGCATATTTACACACCTTTGCAAGCACCCCAACTTCATCTCAGTCAGTGGCCTGTTTAAACAGCATTTGGACATATTCAGAATGGGGAGAGAGGAACAAAAGAGAAGGGAGAGTGTCCAGAAAACATTGAATGTTATGAAAATCCGAGTATTTTTGTGCTAGAAATGCTCTCCTCTCCTTCCCCTCACTCCCACTCTGTGCCCTGGTGACACAATACTGCCTGTTTGTGTTAACCTGAGGAGCCGATTTGCTGACTTCTGGAGTGTCAGATGTTGTACAAGCTGTTGCCAGAAACAGGACACTTGACTGGTTGGATCATTGGTCTGTTCCGGTATGGTGGTTCCTATGTCCTTATAGTAAATGCTGTGTAAAGTTTTTCTATGCTGGTACACTGTCTGGAACAACATCTGGAGTTTGCATTATAGTCTTCCATACCACTCTACCAGGAGCAGTTGTCTACTTAAAGCACCCAGCTTCTTTCATCAAACTACTAAACATTTTTGTGAAGTGAACAAGAATATAGTGTAAATATACTATATCTGAACAGATGCAATATAAAAATAGGATAACTGAATTTTTAATACAAAAACATTTACTGCTTAAAGTCATGAATCATCATAGCTTTACATATTTCTAATTCTGATACTATGAGAACTAATCACATTTTCCCCTGGTGCTTTGACTATCTTTTGAATTGTATGAGCTTTTTCATAGTTAAGTTGATTTTCCATTTATCTTAGAAGGTTACTTACAACCAAGTCTTCCTTCACGAGAAAAAAACACTGAAGTATGTTTTGGGGTTTTTAGCCTAGATATCCCATACTTAGTGAAACTATTGATTTCTTATTTTTGCAGTGAATGTTTTGAGGTAAAACTGAGCATATAGCATTTGAATAGAATATCTCAAAAAAAACCCCAAACTATTATGTTAGAATATCTGTAAAAGTTCTGTTCTGATAATTTTATGCTGTCAGCCTACACTGAGAGAAAATATAATTTTAACCATTCATTCTCTGGCCTATGGAGGACCCACAACTTGCTGGTTATTCTGAAGAAGTTAAATCAATTTCTTCATCCTCCAGTACTTATAATATAGTTTCGAAGAGCTAGTCAAAGTTAACAGAAGTATACAGTCTGAATTTGTATAATATTTTTAAAGCAGAATTGGGAGGATTTTTGCCCTGTGCTTCAAGAGCAGCAATAGTATGTTACTTCCATTGTGAATATGTAAATGCTGAAGTATTGCAGGCTAATGATACTCCATTCATCCTAAAGACAGAAAATACTGTTTCAGGTCTTGCAGAAATGAAATTAACCTCAGGAGAGTGCTTGGGGGTGGAGGTATTTATACCTTTAATGAGATCTTAAATTGCAGTCTAAAATCTGTACTCTGTGCTGTAGTCAGTATTATGGATTGAAACAGCATTATTTTGATGTAGAATTAAATACTTAACCTGTTAAGTTGACTGCAATATGTCAAATATCAGTATTTATAGCATTTTCTTTCAATACTCTTGTAAGAATTTTTTATATTAGAAACTTCTATGGACTAACTATTTTAATTTGGCTAGACCCGAATAGCAAAAATTATTTCTCTTTTTAAATAGCGAGTTAATAAATTTGAAAAATATAGGGGTTTATGAAAGCACAAAAAATTGGAGGAACAAGTGGTCTGATCTTTGGGAAACGAGATGGGGAAAGAGGAACAAGAAATGTGGAATGGTAAAAACAAACAGTGAAACAAGAAAGAATGAAATCTCTTTGTGGTAACAATTACAGCAGAAACTTGTTTTGGTTGTATCATCTCAATTCTGAAAAAAGGTGGAAACAAGATTATATGTTAATAGCATACTTTTCCCTTCGAAATTCCCACTGTTTTATGGGTTTGATATTCTTTTTATCTTGTTCATACTCTTGTTCTCTTGCCTCGGTTCAAAATTTTTGCTTGTTTTCAATTGTCGTTTCACATTTCTCTTTGTTTGCTTTTTGGTCAATCTCTTTTTCTCTGTTTTTGTTTCTCATTCCTGTCCTTTTTTTAGTCTTTACTTGCCTCAATTTATTTTTCTTTCTGGTCTCTCAACTGTCTCTCACTGTTTCTCAACTGTCTCTCCTCTTCCTGTGCCACCCGCTACTCTGGTGGAAGTGAAAAGAGTGCCAGTGAGTTCATTCTTCCAGAACAGCCAAGTTTTTTTTATTTTTGTTGGGAGAGAGATCTCATTGCTTTGAACTGTGGATTCACTCATCTGTTTTCTGATCTGTTCACATTAAATACATTTCTGTCCACTGCCTGTGAGGGTGATAGTGGGAGAAGTGTTACATGTTTCTTACGTTAATGCTTACAGTTTAACATATGCGTTTATAATATTTGAAGGAAAATGTTAATGGCAAATAGAATATTATTTAAAGAAAGTGGTAGTGCTTGAGTACTTTTCATTTTTCTTTTAAATATAGGGTGCATTAGTGGTAATTGAGAGAAGTAGGTAGCATGTTGCAAGCAATGTTGAGCTCAGAAACGATTGGTAGTACTATTAGTTGTGGTCCATATTGGTCTTTGCTTTCTTTCATTTTTTAGACAAACCTGTACAATGTAAGAAGCAGTACTGAATTTCTTGACACAGATACTTACTCGTGCTTTGTTCATTTTAAGCATACTGATGGAGAACCAATAACTTTCACAAAATGTAGGAATAACTTGCGAAATTCCAACATTGTACATTTTATAGCAGTGTGATTAGTTGCTTCATTCATTTAACCTGCATTTAGAAGTGGTATGTCATTTTTGCTGATGTTCAGAGCACCAGTTTAGATGTACTGTCTGTAAGTAACGTATTTTTAGTAACATACAGTTCTGCATTGGGAAACGAAATAGCTGTACATTACTTTTTCTTGGTGCCTGCTGCTTGCAGAAATGAAGGATGTATCACAGCTGCCATGTTTTATGCAGGCACCTCCAAATGAATCCTGGTTAAAACTACCTAAGAAGTTACTGCCTCTCTGCCAAAAGCTCCTAGCCTCACGACAGAGTTGGCAGAACTAAACTTTTGTCCACACCTGCTGATAATTTACTGCAAAGCTCACCTGTTTAAAATGCTGACATAGGTAAGTGCAAGATAATGTCCCAGGTTGTCCTCTGAAGTGGCAGAGGCACTGGAGAGTGTGCTGTGCAGGTTCACATCTGCAAGGAATGTTGAATGGGCAGCAGGTGAGCTGGTAACAGCCAACAGCTGGGTCAGTTTGGTAAGCACACATGGAATTAAGCAATGCAGCTTATCACTTAGGCTCAGTTATTATAAAAATCATTGATGCATGCACTGCATTTGCACATGGAGATTCAAGTTTCATCACTAGTGCAAAAGCACAGCGCTTCCTTGCTCTTGCTGAGATTAAAAATTATTCAGTTCACTGACTGCCACTTCAGTTTCTCCTAAAGGGCAGTTCTGGAAAGGCCAGAGCTGTTGTGATATCAGACTTCTGTTTATGCTACACTTAACATGACTGCCAGCTGTCAGCAGCTGGCATATGCTTCAGATCCAGTGCATCGCTCACACATCTCAAAATCAGAGGGGTTACTGTATACCGTATCTTTTAGTACAAGTACCATCTCACTAGATTAGTTCAAAAGAAATTAATCTGCCTCCTGAATAAACTCGTTGAATCTGCCTGCAGAGCACTTTGTAGGTGGGGGTTGTTCTTTGACGCACAATAGGGAAATGTGGTGTTGCTTATGTGAGAGTATTGGAGACACAGCTTAATTGTACTGCAATAATTCTTGAATGCTCTCTGATATGCTGAAGTTTCTTTTTTAGTTACAGTTGCAGCCAACATTCTCTCACTTGTTTACCACCTAGAAAATAATAAAACTGATCACCAAGGTAATTTATTAGTTACCACATTTTAGGACGTATAGGAGCTACTCTGCTAGTAACTGTGAAGTAGCAGTCTTGTTTCCTGACTGTCACAAAAGCTGTTATCTGAGAATATCACTGGGCCAGGAGAGTATCCACATACCTTTGGAATCCTGTGCTGTCTCTGAAACCATCTTAAATTAATTCGGGTACTTCAATCTAATGTTTCAAGACATTTCATTTTTGGAATATAGAAAAGAGCCAAGTACTGAATGTCCTTTCTTAACACTGGTGGAAAGAAGTGCAGTACAGCAGAACAGCTGCTCATCCATTACCTGGGATAGGACAACGGTTAAACTACAGGATACTGTCATCTGGCCGGGGTAAAAATCAACCCCCTTCAGCAATAGATCTCTCCTAAGATAGCTGGTTCTGCTTTGCAGCACTATCTAATAAACAAGGATAAGAAAATGATTTTGTGGTAGCTTCTTCCAAAGAAAGTCAACAATGTGCACACCTAGATACTTTAAACCCAGAATAATCAGGTTTGGAAAGCTTTTTTATTGATGTTAGTTTTGAGGAAAAAAAAAATAAGCTGCAAAACTTTTTTATTTTGAGTTTTGCATAGGAGAACTGACAACCTTTCATCCTTTAAATTTTGAAGAAAAACTGTGTTTTAAAGTTGTATGTCTCACTCATTTAAAATGAACTGTCAACAAGTGGTGATCACGACAAGTTAGTAGGTTCCCAAAGACTGGAGATGAAGAGATGAAGTCAGAGCTTTCAGCACAGTGACTGCAGGAGCACGACTGGGCAGCCAGCTCACCACTGAACCCAGCAGCATGCGGAAGGGACGAGAGTTATAAACCAAACAGGGAAAAGTCTCACGCAGCCTGTATTTGTGGAATTGCAGCCCTAACTCCACACTTGGAATACTATGCAAGTGCAAACCTTTGTTGAAGGAGCTTGAGTACGATTACTGTAAATTCAAATAATTCATACAGAAATAATTATGAAATACATATAATATTCCTTTAAAAATGAAACCATTTGCATTGTTTCTGGAAAATACTATTAAGTGTAATTTACCATTTCCATGGATGCAAAACAGGTCTACCTGCGAAGATGTGTGACTAGCAAAAAATAAGCTTAAGTTCACATCAGGAAATTATTTTTTAAAATCTCCACCGCAGACTGTGTTTATTTTGCTTTACCTATGAGATGCTGCATCTGAAATTGATTCTGGGAATATCAAAAAGTTTCTTAATATTGGCTTATTTTTAATCACAGCTGGGAACACCTCAGTGGAAAGTTATGAATAGGAGTCAGACACTATGACTTCTTTCAGCTCTTGGAGAGAAGTAAACATTGCTTAGTCTGAATCTACTGCATCTAATTTGCAAACTGCCTGGGACACAGTATGGCCTGACCCAAGCATTAGAGATGTGTTTATTTTTAATTCCTAGTAGTTGTATCCTGCAAGTGTGCTGTGGCATTCTTGGAAAACCTGAGTTGATGAAATGGCTATGTGTGACTACACTTCTACATACATTTGTATAAAACACTCTAAAACCAATCACCAAGGCATGAGTCTATCTCTTTAGGCCTGTATTTTAATTCAGGTTAGGACAGTGTGATTCGGTATGTGTTCTTGCAAAAATATTCAGATGGTCATCTTTAATAAGTTGAGGAGAATATGACAAATGCAGAAAGCATGTTAACTAAAATAAATTACTTCAGTCCCTCCACTGTGAGACAATGTTTTTATAATTAAACTACAAATACGCAATCATGAGTCATTCTGATGGTACATTATGTTATTCTGAATTGTAGATATGACTAAAAAAAAAAGTTTTGGTGTTACTAGTGTGTACAGGGTTATAAACTACTGAAGTTTTATACACTGGAAACAACTCTTAAATGCATTTCCATAGGACAGGGTAATATGCAGGCATGCTGTCAATGCTATACAATAAGAGATTTATGAAACCTATATGTCAAGAATCAATTGTGATGAAAAGTCTCAATTTTTGTTTTTAGATAATTCTGAAGCATTCAAACAGATCCCATATAGTCTCGAGCTTTGAATTTTGTCTGATTGCTTCATTGGTACTATATTGTAATCTACATTCACTGAGCTGGTCCTCCTTCCCTACCACTCTTTCTTTCTTTCTATTTGCACTGAGGTCTTTGAAAAAACAGTTTAATTCAGGACCTCTTACATGTTGCAGGAGACTGATAAAGCAATATTTCATCAGCCAGAAAACTTTTATCCTGATACTGAGTTGTTTTTCCTGGGATTTCTGTTTCACAGAGACTGTAGACACAGGTATCTAATGCAGTAAAGATTGATAAGTTTAGATTCAGTTCACTGTAGTTGTAATTAAGTTGCCCCATCAAAGTCAAAGGTGTTTTTACAGTTGTTTGATACAGCATCCAAACATAAGTGGTTTTTTTGCCTAGGCATGTTTGTTTGCATTGAAAAAAATTTAATTCCATTTTATGTTTTGTTTTTAATTGAACTTGTGAACTTTAGTTCATAAGTAGCAGTTTCACTGCAACTGTATATTCAGAAGTCATGTTAAATAACCAACTGGGTTCTTCATTTAAACTATTACAGCTGTGGTAAAAATGTTAATGCTGTAGCCGTGTTTTGATACTTCAAATAAAACCACATCCTGTGATACAGAAAGTAGCTAGCTTGTAAGTAAAGATTCATAGGTTTAAAATCGGCCAACTTGTAAGCATCTTTGGTTTGATTTTCTTCTCTTTTCCTCACACATCTCTTTAAGTATATAATTTGTGCTTTTGTTTAAGATTTTTTTGTCTAAGCTAAAATTTGTAATTTTCTGACAGCTTCTGTATTAATTCTCACCCCAGTGTGACCTGCTAATAAGGCCATAGTTGATAAGCTCCATGCTTTCCTGCCTTCACTACAGCTGATAAGTGACTTTTGACTCCAGGTTATGGTGATGTTTTTAGATTACTGGGAATTTGCTGAAATGAGGAAATGTGTAATGGAGGGAAAAGTTCTAATCAATAGTAGAAAAATCTTTGGATTGAACAAAGCATTAGTTTAGTCTGGTGTTCAACTTATTTAAAAGTATGATCTGAACCAAGTTAAGGTGCAGTAGCAGGACATCAGGCATTCCAGCTTTGATCTTCTGTATACCTACTTCAAGCATTTTCCATGCAAGCTCTTCCTGCCTTTTACAAAACCCTAATGGTGAGAGGAGGTCCGAAGTGACTAATAGGAAAACTTGAAGAACACTCCCTGTTCCTGGGAAGATTATTCAGTATGTTTGGAAAGATGTGGTAAATAAAAAATGACAAGACAAGATAATTCAGTACGTGAAATAAAATCCAGCAGAGCAAACTCTAGCTGTATTTTTCAAAATGGTTCTTCACAAAAGTGGTTACCCTATAGTGTTAAGGTCTATTAAGAAAGAAAAAAGCAAACAATCCTGACAGCAAAACTTTGATCTATTTCGCTATGCACAAATATAAGTCATGTTGCTAAAATCTTGCCATGTGTATCATATTTACAAATCATAACTTCCCATTCATTTACTGAGTTTGAGCCATGTTTTATTTTTGTAGGATGTCACATGTACTTCAGTTTGAAGATAGAAGCAGAAAGGTGAAAGATGCAAGCATGCAGGATGAAGATACTTTCGAGATCTATGATCCACGGAATCCTGTAACTAAGAGGAGAAGAGAAGAAAGCAAGAAGATAATGAGAGAAAAAAAAGGAAAGGAGATAAAAAGAATGTAAAGCTAGCCAGAGCTGCCTTGGAAAGTGACTGCAATAAAGCCCTCGCTCTTTTGTAAGCTGCAGTTCCTAAAAATATCACTGGACAAGTGTGAAAAGGAATCTCTCAAGAACCTGTCATGCAGTTTTGAAGCAGAGCTATCATTTGTTTCTTAAGTTGTGCAGTCAAGTGCTCTCAGTGTATTCATTATCCCAGCTCTCTAAAGGTTTCTAGAATTACGTATTTAATAAAACAGCTGACTTGACTTTTGTCTGTACTTTAATTACAATAGTCACCATCATTATTTAATTAACAAATGGTAATCAAAAATTTTTTAACATAATGAATGAGAATTTGTCTAAGTAAGGGTGAAATTAAAGATAGAAATCCTATCTGCAGGTTTTTAAGATTCTCTGAAAGTATAATTTTAATTGGTTTTTTTTGACAATGCATATGAATATGAAAGCAGTAAATGCCACTTGCCTGAACCCTCTGTCACAGAATGAAGATGATGCACTTGCAGACCTCCTTAGAATGGTCCTAGATTTCCTGAAACAAAGTTTAATTCGAGAATTTGGTTATTTTCTCCATTTTTTGAAATACGTATTCAAATGCAGATCCCCGCTTGGGAAGCTGAGATAATACAGAGTTTGCTGAGTGTTATTTCACTATCTATACTGCCTGTACAAATCTGAATCTGAATGTATTGCAATGGTTGCTTAAACTGTTGCAATACCAGAAACATCCCTCTGGTGGAATTTTCACTGTAAAGTAGCTGGTAATGAAGATTGGTTTCTTAATTAGTCTGGTATAGAAATGAAGAAAAAGTGACCGGTCTCATCAAAAGCATAACCCTTTTTGTAACAATTATTTTACCATCTAAAAATGAACACCTACTCAAGTTTCTAGTTATAGGCTTTCCATAGATTTCCCCTCTCCCCCCAGGTACTACTATTTTTACAGGTAAATGAGAATTTTCAGTGCTCCCTCTTTACAGCATTTCTGATGCCACAGAAGTGTGGACTACCCATATGGGCAATAGCTAATGAAGAGTGAGCACAAGTGAAGAAAGGTCATTAAAAAGTGCGACCAGAGGAGTGGTTTGCTGATGTTGTTTTTAGAACAAGTTCGGTAAGGTATGGTGTCCTTATCAAGCTGCCACTGCCAAATTTCTTGATAGGGTCTGAGGTGTGAGATACATAAACCTGCATTGGTGGGTTAATATGGCCTAAATGTCAGAGGTTAGATTAATACAAACTATTGCTTTAATGCGCGGTGCAACCTTTGAGATAAGAAGAAAGCCTGGAGGTGTGATGTGAGATCCTGTATAAAGCTGTCATTATCCTCCTCTTAAGCTGAGTGAATTATACTGTACCATGGTGTAAAGAAGTTAAGAGGGGTTACATTCTTAAACACGGCCATTCGCAAACTAGTGAGTCTAAGTTTTTTAATCAAGTCGTTTTCCACCAGGCTTCTATTGTCAAAATCAAGAACATCTCATGTCATGTACTGCTATCTCTATTAATTGTTTTGTTTGTGGGGAAAATTTTAAAACAGTTCTTACAGGAAATGAGCATATCAAACCCTGATTCTGATAGGGACGGGAAGGAGGAAGAGTTTGTGTGTGCATGTTGGCAGACCATGTCAGCATGGGCAAAGTGAAGGCTAGATTTAGAAAGAAACATGAGCATCAATTCCAGGAGACAGTAGTGCCCTTCTAATAGAAAAATGTTCTAATTACATACTTTTCCTGTAAGCGAAAGTAGGGCGGATGAGTCAACGAATGGGGAAGTTGACTAACACCCCCTTTAGCTGAATCTTTTTGCTGACTACCTGCAGCAGCTCGGTGTGTGCTGTGTGAGATGATTCCCATTTTTAAGCACTAGACAAGCACAGGGAGAAAAGCTTATAATTTGGGGCTTAGGACTCTGCTCAGTAGGAAGAGGTCTGAAAGGCTGGATGTCGCATACAACAGGACTGGTAACATCACAAGAGCAAGAGACTAACCCTATGCTGACATTTTATTGATAAGTGTGTATTGAAAATCAGTGAAATGGCCTGATATCCAGAGATAATATATCTTAAGTAATTAATGCTACAAATGTGTTGCCTGTTTAAGCTAATTCAGAGTACTACACTGTTACACTTTGTGCTGGGAGAGCACAGGGGCTGGCCCAAGTAGAAGGATGCTTACCCCAAACTGTAGTCTTTCCTATCACTTTGGGTGTAGTGGACAATTACTGCATTAAGCCCAGGTTTACAGCATCAAGCCCAGGTTTACAGCTGTTATGTGCTTTGGACTAAGGCTGGCTATCTGTATACAAAAAATGAAAGCCTTTTAGAAAGGAACTAGGGTTTAATTTCAGGGTGTTTTTTTTAAGTGAGTAGGGACCAACTTCTGTGGCAGTTTGCATTTTGCTCTGTACCAAACCCATACATACAGATAAAGATTTTTGGACTAAAATTCTTTAATTTTATTGTGATTGTGAATAGAAAATCTACTTTATCCTGATGGGTATGCTGATTTTGGCTGGGACAGAGTTAATTTACTTCATAGTAGCTAATATGGAGCAACATTTTGGATTTGGACTGCAAACGGTGTTGACAATATAAGGATGTTTTACCTACTGCTGAGTAGTGGTTACACAGAGTCAGGACCTTTTTTGCTTCTCATACTGTCCTGCCAACAAGGAGGCTGGGGGTGCACAAGAAGCTGAGAGGTGACACAGCTGGGACAGCTGACCCCAACTCATACATGACATCATGGTCAGCAATATAAAGCAGGGGGAAGAAGAAGTGATGGCGTTTGTTTCAAGTCACCATTATGTGTGATCGAGCCCTGCTGTCCTGGAGATGACTGAACACCTGCCTGCCCAGGGGAAGAAGTGAATGAATCCTTTGTTTTGCTTTGCTTGTGTGCGGCTTTTGCTTTGCCTGTTAATCTGCCTTTGTCTCAACCCATGAGTTGTCTCACTTTTACTCTTCTATCCCCCATCCCACTAGGGGGTAGTAAGTGAGCGACTGTGTGGTGCTTAGTTGCCAGCTGGGGTTAAACCACAACAATGGGGACAGCTGGAAGTGCCAAGCCGTGGATGCTTTGTGAAGATACTTGGACCGCTTGTGCCTGAAAGGGGCTTGGCACAGACTTTCCATGAGGGGGCATCAATGAGAAATGCTACAAATATATCAATTCAAGCATTTTTTTGTTATCAATTCTATGTAATAAAAACATTTTATTATACTTATTTTCCAGAAACACAAAGCCTCTAAACAGCTTTTAATAATTACAAGTAGTTGTTACAAGTGATACCAGTCTTCAGGGCTAATCAGCTTTGCAGAGTATTTCACAGCATTCATTGAATAAGCTTCTCTCAGAGTTCTCAGTTCACCTGTATTGATGCCAATCAATATTTCTGCAAGACAAGAAAAGGATCTGCCTTTATTCCTTCCCTAGGAAAAGAATAAAACTATGCTTGTAGGAAAGAATCCACACTTATGCAGTAAAGTTTTCAAGGAAGGCAATTTTAATAGGCATCCCTGTTCTTGTTTTGTCTTTGTTCGACTCGGTGACAAAACTTTCCTAGCACTGAAGGCTGACATACACTACAATATGAGAACATTAGAAATGTGTTAAACTAGCAGACAGATGATCTCAGCTAATCAACCAAGAATCACTTAGAAATGGGCCAAGGTGTCTAAATTTTACTCATTTCACTAAAGCAAAAGTAGTTCTGCATTTCATTTAGGAGATGTCTGGAGCAAAGTTATAAAAACCTGATGTCAGAAGCACATTCTCAAGCTGGATCCTTAAACTCAACATTAAAGAGTAAGAACCTCGAAGAAAGATGTTAAAATGACAGTTCTCTGAAACAACCGCTTTGCAATGTCACAGCAGCACCCATACTGCCAGTATCCAGCCAGAGAAACCTGTTGCCCATACTCTAGGCTAGCAGAAGCACCTTTTAGCTGAAACCTATTTCATTCATCATCTGGTGTTCCTGTAGCCAGAAGAAATGTCAAATGCTACAGAATTGCAGTATTTTCAATAGAGTATTAAATACATGTGCTCAGAGTAAGACCTTTTATTTGTCAATACTGAAAAGCAAGTGGGAAATACAATGTGGGCAAGTGTCCCCCTCTCTCTGAAGCCAAAGTTTTGTACTAGGTTCGTGGCTGAAAACTGGATGAACAATCAGTTTTGTGGCTGTAGAAAGAATTTGTTCTATGGTACTGAGATTTTTCACTGAATATATTTTCTTGAATCTTTTTATTAAGCAGTTCTCATGTTCCACCCTGTGTCTAGCACCTCACCTCTCTGTATAAACCTGAGCATAATTTCTACAGAGTTGTAATATATAGCTGGGAACATTTGTCTATGCACTGCTGATACAAAGCCAGTGTTTTGACATGTACTTGTGACATTTTCCTTCCCAAAATATGCTAATTATGTGCATGGATCACTGGGGCTGAAGATGCACACCACAATGCTGGGACATAAATAATTTCCTTGAATAAGTCACTGTTTAAAATCATGGGGTATGCTCCTCTTCTCCACCACCACCAC